>NW_004444148.1:1709082-1813971 GCF_000243295.1 Trichechus manatus latirostris | reverse complement strand
TTTGGCTATGTGTATTTTCACCAAAAAAAAAAAGGTTGAGAAGTTAGAGGGTTGACATGTTGTGGGGTTGTTAACCAATGTTTTAAAACAATGTGTACTACTGTTTCATGAGAAAGTATTTGTTCTGTAAGCCTTCACCTGAAGTAGAATTAAAAAAAAAAAAAAGAAACACAACCAGAATGTTTCTTAGAAATGAGGATGCTGAGACTTCAACTCATTTACTTTGGACATCTCATTAAGAAAGATCAATCACTAGAAAAGGGGATCATGTTTGGTAAAATAAAGGACACAAAACATGGGAAACCCTCAGTGAAATGGCTTGACACAATAGCCGCACAATGGACTCACACATACCAACCATCATGAAGATGGTGCAGGATTGGGCAACATCCATTCTCTTACATACAAAGTCACCATGAGTAAGGAGCTAACTCCATGGCAGGTGACAGAAGCAACCACCAAAGGAGAGAAAGACATTAAACAGTGTAACATAAACAATATATAAATTAAATATTTATAATTTGGAATATATTTTATAAGAAAATAAATGGAGTATTGTGGTAGAGAACACTCGCAGGAGGCTACTTAAAGAGTGTGCTCAAGGAAATCTTCCCTGTGGAGGTGACAATGATGAACAGAAACTGGCCATATAAGGAGCTTAAGAAAGGATGTTCTAGGCGGAATGAGTAGCAAAGGAAAAAGTGTTCGGTGTTCTAAAAATAAAAAGAAGTCCAGTGTGGCTGTAGCATTGTGAGTCCAGTGTAGTATAGCATGGGATGCAGATGAATAAGGCAAAGACTTAAAGTACAACAGAAAGCTATTTGAAGGGTTGTTATCAGGGAGAGATACATGTTTTTAAAGGATTGTTTTGAATGCTTTATGGAGGATGAATGGGTTGTAGGAAGGCAAAAGAGAATGTGAACCAGTTTATTGCAGGAGTCCACATGAGAGATTTGGTTTGGACTGGAGTAGTAACATCAGGTTATTCCTGATAGAATTTGTTGATTTGTTGGATGTGGGAGGTGAGGGAAGAAAATGACTCCACAGTCTCTTGCATAAGCACCAATTACAGAGACAGGAAAGTCATAGGGAGGAAAAGCTTTGAGAGCTAGGTGTTATGTTTGGTTTTATCAAGTCTGAAATGTCTCTGAGATAGACTGATATGTCATTGGAAATATCAAGAGAGGATTATTCATATGAAACAGAAGCTCTGAGGAGAAATTTGTTCTGAAAATACAGTTTGAACATTATTAGCACATAGATAATGCTTGAAATAAGGGAAGATGTAGGGAAAAATGTAGATAGAAAAGGGAAAATGGCTCAAGGTTAGTCCCTGAAGAACCTCTGCACTTAGAGGTTGGATGGAGGAGTTGACAATGAAGGAGGTGAAGGAACAGTCAGGGTGATAAGAAGAAAGCCAGGAAAATGTAATGTTAGGAAGTTGATAATGGAAAGGTTTTCGTGCAGCTGAGAGGTCAAGGAAGAAGAAGAAAGAAAGTATCCACTGGAATTAACAGTATGTAACTCACTGTTGTTTTAATAAAAACAGTGTCAGTGGAGAGGTTAGATTAGAAGCTAGATTGAATAGACAGAGGGATGACTACTTGGTGAGTAACTGCAGAAAATACATGTAAACAACTTTTTGAGATGTGCTTCTATGAAAAGGAACGGAGAACTGGTGTGGAAACTGGGGCAGGAAGTTGTGGAGTAGAATAAAGGGTGTTGTTTATTTTTAATTAAAGAAACTACTGCATGTATTTAGGCTTATGGAAGTGACCCAGAAGAAAAAGAAAATTAGTGACGAAGGAGAGAAAGGGGAGATTTGTAGGAGTGAAGTCCTTGATTTGGCGAGATGGGATAGAAGTCACAACGTACGTAGAGAGATTGAGAGATTGATCTCTGATGGGAGGAGGGACATGTCCTGCACTGTAACAAAAAGAGTGATTAATAATGTAGGTTTGTATGTTTGTTGGTGACAGTATTGATGGAGTTCCCAAACTGATGCTCTCTATATTCATTCTCTCTGTATTCTTAATGAAGATCAGGTTAAATTATTCACTAAACAAGTTTGAAGGAGATGTAGAATTTTTTCAAGATAAAAAATAATATTTTTATTTCATTCATAAATAACCACAATTATTTATTAATGGTATATGTGTGCCTATTGGGCAGTGTGCAACCTCTCCAACCTTATACTCAGATTAGACAGCTTGTTCTCGTTTCTTATTCTCCATCGATTTTCAGATGGTCCTTGCTGATATGGAATATCTTAAATGAGGTTGTAAAATGGTCAGCTCAACTAGTGGGAAACCACATTTACTTAGAAAATGTAGTTGGATTGTTGGAAAATGTTCAGCGTCCAAATGAAGTTTTTCAATCATCACTTTTAAGTGCAACCAGTATATAATTTTATTTTTCCTAGATGCTTTAGTGCTGACACTGTCTGCTTTTCACTGCATCTATTGCAATGTTAAATTCAGGAATCATATATTCATTTCCATGATATATGATTTCCATGAAATCTTTCTTAGTCTTATATTATTATTATTATTTATCATTTCATATTTTTAGTCCATGAATATAACGTTCTATTGAACTTTGATACAAACATAATAGAGAACATGTTAAACTTTTCTTTCTTGTAGTACATTTATTTTATTTGATGGAGTGGTGGTGGTCATCTGTTGTTTCCTTTGAATGCAGATATTCTTTCATATGCCCAGATTTTCTTTTAATTCTTCAGTTTCCTTATAAAGGTTGCCCAGTGGTTAAGTGTTTGGCTGCTAACCAAAAGGTCAAAAGTTTGAATCCACTAAACTGCTCCTTGGAAACCCTACAGGGCAGCTCTTCTCTGCCTGATAGGGTCACTATGAGCTGGAATCGACTTGATGACAACAGTCTGTTTTTTTTGGTTTATGATGGTCAGAGCTGGGATTTAAAATGGGCTCTTTCAGATATTGTATGAATCCCTGTTCATTTTTTAGGATTCAGAGGAAGGGAGAAGAGAAAAATTGAGATTATGCAGTTTACTCTGCCAAGTCAGAAATCCCGAGGTGGGAAGGGAATGGGAACAGGGAGACAGAGATAGATGAAGTGGTGGCAGAAACCATCATCTATGAAAGGACTGATTTCTCTGTCATGTTTGTTGTGGTATTCAGGGATTAGCTAAAGCAGTGTTTCCATTCTTTGCTCGAAACAGTTTCTTTATTAGGAGCCAGGTGCAGTGGTGTTTGCACTCTTCATCAGTCATGGTAGTCTCTAGAGAGAGTGAGCCAGCCATAAGCCCTGTGAACATCTCACTTCCTGTGGCTTCTGGTACCCTTCGTGCTTCCTGAGACATGGGGGTTCCTTAAGAGCTAATTCTCTGCTTCCTCTCAACTCCTTACTCTTTGATTTAGGGGGTAATAGCAGGTGGTTTCTACCAGGTGTCCTGCTATTTCCAGACTGAAAGAGGAACTTATCCCAAACAAGCTGTTGGATAAGTTCTTCTTTCAGTCTGTTCACATCTACACAATATCTAAGAGAAATACTTCAAATATTCTGACTGGAGCGTATTACTTCTCCTTGGTTTTCAGGGCTTAGTGGGCTTTTCCTTTATTGCTATGAGACTGTTATTTCAATGGGAATTTGGAAATGAGGGAGCACGGTGAACATCTGTTGTTTTGGGAACGCTGTATCCATTCATCTTTCTCCTAACCATAACCCACCTTCTCCCTGAGAAATAAATCCTCACAACTCTGAGCCCACGAGCTTTGGGATCAATGGATGAGACAGAGCAAAACTTTTGCTAAGTCTTCTAGGAAGAGGCTCTTGCTCTTTCCCACCAGGTCTGGAGATGCTCAGTCAATGCTGCTTGCCATCAGGAGGGAGAGGCTAAGAGCGGATTTGACATAGTGAAAGGCAAAGGCCAAACTGGAGGCCTGTTATGTTCATTCTGTTTCCTAGACTTTTAAAATATGTGAGCCAGTAAGGACACCTTTTGAGTCAAGATTGATTGAGCCAGGTTTTCTTTCACTAGCAACTAAAAGATGCCTAATTGGTAAACACAGATTTAGGAAGATGAGCTAAAGATATCATCTTATGTGGAAATCCTTCTTTTTTTTTCCAATTTAATTAATTTTTTTATGGTGCTTTAGATGAAAGTTTACAGTGCAAATTAATTTCTCATTCAAAACTTTATACACAAATTGTTTTGTGACATTGGTTGCAATCCCCATAATGTGTCAGCACTCTTCCCTTATCCTTTTACACCCTGGGTTCCCTGGGTCCATTCATGCCGTTTTCCTGTCCTTCCTGCCATCTTGTCTTTGGTTTTGGGCAGGTGTTGGTCTCGTATACTTAGTTGAACTGAGAAGTACATTCTTCACATGTGTTACTATTTGGTTTATAGGCCTGTCTAATCCTTGGCTGAAAGGTGGACTTTGGGAGTGGCTTCAGTTCTGAGTTAGCAGGATGTTGTGGATTGAATTGTGTCTCCCAAAAATATGTGTATCAATTTGGCTGGGCCATGATTCCCAGTATGGTGTGATTGTCTACTATCTTTCCTATGTATTGTAGATCCTATAACTGTGATGTTAATGAGATGGATTAATGGCAGTTATATTGATGTGATCTACAAGATTAGATTGTGTCTTAAGCCAATCTCTTTTGAGATATAAAAGAGAGAAGCCAGCAGAGAGACATGGGAACCTCATACTACCAACAAAGCAGCTCTAGGAGTGGAGAGTGTCCTTTGGACTCTAGTCTTCTGTGCTGAGAAGCTCCTCGACTGGGGAAGATTGATGACAAGAACCTTCCACTAGAGTGGACAGAGAGAGAAAGCCTTCCCCTCGAGCTGGCACCCTGAATTCAGACTTCTAGCCTCCTAGACTGTGAGAGAATAAATTTATCTTTGTTAAAGCTATCCACTTGTGGTATTTTTGTCACAGCAGCACTAGATAACTAAGACACAGGGTGTCTGCGGGCCATAGTCTTGGAGGTTCCTCCAGTCTCTGTCAGACCAGTAAGTCTGGCCTTTTTTAGTTAATTTGAATTTTGTTCTACATTTTTCTTCCACTCTGTACAGGACTGAACTCTTCATTTTTGTTTTGTACAAACTGGTTTAATATTTTGGAACATAATTTAGCATTGTGTACCAAAATCGATTCTAAAGCCATTGATTTAAAATCAAATGAATCTAATTTTGAATTTCATATTTATAAATCAAATTGAAAAGTATAACAGCCAAATATTGTTAGTTCTATTAAAATTTTCCTCAAATATCCTTTTAATAAGTGTCTTAGTCATCTAGTGCTGCTGTATCAGAAATACCACAAGTGGATGGCTTTAACAAAGAGAATTTATTCTCTCACAGTCTAGTAGGCTTCAAGTCCAAATTCAGGGCATCATCTTCAGGGGAAGGTTTTCTCTCTCTGTCAGCTCTGGAGGAAGGTCCTCGTCATCAATCTTTCCGTGGTGGAAGAGCTTCTCTGTGTAGGAACCCCAGGTCCAAAGGACATGCTCCGTGTCCGGCACTGCTTTCTTCGTGGCGTGAGGTCCCCCTTCTCTGCTCAATTTCCTTTACTTTTATCTCTTGTAAGATGAAAGATGGAGTAGGCCACACCCCAGGGAAACTCCCTTTACACTGGATCAGGGATGTGACCTGAGCAAGGGTGTTACAATAAGTCATTTTAAAAGATGTTTTGTCAATAAATAAATACAAAAAGCCCATTTACCTCACAACTTGTCACAAATTTGAGGAGCTGCTCAGTGAGGTAAACTGCAGCTAAATAATTCCTACACATTCCTTCCTGCAGAGCGGTCATGTGATACATTTGTTTCAAGGTAATAACTCTGGTAGTGTAAAAAGTACCCATTTAGAGTCCAGAGACTACCGACATTTAGATAGATAACCCTGGACACATCATAGGATAAATTCACCTTTCTACCTCCCCACATACATAAAAATGAGTTTCTAAAGAACTAAAGATGAAAAGCAAACTTTTAATCTGCCGTTAGAAGAAAATCTGGCTGCAAAATATATATTGTTGTGGGTGGGGGAGGGTTTTTTAGACAGGGTCTGAAGAGCACAAATCAAAAAGTAAGATTTGTTCATATCAAGAGTTAATACTTTTGTATAATGAATCATCCTATAAACATAATGAAAGTCAGTAGACTTGGAGAAAACTTTTCAATGTATAAAACAGATAGAGGGTCAGTATCTAGAGTTATATTAAATTCAATGTAAAAAAAATCAAAAAGAAAAAAGACAAAAGAAGAATGGAGGGAAGGTGAGAACAGGCAGTTCGCAGAAGAAGTGACTCAAAGAACCAATAAGCATATAAAACGATTTTCAACTTCACTAATAATCAAAGAAATACAAATTAAAAGCAAAAAGGAGATTTTACTTTCCAGCCATCAGATTAGCCAAATATTTTTAAATGGATAATATCAAGTGCTGGCAATACCAAGAAATTTTTATCCAATGCCACTGAGAGATTAAATTAGAAAAGGCATATAACTTGTGACCTAGTAGTCCTGTGGCAGGGCATGCTGTCAGATCAGATTGATAAGGCCTCAGCTGCATAATACGTAGTCACTCATCTGGTAAATATATATTTTCAGTCTGAATCAGGAAAGAGGATCAGAAACTGCATTCATGTGGAACAGACAGCAAAATTCATTTACAGTTTTGCCTCAGGACTCTGCTAACCATTCTGCCCTCTGTCATGATATGGTTGGAAATGATCTGAACAGCCTGGACAGACCACAGAACATCACACAGATCCATTACATCAATGACATCATGCTGATTGGTCAAGACAAGCAAGAGGTAACTAATAAGCTGGAAGTCTTGAAAAGGTACGTGTACTGAGAGGGAGGAAGAAAAACATTACGAAGATTCAGGGACCTACCATTTCGGCGACATTTTTCGAGGTGCATGGTCAGAACATATTTTGAAATGTACCGCAAAGTAAAAGCCAAATTATTGCACTTTGCATCCCCTACCACAATGAAGGAAGCAGACAGTCTAGTTCGCCTCTCTTGGTTCTGGACCCACTGTAAACAGGACTTCCATTACCTGGGATTCCTAGCTAGGTAACTGATAGATGGTGACATCATTAACTGAGATAGGAGAGGTAAAGGAGAGACAGTTTTTCTTGAGGGGAGAGGGAGACTTGAGGTTGCAACGCATACCACCCTCTAACCTTAGATCAGGAATGGACCCAAGATGTAGAAGGGCTGTTCCTGTGTAGGTGGTGGCCAAATATTCCTGTCTATGTATGGAAGAGTTTCAGAGGTAGGGACCCAAAAGACTTTTCTTCTGGTGTGACACTGTGCTTAGAATGTGTGGCAGTTTTTGAGGAGTGTTATTTCACTAAAGCCATTAGTAGATGTTAAACATTGCTTATTTATCTTATGTTCTTACCAACCTCCACTGAGTGATATTTTATAATGACATTTTAAAGCTCCTGTTTACTCATCAAAGAGTAGATGTTGTTGACTCATCAAGATCAGATATGTTTATGAAAAAATCCTGCATTAAGCAATGAATGTTCTCAGTGAGTTAGAGAAATAGATTTAACCACAAAAGGTGGTGATTATGTTGAAATCTAAATAAAATTAAATGGCAGTAGGTTGAAAATGTTCTACAATTTATTTTTGCATCATATATAATTTATTTCTATAAAGTGAAAATAAAACCTATTCAGTTGTAAAGTTGTGTAAGAGCCTTTTAGAAACTATAGGAAGGGATTTGGGAACAGGGATTAGATGAAGAATTGCATCGTATACCTATCCTTTAGTACAATTAAAATTTTTAGCCATTTGTATATATTATCTATTTAAAAAATAAATGCAATATTTAAAGCACCTGGAAATAAAAATACTGTACTCATAAAAGTGCCAAAAATTATAAAATATTTAAAATTTAGCAAGAAAGGGACAGGACTTTTACAGGGAAAGCTATAAAATATACTTTAAAAACACAAAATAAGACCTGAATAAAGGAAGCAAAACATGTGTCCCTGTATGGAAGATTTAATAGCATAAAAATATCAACCCTTCCCAAATTAATATTTTATTGCAATTTCAATCAGAATTCCAATGAGTTGGGACAAAATTATTTTAAAGTACATACGGAAGCTTAACTGTCTAAGAACAGCAAGATAATTTAGAATAAGAAGAATTAGTGAAGGGGCCTAGTGTTATCAGATATGAAAGTGAGTAAAACAGACGCTGGAGAGAAATAACCAGTTATCTAAATGAATGTGAATGCAAAATTGTGTCACGCTATGAAGGGGTGTATATAGAGCAATCTAATATAATAGAGGGATTTAAGGCAGATTGGAGGTCAGAAAAGATTTCCTTAAAGGAAGTTATACTTAAGCCAAAAGAGTTGCCAGCATTAACTAGGAGAAAACAGGAGCGACCACAATCCTAGGCACGAGGAATGACATGTGCTAAACCCTGTGGCAAGTTCCGTGCATGAACGGACAGAGACCTGTGACAACAACTGTGAGAGTGGACCGGACATGTATTGCAGTGAAAGAAGGAGCTGGACCGTACAGGACTTGCAGGTCATTTTCAGACATTGTCTCCAATTGCACAAACAGGCTTGTAGATGACTACCTGGTTTTCTAGGAAAATGCAACATTATACAGTGGAAAGAGATTAATTGTCTTGTCACCCTGTTCTGACACCAACTAGCTGTGTGTTACAGGACAAGTTATTTGAAACCCATGAGCTTTAACTCCCTTACCTGTAAAGTATGAATAGTAAAATCTTTCTGTAGTGTTGGGAGAATCCAAATAAGGGTGAAGGATGTGAAAGTGCTTTGGAAAACATAACTCACTAGAGGTATATAAGGGGTTATTAAAGTTTTACTGCATGTTTTTAAAGTAGTTTCTCTGCCTTAATCTTTATTATTACCCAGAATGGAGAAGTTACCCATTTCTGATGCTTTGCCATGATCCCAGCTCTTAATTTTGGCTTCTGCTGGCTTTCATCCCCTATTTCTTACAACTTCTCTAAAACTTCACCCATTATGGTTACTCTAGTTTCATCAACTTCAAATGGCACACGCAATTGTTAAAAAAAACTCTGAGGATGCATTTCCCCAAGTCTCTTCTCCTCCCTTTAGCCTTTGTGCAGCTCTAAAGATTCTTTACCCTCATGCCTTTTATTCAAATCTATAAATCAAACCACTGGAAACACATTAAAAATACTCAACTAGTGTCTGTGTGCCCCATGTCTCAATGCCCATTTCTCAGCTATTTAGTCCTAGAAAGTTCTTGCTTGCCTCAGTAGCAGTTCCAGATTTGGTTCCACTTTAAAATAAAACATTAGAGGCTTGTGAGATAAAGGACCTAGTTTTACCCTGAGTAAAGTGGCCTTGGAGTCCCTGGTGATGTAGTGGTTAAGAGTTTGGCAGCTACCCATAAGGTCGGTAGTTCAAATCCACCAGCCGATCCCTGGAAACCCTATGGGACAGTTCTACTCTGTCTTATAGGGTCACTATGAGTCAGAATTGACTCGACGGCAATGAGTTTGGTTTTGGGTTTAAGGTGGCCTTTGTCCTTGGCTCCGGATAAATAACCCTAGGAGTAATTGAAGTGTCTTGGTCTGAGACTTCCAGGCTGCACCCGATGATTTGTACTAGTGAGTGGGGGCTGGCCAGACCAGAGAAGACTCCCCTGGAAGGCCAATATCAACTGGCTTCCGGAGGCATGTATTAGCCTTTTATGTGAAACTAGCCAATAAAAGCCTAGAACACAAAGGCTTAGAGAGCTTCCTGACTGGTGAAGAAAGGGTGATGTGCCCTCTCTGAGGCATGGCAGCTTCATGTTAGAAACCTTCCCAGACCTAGTTCATGCATCTTTTCCTTATTATGATCTTGGTTTATATCCTTTTACTGGTTTTGATAAAACTGGACTTGTAAGTATATTTTCTGTGAGTTCTGAGTCAATCCAGCCAAATAACAAATCCAAGGATGGTGTCCTCTTAACTTGTAAGGTCTAACCTAGCACCAGGTGGCTAGGGTAAGAGACAAAATGCCTTGAGGGTTGTTGATTTCAGAAATTATGGAGAGTTGGGAAAGTGAGGATGTGATTAATCTCTCCCTTCTGAGATGTGGCTTTATTCTGATTCTGATCCACAAAGCTATCACTGTAAGGTCCTTTGGGTTAATATGCCTTTTGGTTCATGTGACTTCAGAAACACTGTCAGCAACTGAATGGTATATTTGTATTTCTTATCTTTCTCTTCCCCAACAATCTCCACTTCCCTAACCAGTACTGACCTATCTTTCTTTCCATGCATTTGCCAGTTTAAAAATATGCCGTGATTTAGACACTACTTACTGTTAACTCCGCTGGTCTTTCAGAGATACTGAGCCTCCTGATTGAGGTCCTTTCTTATTTCTATATGGTGGTAGACTATGAACCAAGTAGATGGTGAGTCCTTAGAGAGTAAGGTCTTCGCTTGCACTTCAAAATACAGGGCTGAGCCCAGAATTAGGTGTGCGCCAGGGGCCAGATCAGTGAGGAAGTGGGTGAACAGCTTAGAGTTATGCTTTCAAGATCTCTACACAGCAAATGGAGTCTCTGGGTGCAAATGCATAACACCATCAGCTGCTAACTGAGAGGTGATCTGCTTCTGAAAAGTCAGTCATTGAAAATCCTATGGAGCACAGCTCTACTCTGACATACATGAGGCTGCCATGAGTTGGAATTAACTTGACGGCAACTGTTTTTTACACATCAAATTGTAGCCGTGACCCTTTGTCTAATGGCAGCAATATTTCTCAACAGCATTTCCTAACTCATTTAGATCTGCTTTGGGTATAATGGGGAAATAAACCTTCTATCTTTGTGCTCGTCCTCAAGGCAAGGCACCATTTTTTTGGCTCTCTTGGTTCTTGGTAAGCCTGTTGCTTTCTCTAAAAGGGTACATTCTTCATTCCATTCTGGCACAGTCCCAATTCCAGGAGCTTTGACAATAATCCCCAAATGCTTTGCATATGTGTTCATTGTTTTGCATATGTTTGCATAAGGACTAGGAGAAACTTAAACAAATCCAAGTACAGCCCCATCTATTCCAAAGTAGAATGTGGAAAATAAGCATATTAAAATTTATCATGGTCCCAGCTTACATGATTATGGAAATTAATTTTAGTTCATGTATTCAATACCTAAGTTAAGCAAATGTGACCCAGGAAAAAAAATGTAAGCCTGGTAAAAATCAGACAGTAACACTTAGAATACTTGCCTTCTATTCTCTCTCAGCTTGACTTGGGATGAAAACAACATACATTTATTATCTCCTTCTCTCTGGGTCAAGAATATAGGCACAACTTAGCTGGGTCCTCTCTTAAGGTCTCACAATCAAGGTTATGACCGTGGCTGCAGTTTCATCTGAGACTTGGTAGGGAAAGGACCACTTCCAACCTTACTTTGGTTGTTGGAAAAATTCATTTCCTTGTGATTATAGGACTGAGGGCTTCAGTTTCCTTTTGGCTATTGGCTGGAGGCTGCCTTCAGCTCCTAGAGGCCACCTGTAATTTCTTGCCATTTGGGTTTTTCCATCATGGCTGCTTGCTTCCTCAAAGCTAGCCAGGGAGCGAGAGACATTATGTAATGTAATCACATAATCACATACATTCCATCACCCTTGCTGTATTCTATTGATTAGAAGCAAGTCATAGGTCCTAGCCTCTAACTCCCACCCTCAGGGCATTAGGTCCTGAGGGGCAGAGTACATCTATATCTTATAGTTTCCATCCAAGAACTTAGGACTGTAAAGTACTTCCCAAATTTTCTTATTAGTCATGCTTCTGTTTCATTGGTTAATTTTATTATTTTCTTTAATTCATGATTAAATTTATTATTAAATTGTGTTTCATTGGTTAATTTCATTATTTTCTTTATCCGGCCTGATATTAGACAATCAAAATGACAACAGTACAGCATGAACATCCAGTCCTTTTAACTCTTGACCACTGAGACAGTTTCTTAAACAACTGCCTCAGATCTGCTGGAACAGACTCGGGCACTTCTATGCAAAAGAAGTCTAGGAGGCTGTAAGTGCCCTCCTATAGCAGATACAGTCTGCTTAATGCTTTAGAAAAATAAGTGAATGTGTGAATGAATTAATTCAAGGCACTGAGCTAAACAATATAGTAAGTGTTCAAGATTAACTTCAGTCCTCAGCGAATTTGTAATCTAGTAATTGTCATGATAGGAAGCATAAAGGAGTTAATTTACAACAGGCCTTTGAACTTTTGTTCCAGTTCGAAACCCTGCTGAGAAGTTGCACTTCTAACAAGTTTCCAGATGATGCTAATGCTGCTGGTTAGGGACCAATTCTGAGAATCACTAGTACAGCAGTTGTTCTCAAAATTTATTATACATAGAAATCACCTGGGGATCTTGTTAAACTATAGATTCTGATTCAGTATATCTGGTGTGAAATGCAACTTCTCAGCAGGGGTTTGAACCGGGACAAACTGGTTCGGAGCCCTGGTTTACAAGACATACTATGAGAGGTCCTACAAGACAAGTGTAATGCTGAGTAAGTGTGGTTCATAAGATGGAGTGGTGAAGTCTGACAGAGGGTGGGATAATTCAAATTATGCCTTAAAGATTGAGTAAACTTTTAAAAATGCAAAATCCTGTGGCTGCAAAGGGGATGGGTATATTCTCCTTTCCTTTTACCCCTCTAGACTAAGGGGGTAGCTGATGTAAAGCATGGAGTTGCCTATCAGTCAATGTAGAAGTAGATGAAAACAGTGGGAAATGGGAGCCAAGAAGGCAGGGTTTGTAAGGTCAATTGAGAAATCCTCATTATGCTCATTGAGTGATAATTGGAGCTATAGAATTGGAAGTAATTTTGAGACAGAAGAAGGAAAGCTAGTAGAAATGAGAGTACAATAAATAACTACATTTAAGAAATAGGTAAACATAAAGGCACTATCAGAGACAGAGAATGGCCTGAGAGCTAGGAGGAGAGCATGTGGTAGAAACTCATGTTGCTGGTCAGCCCCATCAAATCAATTTTGAAAACAACAAACAAATGCAAACATTCTTGAACTCTGGTAGAAGTTAAACTAGAAGCATCACAGAAACTGAGGGAAGAGAAGTTCAAGAAGGAGGAATTGGCCAACAGGCTCAAAGAACAAGTTAAAGAGAACTGAGAACTGGATTTGGCAATCAGGAGCTGTTGCTGACCCGAATGGGAACAGCTTTAGAGGAGTGCTTGGAGGCAGATAGCAAAATGCAGTGGGATAAAGAGTGAGTGGCAGGTGGTCACGTGAAGGGAAGGCAGTAAGTTAGTCTTGTCCTTCATTAATTTGGTGGTGTATGGAGTTAGTGAAAGGTGTTTTTGTTTTTGTTTTTTTGGTGAAGGATATGCAGCCATTACAAATCATCTTGTAGAAATGGGTGGAGGCAGTTAACTGAGCTGGCAGCATCACTGAGTTGGTCTCAGGTGTGCAAATATACTGAGTGCTGGATGAGTTCCCTCGTCATGAGTGAAGAGAAGGAAAGTAAGTGGTGCCAGCCAACCAAACCTGTGAGATTTAGTAAATTTTGCTAAAATTGTCTCATAGATCTTTGCTTTGTGAAACTCAACTATTTCTAAACTATTCGTTTTGTTTTGTATTCCTTAACTATTTACTGAAGGTTTTCTTTTAGAAACTTTCACCTTAGTTTGACGGAATTAAGAGCAGAATTAACTCCCCCCACCCCACACATTTAGTCAAGATAGATTAGTATGATATTGGGGAAAGTATGTGTGTGTCAGGGGGTGCGTGTGTTGGGGAAATGCATGAGAAATAGTTAAAATGAGTTAGGGCAGATGGGTGGAATAGAGACTGGCAACCTAGGAGAGAAGAATACGGGGACATCTATAGATACTGGCCTTTTCTTACTTGAGCAGTTTTCTCTATTGTGCTACAGAACATAGATCAGTCAACTGTCACACTCTTGGAGAGCTCAAAACCTTATTCAAACTTAGATCTGTGTGAATGTCTGGCCTCTTCCTTGGAGTGTAGGCACCCTGAGGGCTGGCATGTGGCCTTCTCCCTACTCTGTTCACCCTACAGTGCATAGCATGAGAGCAAACACTGAGAGCAGTACAGTATGTTTTCTACTGCTCATGGCCATGACCAAGTTTCAAAGCAGCTCTAGAATTCCTGCTGCATTTTGAATTATCCAGATGTGGCCTGAGACATTTCTTAAGACATGAAAGGCTGAGTCAAGCCTGATGCTAATTCTGTATCTAATACGAACCCTCTTAAATTAATAGCCAGGGCCTGGAAGTTATGTAAATAGCTGATTATTTCAGTGTGAAGACTATCTGTGGAGCTGAATGGACAGGAAAGATAATGAAAATTGATTTCCAAAAAATTAAAGTAACCAAAGAAGATGTCATTCAGTTAGGCAAGAAACACATAGTTGACACCTAGTACATACTATGTCCTGGCTACCAGTTGGGTGTTTGTCATCAAAACATAAATAATAGTCCCTGTCATCAATGAGCTCAACCTTAATGATATATTTGTGATAGTAACCATGAGATAGGAACCTGTCTCTCAGAGATATAAGGAAGAATCATATGACTCCAGGGAATAGATGCAGTAACTTACAGGCAGATCCGTAGGAGGGTCAGCCATGCATGACCTCCACATACCACATAGCAAGTACTGACAGCCATTTGGACATTGTTGTAAAAATCAAGAGAATACGCAAGAGAGACTTGGGTATAGCAGGGGTCTTCTACCAGCTACTCTGGTCATGTTTTGGTGCTAGCAAGGCTCTGAGTGTGATTCTTCTGTTGCAGGAACAATTGTGCAAGAGGATTTGAGGAGATGGCATCACAAGTTTTGAAGAGTAAACAGAATGGAAGCAGAATTTACAAAAGCAACATCTTGAGATTGTAATGATGAAAGCAACAGAAAAGTTGTGAGGTATTCCAGCAGAGAAGGTATCACGGTCTACCTGCCATTTCTATTCCTTCACTTCCCTTTCATGCCAACCATATGTTGTTTGTCACTTCACCTCTTGATACAGGATCAGACTACCTGGGTCAACTTAACTGTGACTCTTTTTACTGCACTGATGGATGATATCTTCTACTGACTTTCCTGTAGGTTCTTTCTGGATCCCTAACTCTTGACTTTGCCTGAGCACTGGTAACTAAGTATATTATTATTATTATTATTATTTTACTGCTTAAAATAGGTTATGTTGGATTCTGTTTCTTGACAGTACTTTACTGCTGACCACAATCTACCAGGCTGAGGAATCAAGAAAAAAGAATGATATTAGAAACGGCAGCTGGTCTTTGGTCAAAAGCTGGTAGTTTGGGTCAGAAAGCCTGATTATGACACCTCATCAAATGAGTTGGTTTATAAAGATACATTTAACCAATATCATGTATCTAAGCAAAGTTCAGAATCAAACTGTGGTATAGTTTGCAAGTGTCTAGTGAAAGATGCCACTCTCTCTGCATTGAAACCAAATTTTGGACCAGAGGTATGCACAATTTTCACCAATTTGTGTGTTCCTGTGTGTGTGTTTTTTCATTTTTCAACAGCCAGCCTACTTAAGTCTTTACTCTTTAATCATAACAGCCAGGCAGGCCATTTCTAGCACACATCTATGTGTCTTGTGGGACCTCAGTTATCAAGTATTGCCATCATCTCTGACTGCCATCAACTTCTTCAGTTTTGAAAAAACAACCATCTTTGTATTACAATGGTACTTGTTTGTAGGTCCATTTGCATGTTTTATGACATTTTCCTGCATTGTTTCAAGTAAGCAGAACATGGAGAAAATGAATGTGTTTACAGTAGTAGTAATGCCACTAAGACAAAGATGGAGAGGGCATGAGGTAGGCCGAGGGAGGTGCTTCTTCAGCTTTGCTTAGATGCATATTGGAAGTAAATTGGTTGGTTATATATTTAGTTCTGCAGGAAGAGAAACGAGTTAAAAAAATCTATGAAATACTGGTAAGATAATGTTGAAAGTTATATATCTAAAAGGTAAAGTATTATAGTAGAGGGAATGGAGATATTTAAAAAATTATAGCTTGAGATTCCATATCAATAAAATATTCCATTGATCCCTTAGAGGATTTTACAGGTTTATACACCTTCTTTCCCACACATCTGTCAGTTTGTCATACTTTGGGGGCTTGCATGTGGCTGTGATGCTGGAAGCTATGCCACCGGTATTTCAAATACCAACAGGGTCTTCCATGGTGGAAAGGTTTCAGCAGAGCTTCCAGACTAAGATAAACTAGGAAGAAGGACCTGGTGGTCTACTTCTGAAAAAACTGGCCAGTGAAAACTTTATGAATAGGAGCAGAACATTGTCTGATATAGTACCAGAAGATGAACCACTCAGGTTGGAAGACACTCACAACATGACTGGGAAAGAGCTGCTTCCTCGAAGTGAAAAACCAGGGGGCAGGGCCAAGACAGCAAAGTAGTCAGATGCTTCTGGCTGTCCCTCTTACAACAAAAAACCAAAAAAACAAGTGAATCGATTATATATGACAATCTAGGAGCTCTGAACATCAAAGGCAAAACTGAGGAACTGGACTGAGTGGCAGGGGGAGGGAGAGATGCTTCAGAAGCAGTGAGGAGTTGTCAGACCTGACCTGGCGGGAGCCGGAGCCCTTCAGGCTGGATCAGCTCATGGTGCACAGTGAGGCAAGCAGCAGGGCACTTAGGAGGTATTTTCCACATAAGGAGAGGCCCAGTAGCAGAGAGTCTACTCAGCCATCCAGAACCAGTGAGAAGCAGCCCTCAATCATTGAAAGATAAGTACTTGCATCTGGCCTACTGTGCAGATCAAAAACGCCCCCCTTTGGGAAAAACCTTTCTCCCATTTACTTCCCCACTCCCTGCTCTGCACTGGGTCTGGGATGGCTTCAGCGATTGCCAAGTCCCCTGGGCCGAAAGTAGGACCCATCACGTGCCCTGAGCCATTCTCCTGGCCTTGGAGAGGGAAGAAATTAACAAACAGAGGAGAAAATAATCTGCTGGCTCCCCTAACCGAGGGTAGGCATATCTCCCTTGCCTAGGCACAGGTATAAGGGGTCCATGGACTCTGAGCACCTTTCCCCTTGCATAGACCTTTGTGGGTCCATTTCAGCAGTGTAGGCCATCATTACCACAGTACAACAGGGTATATACCTGAAGTCTAACTTCAACTGTTTCAGCTGTGAAGTGGCAGGTTCCTGACATTTGACACTGCTCTGCCTATTAAGCAGGGTCTTCACCTACCCACATTGGGGGCTTGGGGACTGGTGGCTCCACCCATGCCAACTAGCCACCTGTGACAAGGGCCCAAGAATAAGTGGTGCTCCCCAGTCCTTATAGCCAACAGCATCGGGTGCTCATAGTCCGGCTGCAAAACCCACCCACCTACATGCTCTAGGGAGCAGGGACACACTTTCCTCCTGGACAGTTGGTGGTGACCGTTGGCCCCCTGCCTTGTTCAGCATGCGACCCCCTGCTGAAGCTGGATGCCTGTGCCTACATCAATCACCCATGCCTGTCTAGGATTGTAGGTGAGAGCCTCCACCACACACTTGGTGGCTGACTACCTGGACACCTGAGCTGAATCCATACAGGAGAAGTGGGTGGACTCCTGGGCTCACATACCTGGTAACAGATCTAACCACCTGGTGACAGGACATTAGCACTTCAAAGGTGCCAATAATCAAACTAGCTCATATGAGCATCTTATTTGGGCACATCAAAACAAAACAAGAAGCTAGGACACAGTAAGCAAACATAAAATAAATAAATATAATAACTTATTGATGGCTCAGAGACAACAGTCAATATCAAATCACATAAAGAGGCAATCCATGATGGCTTCAGCAAGCTCCCAAAATAAAATCAAGAAATTTTCCAGAGGAAGAGAATTTCTTGGAATTACCAGAGGCAGAATACAGAAGATTAATATACAGAACTCTTCAAGATATCAAGAAGGAGATTAGGCAAAATGCAGACCATGTAGTAGAGGAACTTAAGAAGATTAGAGAAGAGTATAATGACAAACTTAACAGGCTGCAAGAATCCATAGAAAGACAGCAATCAGAAATCCAGAAGATTAACAATAAAATTTCAGAATTAGACAACTCAATAGAAAGTCATAGGAGCAGAATTGAGGCAATGGAGATCAGAATTAGTGAGATTGAAGATAAAGCACTTGAAACCAATGTATGTGAGGAAAAATCAGATAAAAGGATTGAAAAAATGAAGAAACCCTAAGAATTACATGGAACTGTATAAGAGGAATAACCTATGAGTGATTGGAGTACCGGAACGGGGGGGGGGGGGATAACAGAAAATACAGAGAGATTGTTCAAGATTTGTTGGCAGAAAACTTCCCTGATATTGTGAAAGATGAGAAGATATCTATCCAAGATGTTCATCGAACCCCACATAAGGTAGATCCCTAAAGGAAGTCACCAAGGCATGTTATAATCAAACTTGCCAAAACCAAAGATAAAGAGAGAATTTTAAGAGAAGCTAGGGATAAATGAAAAGTCATCAAAGTAAAAAACCAAAAAAAATCAAACTCATTGCCGTCAAGTCGATTCCGACTCATAGCAACCCTATAGAACAGAGCAGAACTGCCTCATAGGGTTTCTAAGGAGCAGCTGGTGGATTCGAACTGCTCACCTTTTCTTTAGCAGCCGAGCTCTCAAACACTACGCCACCAGGGTGCCACTCAAACTAGAGTTGACTTTAATGATGTAGATGGAGTCAAGCTTTCAAGACCTTCATTTGCTGATGTGATACGACTCAAAATGAGAAAAAAAAAAAACAGCTGCAAACATCCATTAGTAATCAGAATGTGGAATTTATGAAGTATGAATCTAGGAAAATTGGAAATTGTCAAGAATGAAATGGAATGCATAAAGATCGATATCCTAGGCATTAGTGAGCTGAAATGGACTGATATTAGCCATTTTGAACTGGACAGTCATATGGTCTACTATGCTGAAAATGACAAATGGAAGAGGAATGGCCTTGCATTCATCATCAAAAAGAAATTTCAGGATCTATCCTGAAGAACAATGCTGTCAGTGATAGGATAATATCCATAAGCCTACAAGGAAGGTCAGTTAATACAACTATTATTCAAATATACACACCAACAACTAATGCCAAAGATGAAGAAACTGGAAGATATTTACCAGCTTCTGCAGTCTGAAATTGATCCAACATGCACTGGAGATGCATTGATAATTACTGGTGCTTGGAATGTGAAAGTGGGAAACAAAGAAGAAGGATCAGTAGTTGGAAAATATGGCCTTGGTGACAGAAACAACAAGAAAGAGAAGACCAAAACAGATGTCAGAAGAGACTCTGAAACTTGCTCTTAAATGCAGATTAGCTAAAGCCAGTGGAAGAAATGATGAAGTAAAAGAGCCGAACAGAACATTTCAAAGGGCCGCATGGGAAGACAAAGTATTCTAATGAATTGTGCAAAGACCTGGGATTAGAAAACCAAAAGGATAAAACACAGTTTTCAAGCAGAAATATCTGTCTGAAGAAAAAATACTAGCCTTGTGTTGCAGTTTTGAAGGATTCTATGGGCAAAATACTGAAAGACCCAGGAAGCATTAAAAGAAGATGGAAGGAGTACACAGAGTCATTGTGCCAAAAAGAATTGGTCAACATTCAAACATTTCAAGAGGTAGCATATGATCAAGAACTGATGGTACTGAAAGAAATCCTAGCTGCACTGAAGGCATTGACGAAAAACAAGGCTCTAGGAATTGATGGAATACCAGTTGAGAAGATTCAACAAACGAATGCAGCCCTGGAGGTGCTCACTCATCTATGCCAATAAGTTTGGAAGAAGCTACCTGGCCAACCTACTGGAAGAATCCATATTTGTACCCATTCCAAAGAAAAGTGATCCAACAGAATTCAGAAGTTATTGAACAATATCGTTAATATCATATACAAATAAAATTTTCCGGAGGATAATTCAAAAACAGTCGCAGCAGTACATTGACAGAGAACTGCCAGAAATTCAAGTCAAATTCAGAAGGGGACATGGAAATGGGGGATATCATTGCTGATGTCAGATAGATCTTGGCTGAAAGCAGAAAATATCAGAAAGATGTTTACCTGTGTTTTATTTACTATGCAAAAGTATTTGACTGTGTGGATCATAACAAATTATGGATAACATCGCAAAAAATGGGAATTGCAGAACACTTAATTGTGATCATGAGGAACCTGTACATAGACCAAAAAGCAGTTGTTTGAACAGAACAAGTGGATATTATGTCAATTTAAATCAGGAAAGGTGTGCATCAGGGTTGCATTCTTTCACCATACTTATTCAGTCTGTATGCTGAGCAAATAATCCGAGAAGCTGGACTATATGAAAAAGAACGAGGCATCAGGATTGGAAGAAGACTCACTGACAACCTATGATATGCAGATGACACAACCTTGCTTGCTGAAAATGAAGAGTACTTGAAGTGCTTACTGATGATCAAAGACCACAGCCTTCAGTATGGATTACATCTCAACATAAAGAAAACAAAACCCCTCATAACTGGACCAATAAGCAATATCATGATAAATGGAGAAAAGATTGACGTTGTCAAGAAAATAATTTCATTATACTTGGATCCACGATCCACACCTATGGAAGCAGCAGTCAAGAAATCAAACAATGTGTTTCATCAGCAAACCTGGTGCAAAGACCTCTTGAAAGTGTTCACCTGGCTCCACAATCAACACCCATGGAAGCAGCAGTCAAGAAATCAAAAATGCATTGCATTGGGAAAATCTGTGGCAAAAGACCTCTTTAAAGTGTTAAAAAGCAAGATGTCACCTTGAAGATTAAGGTGCGCCTGACCCAAGCCATGGTGTTTTCAATCACCTCATATGCATGCGAAAGCTGGACAATGGATAAGGAAGACAAAAGAAGAATTGATGCCTTTGAATCATGGTGTTCGGGAAGAATATTCAATATACTATGGACTGCCAAAAGAATGAACAAATCTGTTTTGGAAGAAGTACAACCAGAATGCTCCTTAGAAGCAAGGATGTGAGACTATGTCTCACATACTTTGGACATGTTATCAGGAGGGAACAGTCCCTGGAGAAGGACATCATGCTTGGTAACGTAGAGGATCAGAGAAAAAGAGGATGACTCTCAAGGAGATGGATTGACTCAATGGCTGCAACAATGGGCTCAAGTGTAACAATGATCATGAGGATGGCGCAGGAACGGGCAGTGTTTTGCTCTTTTGTACATTGGGTCACTATGAGTCAGAACTAACTTGACGGCACCTAACAACACAACAAAGTGTTCAAAAGCAAAGATGCCACTTTGAAGACTAAAGTGTACCTTACCCGAGCCACGGTATTTTCAGTCACCTCATATGCATGTGAAAGTTGGACAATAAATAACGAAGACCGAAGAAGAATTGATGCCTTTGCATTACGGTGTTGGCTAAGAATATTGACTATACTATGGACTGTCAGAAAAACAAACAGTCTGTCTTGGGAGAAATACAGCCTCACTGGTCCTTGGAAGCAAGAATGGTGAGACTTCTTCTCACCTACTCTGGACATATTATCAGAAGGGACTGTCCCTGGAGAAGGACTTCATACTTGGTAGAGTGTCAGCAAAAAAGAGGAAGACCCTCGATTAGATGGATTCACACAGTGGCTGCAACAGTGTGCTCAAGAGTGGCAATGATTGTGAGGATGGCATAGGAACAGGTGGTGTTTTGTTCAGTTGTATATAGGGTTGCTATGAGTCAGAGCAGACTAGAGGGCACCTAACAACAATATATTCTTCTAAATAAAATGATCTTTTGTTTTTCATACTCAGCTTTTATTACAAAGCCTTCTTCAGATGCTCAATCACAAGAATTAGAAGGCCAGGCTAGCTGTTCTCCTCTCAATTTAAAGAAATAATTTATAAATCACTACCAAAAGTATCATTTCCTTTTCATCCCTTGCAAAATTACCACTAGTGAGTCCATTTCCCTATCATTAAAATATTTTTTTCTATTTATTAAATGTGACTAAGAGAACCAGAATTTTAGGCAAGAAATTTAAAAATTAATATTATAAAATTTTAATCCTTGTTTTTAATATTTATAGATAAATTGTATGATATTGATGGGTTAAAAAGCTGAAGTACTCTTTCTACATGTATGAGTTTTAGAATTATCTTTTGCTCTTTGAGAAAAGAACTTCCTCCCTTCCTTTTAGATATTCTGCTTTCAAACACATTCAGGGAAGCTGTATGTATAATAGTAGCTAATTGCATCTAAATAAAATGTATGTTCCATGCCGTCAAAAAGCTTACAACATAGTACAGTGTTTGAAATTCCCATTCTTGTAGTCACTCCTTTGGGTTAAGTCTTTGTTACAATGTGGAGGGTAGAAATGAAGCCCATTATATTGCAAAATTAAAACAAAAAAATTAAACTTTTTTTGACGGCCATTTTTTCTAAAGTGGATTGCTGATGTCCCTTCATTCTTAGAGTATTCAGAACATCATGAGAATTGTTATTGCTTATTTGGTATCATTACCAGAATATATTATTGTACCATTTGGCACAATACTTTTGGAACCTAATCACGTACAGGTATAGGGTTTTTTGGCTTTACTTGTATATATTTAATAGCAGGTACTTAACTTTAAAAATTTTATGTTCTTTTTTTATATATTTGTTTTTCTTCTCTTTCTTTTTCTGATATTTTATTTTTTGCTACTTTTAACCGATCTTATAAAGTGTGTATAAATTAAGATTTAACAGGCTTTAAATAAGGATCTGAGCAGCTCTGCTAAGAATAATAATTAGGTGATGGGGCATATGGGTTTGGGGCTTGGTTTGGCAACTTAGAAGCCTCTTGTTCTCGATTGCCTTTTGTTAGGCTGAAATTACCTAATGGTGACAGCTAGGGAGAGGAAGTATTAACCATGACATGGTTTGGTTTATTAATGGCTTTATAAGTGTTCCTAACTAACTAGTAATTTTTCTCTCTTCTTTTATTATGAAATATTTCAAGCATACCAAAAATACCAATGAAATGTTATTTTAAAAATGTACATGCACCCCAGCCAGATTAAATAAAATACTGATATTTTCCCATATTCACTTAAGACTTGTTATTTAAAGAAAGAAAATATTATGGAAACAAATTGAAGTATTTTTTATATTCCTCACAGATTCCTTTCTCCTTGTTTCCTAGAGGTAGCCACTTGCCTGAAATTGGTAGGTATCCTTTCTGCCCAAGTTTCTATACCTTTATGTATTCATAACTTATTTATGTAATATAGTTTAATATGTTTAAAATTATACATAAATAATATACTGTATATAGCATCTTGAAATTTGTTTTTCATTCAAACTTATTTTTTCAAGGTTGATCTATATGATGCATGTATCTCTAGCACATCAATTTTGAATAGTGTGCAGTATTCCATTGTATAACTCTACTACAATTTATGGCAATTTTTCACTCTTCTAAACATTCCTGTACATGTCTTATTATGCACATGTATAGGAGATTTCCCTAGGGTATATGAAGGAATTAGCATAGCTAGGTTATAGAATATGCACGTCTTCTTCACATTTACTAGATATGGTACAGTACTCTCAAGGTGGTGCCAATTTTTATTCCCACTGGCAATGCCTGAGCAGTCCCATTCTGTCAATTGCTTGACAACTGTTAATTTCGCCGGACTTAAACATTTTTGCCAACCTGAAGGTTGTGTTATGGTTTGCCACTGTTGTTTTAACTTGTACTTTCCTAATTACCAGAGAAGTCCCATCTTTTCGGATGTGTAGTGGCCATTCAGGTTTCGACTTCTGTGAATTGCGCAATTATATATGCTTTGCTCATTTTCTTGTTAGGTTGTTTGTATTCTTCTTACTTATTTGTAGATGTATTGGTATATGTGTTTGAATACTAATCATTAGCCAGTTATCTGTGCTACAATATTATCTTTTCTCAGCCAGTGGTTTGGTTTTAAATGTATTTACGGCATCTTTTGTTTTACACAGGTTCTTGAATTTAAAGGAATCAAATATATTAGTCTTTTCCTCTTGGTCTATGCTTTTTGTTTCTTAGTAAGGTATGTTTCTATCCCAGTGTTATGAAGATATTCTTTCCATTTGGGATTTGTTTTTGTGTGCGTTGTGTGATATAGATATCTGATTTTGTTTTTGTGCACAAAGAATCAATTTTAGATTTCTTTGGGGATCATTGACATCACTGATACTGAGTTTTATCCATAAGGAGCTTTCATTGGTATATAGTCTTCATTTTATAAATAAGTGTATGGTTAAGTTTCATCTTCCTTTGTAGAAGGTAAGTTTCTTAGATAAAATGATCTTTCATTTTTCATACTCAGCTTTCATTATTGATAGTTATTATTTCTATTACTAGTCATAGTACCAACTTCTGTGCTCAGTTGGAATGCAATAAAGTCATCATTTGTCTAGAGGAAGCAGCAAAGTTCCCATTTTGTACAAGAGCCAATGATTAATCAATGAAGCAAATTCACAGAGCTATAGCTACTAATGTTGACTGGGTACTATATGCCAAACATTATACTATGCTTTACTTGGCGTAATCTAGCATGAATACCTGTCTAGATACATGAGAGATAAGAGTCAATATAAGCACAAAACTGGTTCCTGTGAGATAGAGGTCAGATATACCTCCACTCTCCAACTTCTTCATTTCCAGCACCAGCTATTCCCCACCCTACCCCCCACAGCACTCTCTACTTCTCTGCTGGGTTCAATAATTTGTTGCAGTGGCCATATAGAACACACAGACCATGCTCGCAGTTATGTGGTGTATTAGGGAAGTAACAAGCTACCACTTGGGATCAGGATCAATGTGAAAGTAACAGGAACAACTCTGGACCAGGCTCAGGAAGCACATAGGCAAGGTCTGGAAAGCTCTCCCAAAGTGGAGAGCACATCCCTCCCTTCTTCAGCACGGGACAGCTTCCAACCAGGACAGCTCTCTCAGCTGTTCTCTGCCACTAGCAGGCCTCCCTACCGTGCTAGCAGACCCGTGTATCATGCTTGCTAGCCTTTCTGCTGTGCTAGCCGGCCTCTATGTCATGTTAGCCAGCCTCCCTGTCATGTAAGCTGGCCTGTCTGCCTTTGGCCTCCCTGCCATCAGGCCTCTTCACTGCTAACTGGCCCAGCTCACAGCCCGTGTAGCAGCTTTCTGCCGTCTTTGCCAGCTCTGCCACTTGGCCCCTACCAGACCACTCATAGAAACAAATTCCTTGTCAATTTCAAGGTGTGGCCCTGCTAGTAGGACTATGAACTGACCAATCCCTTTGGAAGACCACAAGTCACTCAACTCTATTGGGTGGTTTTATATACCACTTTTCCAAGCAGTAAACTGACCAAAATTCCTGCACGATGAATAAAATAGACTAACCACAAGGCAGACAGTGGCTGAACCAACAATTTTTTGGCAGAATTACAAACCCAGAGCCAGAAAAGCCATATATAAGAGAACCTTATTTCACTGCACTTGGATTTTGTAATTTAATTCTCACAAACATTCTTTGGGGTAGGTTCTGCTATTATCCTTGCTTCCCAGAGGATGTAGAAGAGATTTAATAACAGTCACAACAGTTGTCAGTTTTGACCATGACCAAAAACCACAACAATGAAAGGAATATGGTCAAATGTTTTATTATCCTGTTTGTTCCAATGTCTTTATTGTTATTTAGATAAATGCTTATTGTGAAAACAGTGGGAAATAAAACTATCAATGCAAATCATTTGATTTTTGTAGTGATTGTGTCTATAACCAAACAAGAATTAAGTTGTTCAACATAGCCTGATGTCTTGCCCTCGTTTGAGAATAATTCTTGGTCCATTAAAGACAAGACAGATTGTTAGTTGTTTTATAAAAGTAGCAAGCCCTAATAAATCCAATCATGGGAAGTAAAAGCCAATTTGCAGATGAAATTTTAAAGATAGCTCTATCATAAGTGGAGAATAGCTGCATGTAGAGGGAACCACAACCAATATTTCATCATTGGATAAAATACTTTAAAAATACTTAGGGAAGGAAGAAGGATAAACCTGGCTCTGGCTTAAACCATGTAGAAAATGAAGAACTCTAAAGTCACATGATATGTTAAGTCAGGATAGTTTCACCTCTCCTCTTTGAGAATTCTCTAGTCTTACATTAGTTTAGCTGCTTCTGCCAAGCTATTAGTTGAAAGCATTCTGTTTTCATTAATGAAGAAACATACTGAATCCCCATAAGAGTTACCGTCTAAATAAGATATTTTTCATATGTTAGCTTTAGATTTAGATTTTTCCAAAGATGTGTAATAGTCCAGATCAACACAACATTCTATAAAACACATCCTTAAACTGCCTACTTGACTCTTAGAAGAGAAAGGGAAGGAAAAACATTTTCCATGGTAAGCTTTAAAATGGCTTTGTAAATTAGTTTCATGTCATTTCAACAAATAGTTCTTGAGAGGTTGCCATAACTCACGTACTGTACTAAGTGAGAATACCAAGATTAAAGGTTTAGTCATCATCCTCCTTGAAGAATTCATGTTCTTCGTTAGTGAGTTACTACTAGTTGTCACTAAACTATATTTTGAGAGAGTAGACTAGAGGACAGATTGTTTCAATTGTAGATTTACTGCAAAAATAGCTCCAATATTCTACTCTTCTTTGTATTCATATCTTTTGCAATGTGACTTTACAGTTCCTTCCATTAGGAGATGGAGTCTGGCATTATTATTTCCTAGTGGTGAATGGTTAAATGCTAGGCTGCTAACCAAAAGTTTGGAGATTTGAACCCACCCGTCAGCTTTTCGGGAGAAAGACCTGCTGGTCCGGTCTGCTTCCATAAAGATTACAGCCTAGGAAACTTTATGGGGAAGTTCTACACATCTCATGGGGTTGCTACGAGTCAAAAATTGACTTGATGGCACTTAACAACAAGAGTAGAATGTGGGAGAAATGATAGTGTGCTAGTTCTAAGCTTGGGAAGTCCCTCGGTGGTGCCATGGTTAAACACTTGGATACTAAAAGAAAGATTGGTGGTTTGAACCCACCCAGAAGCACCCCAGAAGGAAGACCTGGTGACCTGCTTCTGAAATGTCACAGTCATGAAAACTCTATGGAGTACAGTTCTACTCTGAAACATATGGGGTCACCAGGAGTCAGAACTGACTTGACAGCAACTGGGTTTTGTTGTTGTTGTTGTTCCAAGCTGCCTTAAGAGGCTTTGTATGCTTTTGCTCTCTCCTAGAATCCTGTCACACCCATAATAATAAGCCCTGGGTAGTCTAGATCAGCCAGCCTCAGCTGATTTGCCAGTTGACCATAGAGTTATGAGCCAGCCTAGATGAGATCAGCATACTTTGTCCCCAATCAACCAGACTGCCTAACTCACTCATAGACTCATAAGAAATAATAACTAGTTGTTGTTTTAAAGCTTAAAATTTAAGACAATAGGTTTTAGGGTGGTTTATTATGTAGCGATAGCTAACTGATAGAAATGTGGATAGTGTTTGTGGGCATGCTTTTGGCTCCGGAAAGGCAACTCCTGTTAAAACCCCTCTGGAAGTTTAGGCAGCCTGGGGAATCCATGAGAATACTGATAGACAGATACTTGTTGGGAAATGCTGAAATGAGGACAGTTGAGGGATTATCAAGTCAAATTTGACCAACTCCTTAAGCTCTTCAAAGAGCAGGCCTTTCAGTAGGGGTTGCCAAGCATCTGAATTTACATATTTTTATGCAAATAAAGCGTGTCTTCTATGTTTGTTTGCCAACCGCTCCCTCCTCCCCCCATGAGATATTTTTGTAAGCACATTATGCTAATTTTTTTCACAGCAACATATTAAAAAAATTGGCATAGTGGCACTTATGAAAATACCTCATGGTGCGGGGAGGGAGTGGTTGGCAAACAAATGTGGAAGGCGCATGTTATTTTCGTAAAAACACAGTACTCATTTATGCTGTGACAGTCGTTTTTCAGCCTCAAAAACTTAATATCAAAATGCCATAGAATATAACATCTGATAGAAACTTTAAAGGTTTCACATCCTCATTTTTCAAATGAAAAAAAATATCTAGGGGCCCAGCAATTATCAATAAAGGGAGCCCTGGTGGTGTAACAGTTAACTGCTTGGTTTCTAACTGAAAGGTTGACCATTTGAACCCTCCCAGCAGCTCCACAGGAGAAAAGACCTGGTGATCTGCTCCCATAAAGGTTATAGCCAAGAAAACCCTATGGGACAGTTCTACTCTGTCATACAGGGTCACTATAAGTCGGAATTGACTCAATGACACCCAACAACAACAATGATCAATAACATGCCCTAAGTCCCAAAGACAGCGAGAGGCAAATTCCTTACTATTGTTTGCCTCTCACAGCCAGTTAGTTACACTGTTCTGTAGAATATTGTCAAAGGTTACTCATATGTATCCATTTCTCTTTTTTTGCTGTCTCCTACATAGTTCAGGGCTTCATCGCCTGGTATCTGATTTACTGCAGTGGCCTCTGTCTTAGGCCGTGTTCTCTACAGAAGCAAAACCAGTAAAGTGTATAAAGTATATAGAGGGAGATTTATATCAAGGAAATGGCTCACACGGTTATAGGGGCTGGAATGTCCCAAGTCTGTGGATCAGGATAGAGGCTTCTACTGATTCACATAGCAGAAGGGGCTGGCGAACCCAAGGTCAGCAGGTCAGTGAGCAGGGCTCTTGCTCACAGGCTGTGAAGATCAAGGAATCCCAAGAACAGCAGGCAAGACCACAAGGCTTCTCCTGATTCACATAGCTGCAGGGGCTGGCAAGCCTAAGATTGGCAGCTCAGAGAGCAGAGCTCGTGCTCATAGGCTATGAAGATTGATGAATCCCAAGATTGGCAGACAAGACCTAAGTCAAGCTGTTAGGTCGAGTCCCAAGAACTGGAGGTCAGATGAATAGGAGCCATCTGAAGGATCCAGAGCAGGCAAAAGGCAGAAGGTTTGCTGATATTTGGATGCAGGTCACACGCCCAAGGAAACCCCCTTTCAACTGATTGGCTACTCACAGCAGATCACATCATGGGGGTGATCACATATCAAATAACAACAGGAAAGCAATCACATTATACAACTGCCAAAACACTGAGAATCATGCCCAGTCAAGCTGACACACAATCTTAACCATCACAGCCTTTTTCTTGATATTTTTCTTCTTGAAATGTTTCATAATGGGCCACCATTGGTGTTTTAGGTAGGACAATTCTTCATCGTGGGAGACTGTCTTCTGCATTGCTGAACATTTTGCATCCTTGACACCAAGGTAATAAATATTTTTTTCACTGCTCCTCTCCCTGCATTTCGCACCGCTGTTGCACTCATTGGAGCCCTGATGGCACAGTGATTAAGAGCTCAGGTGCTAACCAAGAGGTCAGCAGTTTGAATTCGCCAGCCACTCCTTGAAAAACATATGGGGCAGTTCTACTCTGTCCTGTGGGGTTTCTATGAGTCAGAATCAACTGGACTCAATGACAACGGGTTTGGTTGTACTCATTATGACATTCAGAAACACCCGCACATAATTGCCAATTGCCTGGGTCTCCCACTGACCCTGTGGAGGGGGTGCAGAGCCAATTTTTTTTTTTTTTGGATAGCATGTACTATTTTATTGAACCTCACAAGCTTTAAATACAAAATGAGGGAAGACTGGTCGGGGGCAGATGTAGACATGCTGGCATTTGAGAATGGACATATCAGATAAATCACATATTCGATAGTTGGACAGCGAGCTGGGGGAAGAAGGGCAGCCTGGGATATAAGAGGGATGCCAGCTGGCAGCAGGCTGCCAGGATTGCCCCCTCCACTAGGACAAAGTCATTTGTGCCTCTTCCAGATTTTTGGACAGTTTATAAAGAACAAAAACAAACACAAATAAAAACACAAAATCACTTGGTTTCTTGAGGAAACTTACTAATTACTCTTCTTGGAACTTTCCCTAATAAATCCAGCCCATATTATTATTTCAATTTTTTCTCCCTAGCAATAATTGCCACTTTGTTATAGTTATTCCTAGCTTCAGTTGAATAGTCACACACAAAATGGTACATTATTATATATATTTTGGCTGATTAAGTGGCTCTTGTGGATAAGCTGCATGTTCTGAGCTAGACCTTAAACTCCCCAGGCTTCTGTCTCTCATACAGCACCTTGTTCAGTGCTAGGTCTGTAGTTTGCTTTCCACAAATATTGTCTATCAATTGACTGATTACTGGAGACTTTACTGGAGAGTAACATGCAGCTACTAGAGTTGTGATTGCTGTGACTTTGAATTTGTTGCATCCTGCACATTGGCTCTGCCCTTCTCTGCATTTTCTTCCTTGCTACAGCACGGTGAGATGCTGTCCTCCTACAGACTAGGTAATACCATTGTCTCTGTGGGTTATAAGCCTTAATGCCTAGTTACTACTGAAATCATAAAGGCTTCTTTAAGCTCAGACTTTCTTCACCTGTGACACACAGGCCTGCTTTTAAATCCGGTGTATTGTGTGTGCCCTCCTGGAGGAAGCCTCCTTTAGGTCATCACATTCACTAATGTCCAACCATTCCCATCTATTCCCGTTAGTCTTTTCATTTATTAGTTTCTGGAACTGTTTTCAAACTCACTGCCAACTAGTAGTCAGCCACCACTTAGCTATATACTTTTTGGCTTTCTTTTCTCCTCCACGTCTCTTCCGCCTCTAAATTTCAACTTTCTTCCCTGAGCCAACCCCGAAACTAGACATTTACTGCAAAAGAGTCATGAGGTTCTCTGGTATCTCCCTGCCTCAACAATTCACTTCTGGAATCATAATGCATTTAATCTTTCTAATTTCTGTGACCTTCGGAAGCTTTTGTGCAGGAACACAGCACTCAGTTTGTTCATGGTAAGTAGTGGAGAATGAAAAAATCCCTTTGCAGATCAGTACAAAGAAATGGAACTCTAAAAATCTAGTTGGGGCATAAATCCAAAAAAACCAAAATCACTGCTGTGAGTCAGTTCTGACTCATAGCTACCCCATAGGGTTTCCAAGGCTATAAACCTTTACAGAAGCAGACTGCCACATCTTTCTCTCACGGAGTGGCTGGTGGGTTCAAACTGCTGACCTTTCCGTTAGTAGCTGGGTGCTTTAACCACTGGGCAACCAGGGGTCCTCTTTTGGGGCCTACTACCTGACAATTGTTCAGACTAGGAGCATATCAGTAGAAAATTATTACTGCTCCCAAAGTACACCTTTGCTTTTGATAGAGTTTCTGTACAAGAAAAACTCATTTCATGCCGACATTACTTTGTATAGTTTGGGTTTAATTAATAACCTATACAACAATAGTAACATTTCCCCCTAATTTCTGCCCTTCACAAAGCACTGTTATTCAGAGGTAACAAGCCCTGAAAGAAAAAAAAAAAATCATCTCATCTGATTTATTTAGCAGAACTTGATGTGGGCTCTATGACTTTAGCTTATGCTGGAGATGAGGTGCACAGGGCCTGTTCTCAGCATGAGCCTGGAATTCTCTGTGTGAACATCAACATCTGTTGATTTTGAGGCTACCTGACTACCCAGAAGGAGCCCTGGTGGCGCAGTGGTTAAAGAGATCAACTGCTAACCGAAAGGTCGGCAGTTCAAAACCACCAGCAGCTCCATGGGAAAAAGATGTGGCAGTCTGCTCCTGTAGAGATTTACAGCCTTGGAGACCCTATAGGGTCGCTATGAATTGGAATTGACTCTACGGCAGTGGGTTTGGTGGGTTTGACTACCCAGAGGAATACAGTTCACTTTTGAAGAACTCCTATTTGATGTTAATAGGATCCTAGTCTTCTTTAGGTTAATAGCTAGTAATTTGTACTTTGTGCTTTAACATTATTATTTTTTTTCCTGATGAGTCGAGGGTAGAGCTGATGGGAAATATAATGCTCCCTTTAGCCACAGAGAAGAGGTGAGAGTGGAGGGGCAGATGGTTTCATGGCCTGTTCCTCACTGTACATTTCCAAGACAATGTGTCAGGGTTGTAAAGTTTCCTTTTTGAGCACACACACACACATACACACACACAAACAACAAAAAACAAGAAAATTGATGCTGTCAAGTTGATTCTGACTCATGGCAAACGTATGCGTTACAGAGTACAACTGCTTCATAGGGTTTTCTTGGCTGTAATCTTTACAGAAGGAGCCCTGGTAGCACAGTAGTTAAGCGCTTAGCTGCTAATTGAAAGGTCAGAGGTTCAAACCCACCAGCCACTCTGTGGGAGAAAATGTGGCAGTTGGCTTCCGTAAATATTACGGTGTTGGAAACCCTATGGGGCAGTTCTACTCTGTCCTATGAGTAAATGTGTAGTTTGGGGGTTGGACAGGGAAGGGAAGTTGAAAATTTGAGGGGTCACTATGAGTCAGAATTAACTCAATAACAATGGTTTTTAAAATCTTTACGGAAGCAGATTTCCAAGTTTTTCTTCTGAGGTGCTGCAGGGTGGGTTCGAACGATCAACCTTTAGATTAGTAGTCAAGTGCAAACTGTTTGTGCCACCAGCGACCTTCTTTGAGCACAAATGTTGTTAATTCATTTCTCAAGGCAAAATAATGACTACTTTTTCTCTATGTCCACAAGCGAGATCCCAATTCATTTTTATTAGGACATTCAGGGTTGTTTGGAAGAAGTCCTGGATGTGCCCTTAGAGTATGTCTTTTCTTAACTCTATTAGGAAAAGCCAACTGCAACGGTGATGAAGAGAGAGGTGGGCAGGCTTAGCACATTTGGGTGTGTGTGTGTTTTCTAATGTGGTTGGCTTATGTGGCCTGAACAAATAAATGGTGAGGAGACTGTGTATGTAGAAAACCTCATGTGTCCTGGTTTCTAACAAATTGACCCATGTGTCACAAAGTGACTAGTATAGAAAGCTCTTCAAAAGAAGACCAGTGCTACCTTGGCAACCTTGTCAATAAATTGATCCTTTGTTATTCTTACTCAGTTTTTCAACCCAAATGACAAAAGCCTTTATGCATCCAAATCTACCACGGATTGAGGTTACGAAGAATCATTCATGCCGAGAGTCGGTAATCCCTGAGCTGCTAATGTGTGTCTGTGTTTGTGTGTGTGTGTGTTCAATTAGGGATTAATGTCTCTGCTCTTTTAGGTGTCTAATGCCCTAAAGTGTTGCCCCCACACCATATCATACAAGCTTATGTCTGCTTCACGTACATAGTGAGATAACTATTTAGTTTTGAGTTTCATGGGAGAATTACAACATAGCTAAAAAATGTGTGAGCTGTGGATTCACCTGTGTTATTACCGAACTATAAACCATTTTATGGCAGTTATACAAGTCTGGTGTGGACAGAGACTGCAAACACATGCTGTGTTGCCCCTCTTTCTGCCAATTAGATTCAAAGTGATTCCTATAAAGCATGACCCCCCAGGATGAAAGAAAGTGATTATTCTTGTGTGTATGTGTGTTTGTGTGTGTATGTGTGTGTGTTTGAGAGAAAGAGAGAGAGAGAGAGAGCACCTCAGACTACTCTGTGGAAGCCCTTGGTGAAGGGAGAGGGGCATGCATGGTTGGAGGTCAAGCCAGCTTCAATTACAGCTGCTCCGTCGTTGTGTGGTCTACATATTAGGCTCATGTATAAGTTTTATTTGAATTAAGAGTCCAATGGCAGAATGTTAAAAAAAATAAACTGCTTTTTACCATGGCATAGTTGGTAAAATTAGTTTCCGATGCCACCTCCCATTTCCATCCTCTTTCTATATCTCCTATCTTTAGTTTCATAATCTCCATGCCAAACAATCAATTAATTAAGCCTCTATGGCCCCCTTTTAGAAAGCTTAATCTGTGGTAGGAATAGAGGATGTCACCATCCATGACTCAGAACTCTTTTTTCCAGAGCCTTCTCACTATTCCATACACTTCTCCCTTTTTCTCTACCTTTTCCATTTCCCACTTCAATTTCCACATTGCCCTCTATTGCATTATCCAAGTACCTTGCTTTCATTCTAAAATTCTCTCTCTCTATCCCTTTCTCTTTCCTCCTCAGCTTCCTTCTCTAATTCTTCTTCCTCTCAGTCTCATCTCAAATAGGAACACAAAAAATAGTGAGACAGAGAATAGGAGTCTTTTCAACCACCTTATATTCAAGCAAAAGTTGGACAATGAAAAAAGAAGACAGAAGAAGAATTGATGCATTTATATTGTGGTGTTGGCTAAGAATATTGAATATACCATGGTCTGCCAGAAGACAAAATAAATCAGCCTTAGAAAAAATAAAACCAGAATGCTCCTTAGAAGCCAGGATGGCAAAACTTTGTCTTGCTTACTTTGGATACATCATCAGGAAAGATCAATCCTTAGAAAAGCACATCATGTTTGGTAAAGGAGAGGGTCAGTGAAAAGGAGGGAAACACTCATTGAGATGGATTTCACAATAGCCACAACAAAGACTCAAACATACCAATGCTCATGAAGATGGCACAGGACCGGGCAATGTTCTGTCTGTTATACATACGGTCGCCATGAGGTGAGGCCAACTCAATGGCACCTAACAACGACAACAACAATGGTATAGCCACAGCTATACTTCTGTTTTGTTTTCTGTGTTCTAATTTGTCCAAATTTTACCGGATCTTAGTTCCTTATATTTAAAAATATGCACTTTTTACATTAAATTCTTTAGAGCAAAGTAAAAAATAGCTCTAGCTGCAGACAGCTTGTGAAACTGCCAAATGTACTTTGATGCTCTCTCATGCTTCTCCTGGCATGCTTCCCCCCACTCCCCTATGACATTTGTTTCCTGCCCCAGTGGTGCCCTGTCTCTGCTATGAATCATAGGGTGAATTCTCAATTGATACAGAATGAAAGTTGACAAACTTTTTCCATAAAGGCCAGATGGTAAATATTTTAAGCCTTGCAGGCCATACAGTCTCTATTACAACAACTCAACACTGCTATTGTAACATGAAAGCAGCCCTAGAAAAATATAAACAAATGGACCAGGCTGTGTTCCAATAAAACTTTATTCATGGATGTTGAAATTTGAATTTTTATGTGTCACTCATGAAATATTCTTCTTTTGGTTTTCCCCCTACCGTTTAAAAATGTAGAAAACTACTCTTAACTGGTGGGCTAAAAACCAAAACAAAATAGGGAGGGGGCCAGATTTGGCTTGAGGGCTGTCATTCAGACCCCTAATATAAAGGACAAACTTTCAGAGGCTAGAGATTTCATGTGAGCAGCAGGAATTTTAATGTACTTTCTATTTAGGCATGAGTCAGGCACTCAGGCAGGGCTCTTAAAATATGATATGTCTCAAGGTTCCCTTATGACCTCAAACTATCTCAAATCATAAGGGAGGAGACAGGGCTATTCTATCGTAAAAGAACCATGAATTACTCAGGAAGTCAGTTTTGCAAGGCGTTGTGATCTACACATGTCTCCTTGAATGTTCTTACTTGTGCAGCACCAACCACAGGTGTTCTTTCCATCTGCAATCACCTCGGTCTGGGAAGCCTAGAACAGGTTGCTGCATAAATGAAGTCACTCTCCAAGCATGAAACCTGAAGGAAGGGAAGCAGTAGCATTAGGTGAAAACTATGTGAGGGAAGAAAAGTTTTTACTTCTTGAAGGAGGGCTTTCATAGCCAGAACCTATGATAGCAAACACCCAAACCTAAAGGGCAGTTGGGAAATTCAAAATTTGAACTCCAGTGACCTCTAGGATTATTTATACAACCCACCCCCTTCAATTAAATCTGTCTTCTAAGGAGAACACGATTTCCAGGTTATGCCCTTCATGGTGCTCACTGGCAACCCTCTGCTTTTCCCCTGGGAGCACTTTGATCACTTTGAAATACAAAGGGTCTTGACATAAACCTGAAGAAGGAAGTTGGCTTCCTGTGAGCCTTTCACAAAATTTGTTGCTTTCAGAGCTGAAGTCACCATCTATAACCAAGCAACAAAATGACTGCATCATTTGAACAGCAGAAAATTGAGCAGGAAAATTGAATTCTGAAGCCGAAGGACAAAGTACAGAATCAAAGATCTTTGCTTATAAATGAGATCTGTTCAATCTTGCTTTCTCATTTATCTTCTTTTAGATGTTGTTGTCAGACTATTTTCCCAACTTAATATCCATACTGGGAAGTATTACTTAAAGGCAATTTGATATCTACAGAAAAACATAACATGCAACCTGAAGGAGTGCTGGGTTTTCAGAGAAATTAGGAGAACCATTTGTTGCAATGACTTTGAAAAACCCCGTGGCAGGGACGCTGTATTAGTACAAACAGTCCCCAGCTCACAAATGGATTGCGGGTCAAAAGTTTATTTGATGTTTGTCGCTGGGAATGCATCTGCCCATAAGAACAATGTTGTAGGTGCTGGCCAGACACCGGCAGTTAGTCATGATGGCTTGTCATGATGGCTTGTGTAATCCAGCATCATACATTTGAAACAGGAAACCAGCACAGTTAGAGATGTGCAGTAGAGCTGAGCTTCTAGATTAAGTATGCAGGGGTATGCCAAGGGCTACATCAAGCCCTGGAACAATGTGGGCATCTTTCTGGCATGTTAATTTTGTTAGAAGATGAGGGAAAATATTATTTCTGAGTTAAAATAAGTGTGTACAATTTATTGATTTAAATGTAAAATCCCTGAAAAAAATTAAAGGTAAAGCATGAGACTTCAAAAGTGTCTTGTGCTTATAGCTTGATGCTTTGGACTTCCTTGATTTCTGGACTCTCCTATCGGACAAACTGGATGGCGAAGTGTGAGACGCGAAGCAGTTCAGCATTATAGCTCCAGGTTTACCTGAAGCATGGTAAGGAGGTCCAGGGCCCCAGCCAGGCTAAGACAATTACTGACTTCAGCTTTATTTAAAGTGTAAATTACCATCTTGGTAGGGTGGAAGGAAAGAAAGAGCTCAAAGGAATACAATTTTCTAACAAGCGTGGGATAGGAGAAGAAGAATGGGGAGGTCAGGAGCCCACAGTAAAAAACAAGCTATTAAAAAATCAGTACACTCATATCCATCTAAGTCTTTCACCTGCAGCACTGTTTTATTACTTAGCAAGATACGGGGGTCTTCTGATATTGTTTCCATATCTGCCTTCTCTGGAGACAGGCTAGAAGAGCAAGGCTGAAAGCAGATGAGGATTAGTATAAAATATGCTTTCTCTGGACGCTTCCATCTCTGAATTGAACATTTGCAGAGGCAGATCAAACTGCAATCCAGAGTCCACCGTGTCGGTGAGGGTTCAGGTTGGAAGGAAGCTTTGCTGAGAGACTTCATTAATGTTCTAAGTCAAAAGTGTTGTCCAAGGCAGTTGACCTGAAAGCCCTGTCCTATCCTCAAGGGATTGGCTATCCAGAAGCATTTCCTACTCACGGTGGTCCTAGGAAGGCTTAGTATTTTTTTGATACAATGAGAAATTTCCCAAGCCCTTAAAAAATGTATGCTATCTGCGAATGGAAATGTACGATTTAATACATTAGTGGAATAGACCCTCTTTCACAATAGTCCTGTGACAGTGAAAAGACAGATGAGGAGATGCCACTTAAGGAGAAAAGGAGTAGCAAGGGAGACCATAGCAACAGGTACAGACTTAACGTGACCGCAGTTTTGCTGGGAGTGACCATGCTCTTCTGCCGACGGACAAATAGAACTTGGGAGGTTCTTAAACTATGAAACTTCCTAAACTACATACATGTGTGCACACATACGTTAATGGGGATTTTCCCAACCGATGCTGGCTTTACTTCAGAGAGTAGAGCCTAGGGAGTTTCTTTAAGGGCAGTGTCTGTATGCAGGGAAATATAAGGGAGGGGTGCTCAAGGTAAGTGTAAGGTTTCCTCTAGTCCACAGTTATGCCTAAGACCTGCTCCCTTTGTCTCCAACTATTTGAGAGCAAATTAAAACTATTGCCAGAGGTATTTGACTTTCTCTAAGCCATACATATGAGGCATTGGTGGTTCAGTTGCAGAATCCTCTTCTTCCGTGTGGGAGATCTGCATTTGATTCCCAGCCCATGCACAGACACCACTGGTCTGTCAGTGGTGGATTGTGTGTTGCTGTGATGCTGAACAGGTTTCAGTGAAGTTTCAGACTAAGATGGCCTAGGAAGAAAGGCCTGGTGATCTACTTCTGAAAATCAGCCAGTGAAAACCCTATGGATCACAAGGGTCAGATCTACAATTGATCATGGGGATGGTGCAGGACCAGGCAGCACTTTGCTCCATTTTGTGTATATGGGGTCACCATGAGTTGGGGGCCAACTTGACAGCAGTTAACAACAACAAAGCCATACATGGAACATAAAAGAAATATTTCCCAATCTTTACTGTTTTATTGCTGGTCCTGAGGGGTATGTACCACATAGAGAGAGATTTTGAAGTTTCCAAGAAAATGCCTTCCTTTGTGTAAGAAATCTCTTTGTCTCAATATGGCCCAGTCCAGCCACTCAAAGGATGAGATGTTGGTAAGTGGGTTTCACCTAAGCCAGGGTATACATATGTAGTATTGAAACAGTTATTTTATTTGTTTAACTTTTTATTTGGAAATTATTTTAGACTTGAAGAAAAGTTGCAAAAGTAGCATAGAAAGTTCCCATATACCCTTACTTCAGCTTTCCCCAACGTTAACATATTACATAACTATAGTACAGTTATCAAAGCCAGAAAATAAACGTTGATACAACACTGTAACTAATCTACAGATCTTCTTCGAATTTTGCCTATTTTCCACTAATATCATTTTCCTGTTCCAGGATCGATTCCAGGATCCCACTTTGATGTTAGTTATGTTTCCTTGGACCCCTCTAGTCTGTGACAGTTCATCAGTCCTTGCATTTCAGGACTTTGACACTTTTGAAGAGTATTGCCAGTATTTTTGGCAGACTATCTCTCATTTTAGGTTTGTCAGATGTTTTCTGACGATTATCCTGAGGTTATACACTTTGGCAAGAACACCAAAGAAATGATGTTGTACCCTTTTCACTGCATCATGTGAAGGGCATGATGTTGGTATGTTTTATCACTGATGATGCTAACCTTGGTTAAACCAAAAAAACCAAACCTGTTGCTGTTGAGTTGATTCCAACTCATAGTGACCCTACAGGATGGAGTAGAACTGCCCCATAGGGTTTCCAAGGAGTGGATATGAACTGCCAAGCTTTTGGTTAGCAGCCGAGCTCTTAACCACTGCACTACCAGGGTGGTGTGTATGCAAGGATTCTCCACTGTAAAGTTAGTATTTTCCCCTTTGTAATTAGTTAATATCTTGTAGTGAGATACTTAGAGACTCTGGAAATATCCTACTTTTCATCATATATTTACCCATCATATATTTACCCTTAGCCAGCAACGGTTCTCCCTTACACCAATGATTATCGTGATGTTTGCATAAAGGTGATTTTCTATTTCTAGCATTATTTCTACAATTATTAAATGAAGTTCTATTGCTTGGAAGAGCTGTTCCTTCTCCCGTGTTTATTTACTTACTGATTGTTTATTTATGTCAGTACGGACTCATGGATTTTTTAAATTTTATTTTATTCTATAGGTTTTGATCCAATACTATCATTATTTGTTCGAATAGTTTTGTTTAAAAAACAAAAAACAAAAACTTCATGCATCCTGAGTTCCTAAAAGGAAAAATATGTATATAAGGAAAACAAAATCCTCATAGCTATCTCTAGATATTGATTTTTAGTGCTAGGACTGAGTGAATCTTTCAGAAATACCAAAAAGAGGATGGAAGTTATGGGACAATGTTTGGTACCTTTCGGTACTATGCAAGTCTGGATAACCTTATTTCAAGCAAGCAATTTAAAGATACCCTCAATGCCTAGAGATAAGGTTTTCAAAACCAGAAAAAAGAGGATATGTTTGATTAGGAAGATGAGGATGCCAGTATAGAATCCAGAGGCTTTGAATACTCAGAATTTGTCTAAAAGGTAACGACGCAACTTCTTTGCTTTCAATTGCATTCCTGTCCGTGTTGTTTCCTGCTTACTAGGCGAAGGGAAAGAACACAAGATTTGCAAGTATTCTGTGTAGAAGAGAGACTTCTCTGATGTACTATTCCAGAAGGATTTTTCTGAGAAAAGCCAAACACAAACAATTGTAAAATTTCCAAACACTCATGCTTTCCCCTGGGTAAGTTGTTCTTTAATGCTGGAAATCATTCCCCTTTCCTCGAACTCCCACAGCTCATTTGTACTTTTCTTAGGACCATTACCACATTCAGGATGTTGTTGCAACACTTTGTGTATGTCAAAATTTCCTAATCTTTCCTACTGAAAAATAAGCTGCTTTATTTTTAATAATTTTTAATTTTTTAATAATTTTTAATTTTTAATCTTACTTTTTTAGGCTTGATAATGATATTGTGGATTTATTTTTAAGAGCCTTTATTTTCTGGAGATAGATATACTAAAATATTTATGGATTTCACAATATGATGTCTCAGATTTATATCTGAGTCATCCAGAACGGGGTGAGGGACGTGGGTCGGGTATATAGACAGTGTAGGAGAATATCTTCATGACCTTAAAAAAAAAAACTTAAACAATACTTAAAAAGCACAAACGATAAAGCAAATATTGATGACTGATTAAGGAAGTTAAGGTTTTCTGTTAGAAAGGGTGGAACATGGTTAAAGGCATAGACATGTAGAATGAGAATAGATATTTGCAATATCAAAAACTGTTGTGGGATTAATATCTGGAAAGTTCAATATACTATCTTCAGATTAACAACAACAATAAAAAGGACAGCCACCTCAAAAGATAAATGGATAAAGAATAGCAATAAGCAATTTAAAGATGAGAAACTTTTCAAATATAGTAGACATATTAGGAGAGGCTCAATATTATTAGTAGTCAGAGAAATGCAAATTAAAACAGTAGATATTACTTTATCAGTGTGACAAAATTTGTGGCACAGTGGTTAAGTGCTGGGCTGCTAACAGAAATGCCAGCTGTTCTAACCCACCAACCACTCTGCTAGAGAAAAGACCAGGAGATTACAGCCTAGGAAACCCTATGGGGCAGTTCTACTCTGTCATATAGGGTCATTAGGAGTCATTAGGAGTTGAAATCAACTCGATGGCACACAACAACAACAACAACACTTACTATCAAGTATCTTGGTGGTGCCAACAGTTAACACACTTGGCTGCTAACCAAAAGGTTGGAAAGTCAAGTCCACCCAGAGGTGTCTCGAAAGAAAGGCCTGGTGATTTACTTCTGAATAATCAGCCATTTAAAAACCCTATGGAGCACAATTCTACTCTGAGACGCATGGTGGTCACCATGAATTGGAGTTGATTCCATGGCAATTGGTACCGGTGTTTAATAGGGAGGTGGGGCTTTCCTAGCCCTCATGCAAGACTGATGGGCTGTAGGCTGGAGTAGCCATTCTACAGAGCAGCCTAGTCTGGCAGAATTTAGTCACATTACGTGTATGAGTACCCCATAACTCATGATCTAGCAGCTGTGCTCCTGCATATATATCCCTAAGAAAACCTCACACAGATCCATAAGAATTCTCGTTGCAGTATTATTTTTGAAGATGGGTAGTTGGAGGCTCAAATGATTTTAGAGGCAAAACAAAATGTTCAAGAAACAGATATATTCCATTTCCACAAAATGATTCCAGAGAATGTTGTTGTTGTTAGGTGCCATCAAGTCAGTTTCAACTCATAGAGACCCTAGATACAACACAGCAAAACACTGCCCGGTCCTGCGCGATCATCATAATCATTGTTATGCTTGATCCTGTTGTTGTAGCCACTGTGTCAGTCCATCTTACTGAAGGTCTTCCTCTTTTTTTGCTGACCCACTAATTTACCAAGTATGATGTCCTTCTCCAGGGATTGACCCCTCCTGATAACATATCCAAAGTATGTGAGACATAGTCTTGCCATCCTTGCTTCTAAGGAGCATCGTGGGTGTACTTCTTCCAAGATAGATTTGTTCCTTCTTTTGGCAGTTCATGGTATATTCAACATTCCTCTCCAACACCATAATTCAAAGGCGTGAATTCTTCTGTCTTCCTTATTCATTGTCCAGCTTTCTCATGCATGTGAGGTGATTGAAAACACCATGGCTTAGGTCAGGTGCACCTTAGTCCTTAAAGTGGAATCTTTGCTTTCTAACACTTTAAAGAGGTCTTTTGCAGCAGATGTGCCCAATGAAAGTCATCCTTTGATTTCTTGACTGCCGTTTCCACGGGCGTTGATTGTGGATCTAAGTAAAATGAAATCCTTGACAACTTCAATCTTTTCCCTGTTTATGATGATGGTGCTAATTGGTCCAGTTGTGAGGATTTTTGTTTTCTTTATGTTGAGGTGTAATCTATACTGAAGACTGTAATCTTTGATCTTCATCAATAAGTGCGTCAAGCCCTCTTCACTTTCAGCAAGCAAGGTTGTGTCATCTGCATAACACAGGTTGTTGATGAGTCGTCCTACAATCCTGGTGCCCTGTTCTTCTTCATATAACCCAGCTTCTCAGACTATTTGCTCAGCATACAGATTGAATAAGTATGGTGATAGGATACAACCCTGAGGTACAGCTTTCCTGACTTTAAACCACACAGTATCCCCTTGTTTTGTTCAGATGACTGCCTCTTGATCCACACAGTCGAATGCCTTTGTGTCGCCAATAAAACACAGGTAAATGTCTTTCTGGTATTCTCTGCTTTCAGCCAGAATCCATCTGACATCAGCAATGATATCCCTTGTTCCATGTCTTCTGAATCTGGCTTGAATTTCTGATAGTTTCCTGTTGATGTACTGCTGCAAACGCTTTTGAATGATCTTCAGCAAAATTTTACTTGTGTGTGATATTAATGATATTGTTCAATAATTTCCACGTTTGGTTGGATGACCTTTCTTGGGAATAGGCATGAATGTGGATCTCTTCCAGTCAGTTGGCCAGGTAGCTGTCTTCCAAATTTCTTGGCATAGACGAGTGAGCACTTCCACTGCTGCATTTATTTGTTGAAACATCTAAATTGTTATTCCATCAATTCCTGGAGCCTTGGTTTTCACCAATGCCTTCAGTGCAGCTGGGACCTCTTCCTTCAGTACCATTGGTTCTTGATCATATGCTACCTCCTGAAATGCTTGAAAGTTGACTAATTCTTTTTGGTATAGTGACTCTCTGTATTCCTTCCATCTTCTTTGGATGCTTCCTGTGTCATTCAGTATTTTGACCATAGAATCTTTCACTATTGCAACTCGAGGCTTGAATTTTTTCTTCAGTTCTTTCAGCTTAAGAAATGCTGAGTGCATGCTTCCTTTTTGGTTTTCTTACTCCAGGTCTTTGTGCATGTCATTATAATACTTTACTTTGTCCTCTTGAACTGTTCTTTGAAATCTTCTGTTCAGCTCTTTTACTTCGTTTCTTCCATTTTCTTTAGCTATTCGACGTTCAAGATATATTCCATTTCTTCAAAATGGTTCCAGAGATAGAAAAGAAGAAATATTCTCTTAATCATTTTATAAAGCTGGGATAGTAGCAATAATCAGAAGTTCTTATTTCTTAAACTTTGCCTCACATTGGAAGCATTTGGGGGAGATGTTAATTTCCAATTTCCTTCCACATTTCATTTTTCTATATGATTTTAAGAGTCAATATTACAACTGAGCTCATATTAGAGGTGAATTTTGCTTGCATTTTAATTTAAAGTTTTTTCTTTAATTTTTTTAAAATTTAAATTCTCATTTTGAAATAATTTCAGGCTTACAAAAAAGGTGCAAAATTAGTACAAAGAAATTCTGTATATCATTTGCTCAGCTTGCCCATATATTGATATTCTTCTCTATCCATAGTTCGAGTACCAAAACAGGAAATTAACATTTATAAAGTACTACTAACTAATCTATAGACCTTATTCATATTTTGCCCATTGTTCCACTAAGATCCTTTTTCTGGTCCAGGATCCCATATTGCATTTAGTTTCATAGTCTCCTAAAACCTAGAAAAATTCCTTAGTCTTTGTCTTTTATGACCTTGACAAGTTTGAAGAGTACTGGCCAGTTATTTCATGAAATGTCCCTTGATTTAGATTTGTGCAAATGGTTAAGCACTTGACTAATCTGAAATGTTAGCAGTTCGAACCCACTGAAAGGAGCCTCAGAAGACAGGACTGGAGATCTGCTTCCAAAAGCTCACATCCTTGAAAATCCTAGGAGCTGCTCTCCTCTGCACACATAGGTTTGCCATGAGTCAGAATCTAACATGGCAACTAATAACAACAATATTTCCTTAGTCTTAAAATCAGGGTATGCAGTTTTGGCAAGAATACCACAAAAGGGTACTTTATTGCTCTCATTGCATCATATCAGGAGATAGGTATATCATGTTGCTATTTCTTATTACTTGATAATGTTAACTTGGGTCACTTCCTTAAGGTGTTTGCAAGGGTTTTCTGCTGCGATGTTACTATTTTTCTCTCTGTATTTAATAAATATCTTATGGGTAGTTATGCTGAAAACTATGTAAATATCCTGAAGCTCACCATCTTTTGCCCATTATTTTGGCATCCAGTGGTAACTCTTTCCTGCAAAAATTATTACTGTATTGTTTGCCAATTAATGATTTTTTTCCCCTATTTCCATCATTCCTCCTATACTTACTGTCTTAGGCTGGGTTCTCTAGTGAAGCAAAACCAGTAAAGTGTATAAATATACACATAGAGAGAGATTATATCAAGGAAACAGCTCACGTGACTGTAGAGGCTAGAACATCCCAAATCCGTGGATCAGGGTAGAGACCTCTCCCAAGTCACACAGCTGCAGAAGCTGGCAAGCCCAAGATCAGAAGGTTGGAGAGCAGGGCTCCCACTCACAGGCTGTGCAGATCGACGAATCCCAGGTTCAGCAGATAAGCTGACAGCTCAAGTCCCAGGAATGGGAGATGAGATGACAGGAAGCAGCTGCAGGATCCAGAGAGATCAAAAAGCCAGAACGTCTGCTTATATACGGATGCGGGCCACACCCCCCAAGGAGGCTCCCTTTCATCTGATTGGCTACTCACAGTATATTCAGTCATGGGAGTGATTACATTAAAACACTGATCATGGCCCAGCCAAGCTGACACACAATCTTAACCATCACACTTACTAAATGGAATTTTTCTGCAAGGAAAATCTGTTCTTTCTACCCCATTTATTTATTTATTCAGTTATATATATCAGTACAGACTCAAGGGTTTTTATTTTATGCTATGGGTTATAATTTGAATAATTATTTATATTGTTGCTTAACTTGCCTCAAATTTGGTTACTGAGAGTGCCTGCAAGTTGGCTCTTGTGCCTTTTGATACACCCCATATTTTTTTGAGCACTTCCTTAATTTTCCTGGGTGGCTTTTTAAAACCCTGATGCCCAAGCATCACCCCATATTAATTAAGTCAGAATCTTCTCAGGTGTGACTCAGATAGCAGTATCTTTTTAAAAAACTCTCCAGATGATTCTAATGTGGAGGCAAGTTTCCTACAAATCCCAGGAAAGTCGCCTCTAATGTTTGTATTATAGTAGGGTATGTGTATGTGTGTATGCACGTGGGCATGCATGCACATAAAGGGACAAGATGATTAACTAAGTGATAATAGGATAATGATTACTAAATAAGGAAAAGTGGGATAATGTGTGACCCACATCTTTAGACTTTATATCTCAGTCCCTGAATTAGGTAATTAGGTAGGATTAGGTTTTCACACATATAACAGGAAAACCCACAAAATGGCAGAGACTTAAACAATACTGAAGTTTATTTCTACTTCGCATCAAAGTCTGGAGACGGCTAGCTCAAGTCTGATGTGGCATATATGTATCATGCAATCCTTCCAGACTTAGGCTCTGTCTAGCTCACCGTTCCATCAACTCTTATATGATCTTCATTCTCATGGTACAAGATGGAAACTAGAACTTCAGCCATTACATTCACATCCACAATGAACGGGAAAAGGATGGAAATCAGATGTCTTATTTAAACTCACATTTTATAAAATATAACACAGAAAACTATATAGAAGATATATGTGCTATCTTACAAGTGCTTTTGAAGTGAAAACACAGGTCAAGAAATAGAAAGTTTAACGGCATTTCTTAAAACCTTGGTGTGTCCTTTCCCAGTGACAACCTACTCCCTCCTCTTAGAGGTAACTGCTGCCATAACTTTTATAGTAAACATTTCCCTTCTTTTACCCTATGTATCCCTAAACATTAGAGTTTAGTTATGCTTGTTTTTTAATTTTATACAAATGGAATCATGCTATATGCATGTTTTTCTCCTTCAGTATATTTCTGTAGATCACTCTAGCTCATTCATTTTTAGTTGCATAGTATTCCATTGTATGAATATAGTACAATTTATCCATTCTACTGTTCATGAGAATATCAGTTGTTTTCATTGCTTTACATTATGAAAAATGTTACTATAAACATTTTTGTACACGTTTCCTGGTTCACATGTACACTCAATTCTGTTGGCTATGTACATGGAAGTGGGATTACTTGTACACTAGGCTAAGGGTGTCTTCAGCTTACTATATAATACCACAATGTCTACAGTCCCACCAGCAGTGTATGAGAGTTTCTGATGATTTACATCCTTGTCAAGACTTGGTCTTGTCTGATTTTTTAACCTTTACCTTCTCTGATACGTGTGTAGTGTTATCTCAGTGTGATTTTAATTTTCATTTTTTCCAGTTACTAAAGATGTTAGTCATATTTTCAAATGTTTGTTGGCCATTTGCATATTTTCATTTATGAAGTATGTGTTCCAGTCTTTTGCCCATTTAAAAATACTTTTTCTTAATAATTTATACACACACACACATACAACTCTTTGTTGGTTGTATTGTTGCAAATATCTTCCTTCCCTCAATTTACGCCTTTTTTAAACTGTTTATAATATCATTTGATTAACAGAAGTCTTAATTTTTAATGTAGCCAAATTCATCTATGTTTTCTTGGTTGGTACTTTTGTCTGATTTAAGAATTCTGTCTAAACCATAAGGTCATGAAGATGCTCTCTTTCATTCTTTTTTCCTAAAACTTTATTGTTTTGCCTTTTACATTTACAGCTTTAAACCATCTGGGATTGATTTTGTATTTGGTGTGAGGTAAGGATCAATTAATTTTTTTTCCATATGGATAACCATTTGTCCTGAGGCCATTTATTAAAAAGTCTATCATTTTCCCATTGCTCTGAAGTGCCACCTTTATTATAAATGATACATGCATAGAACTGTTTCTTGATGTCTTTTCTATTCCATTATGTAATTATTTTGTCTATATCTTGTCAATAAACATTGTCTTGATTATTATAACTTTGTAATGTATCTTGCTATCTAGCAATGTACGTTTTTCCATCTTCATCTTTATCTTCAAGAGTATCTTGGTTAGTGCTGGTCTTTTGCATTTCCATACAGATTTAGAAACAACTTGTCAAATAACACACCCAAGCAGTGGATAAGGATTGGACTGAAATTGTATTGCATTTATAAATCAATTTGGAGAGAGTTTATACGTTTATAATATTGAGTCTTCCTACCTATGACCAAAGTATATTTCTCTATTTAATTTTTCTTCAATGTTTTTCAATAAAGTTTTGTAATTTACCGCATTCAAGCTTTGCGTATTTTTTGTTAGCTTTATTCTAAGTGCTTTATATTTGTTTATGTATTTATAAGCGATATCTTTTTAAAAGTTTTATTTTCTATTTGATTCTGGGATATAAAAATACAGCTTATTTTGTACATTGATTTTTTTTTTTTTTTTCTGTGACTTTGCTCAACTCAATTACTACCTTTGTTTACCTGAGAATTCTCAAATTCTCTTGGGCTTTTGACACACATAGTCATATCATCTGTGAACAATGACAGTTTTGTTTCTTACTTTCCAATCCTTCTACCTTTTTTATGTTTTACTGATTTGCTGTTTAGTGTTTGCTAGGCCTTCCAGTACAATGTTGAATAGAAGCGAGGATAGCATGCATTCTTTTCTCATTCACAATCCCAGAGAGAAAGATTCAAAAATTTTAACATTAAGTATGATGTTTATTATATGATTTTTAAATTACAGCTATTATTCAACAGATTAAGGAAGGTCCTGTCTATTTCTGGTTTGCTAAGCATTTTTTTTTTCCTCTCTTCACAATGTTGAATTTTACCAAACGTTTTTCTGCATTTCCAGTCCTAGGTAGAAGAAAGGCTGTAAACATAGTCATTATTCAGTATAGCCATTTGCCCAGCTGAAAAAATGGGGTATAATACTCCAGAAGAAAGGGAGACTGAGCTGGGGGACCACCAACAATCTCTGCTGCAATCTCCAATACTTAGTGACCTTTCACTATTTAGATTTATTATCATTATTGGTAGTGCTTGGGTGCAGAACTCTAATTTTCTAAGAAGCAGAATATATTTACTGCATCCTGTGCTTCCCAAACCCTAAAATACTAAGGAGAAGGCTCCCTGAAGACTATTTTGGGATTCAGAGCCCTATATCAGAGAAAGAGCTTATCGGAGCTTCAGAATTCCTTAACCCTTGGGTTAATGGTGCCTCGAAGGCAACAGGTAGGTATTCCACTTGTCTTAGTTACCTAGTGCTGCTGTAGTAGAAATGCCACAAGTGGGTGGCTTTAACAGACAGAAATTTATTTGCTCACAGTTTAGGAGGCTAAAAGTCTGAATTCAGGGCACTGGCTCTAAGGAAAGACTTTCTCTCTCTCTCTCTCTGTTGGCTCTTTACCGCTCTGTTCCTCAGTTCTTTGGCAATCTTCATGTGGCATGTATCTTCCCTTCTATTTGTGCTTTCTTGTTGGTGGCTAATCTGCTCTTTTTATATCTCAAAGGTGATTGGCTTAAGACATACCCTACCCTGATATGGCCTCATTAGCATAAAAAAGAAAACCCTGTTCCCAGATGGGATTATATCCAAAGATATAGGGGTTAGAATTTACAATACATGTTTTTGGAGACACAGTTCAATCCATCCATACCACCACTGTTGACTTCCTGCTTTCTCTTCTCTAATTTCCATCTATCTAGTCCTTGGTTTTGGTTTAGTCCTCTGGTGGTGCAGTGATCAAGCTTTTGGCCACTAACCAAAAGGTTGGCAGTTTGAATCTGCCAGCCACTTCTTGGAAACCCTATAGGGCAGTTCTACTCTGTCCCGTAGGGTCACTACGAGTCGGAATCGACTTGCCAGCAACAAGTTTAGTTTTTTAGTCCTCTGTTGTATTTTGAATTAAATTTGAGTTTCATTTCTGGAGTTTATTTTCATAGTTCCTGGGTTATTCAGAGAAAAGACATAATCTAAAAAACTGGCTAATGGCATTGTGTGTTAATAAAGGTTTAAATTTTAACAAAGATGACTGTTGTGTCTCTTCTAAAAGCTAAGCGCTCATCCACGTTTGGCCCTTTTCTCTTCAAAGTGAGTAAAGCAGAATTACTATGTTTTGGAAAGAATACTAAACTTGGTATGAGAAAGTGGTTCAGTCTGTGATGAGGATAGAGAAAAGCTCTTTGGCCTCAAAGGGCTCAGATCCTTTATACAGTCTTCTTATCCCAGGCCTCAGGTCACCAGAGCTTACCTGGACTAGCCTGGTAGCCTCAGGCTCTGTATTTGAATAAAAATTGAAGAAGTTCCAAAGTATTTTATGGACTTAAAAAAAATAAACTCTCCCAAAAGAGTCAGGATCAAAGAAATTTTGAATAGAATTTTGCTCTCGATTTCACTTACAATACTATGCCTTTGTTTTAATGATTGAAAAAAAGAGAAAAGAACATAATCACATATATGTGTGAATTCCAGAGGTCCTGATATTTTTACCTTTAAAACCATTGTTTCTCTAGTCAAATTATCCTCTTTTTGCACATTAGCACCTGTAGTGACTCTTCTGTAGTTGTTAGTGAGCTCACAGGCAGATATATTCATGTGTATTTTCCCCTTGGTGATTTGGTTTTTGTAAAACTACCAAGCTGGAACTACATCAACGCGCTGGCTCTCTGTTCATCCCTGAGGACACCAAAAGATCTATTGATTACCATTCTCCTTGACTTGGGGATTTCACAGTCAGCAAGCACCTTGTTCTTTTAGATTAGGTACTTTTTTTGGGTGAATTCAGAGACCTGGAAATGGGGAAAAACCCTTTTTTAAACAGACAGCTAGTGTAATAATACTCTTTTGTCAAAGAGATACACACATGTTCATGTAATCAACAAGTTGGTGCATGTGCACACATACGCAGGAAGTTTCTTTAGGATAGACATCTCAGCTAGAGATTCCTTTATCTCCTAGCAAATTAGCTCAATGATCTCTGGATATTGATGTAGATTGGAGTAGGAGATTGGTTTGCATAGTGTATATTGACCTCAAAACGTTCTCAGAATTTAAATATATTTTATCTTAAATACTCCACTATTAACTTTTTGTCATGTACATGTCCTTTTTCACTAGAAATAAAATAAATTTTAAAAGTTTCATTAATTATATGTTCTGGTTTTCTGGTTAAGTAAGGTTGTACAATATTTAATTTTTTTTTTACCATTTAAAATAAATACAAAAGAAATAATAAAGCAAAAGATTGAATCAATTTATTTTTCAGAACTATTATCCAATTTACAGCCTTTTCAGTTTAAAGCTTCTATAGTACTTTGGCCTGAATTAAAAATTTTAAATAGCCCAAGTATAGAATCTTGCAGTCATTCATTCTTTCAGTCCACAAATATTGATTATCTTCTATGTGTCTGGCATGGTTTTAGACTCGACATGTAAAATGGACAGGAAGAAAAAAAAAAAAGAGGAGCAACATGGTCCCTGCCCTCCTTGAACTTACAGTCTTTATGAAGTTTTTTTGTAGCTAGCTGCCATTGAGTTGGCCCTGTCTTATGTTGACTCATGTGTTACGGAATGCAACTGCTCCATAGTTTTGACTGTAATCTTTATGGAAGCAGTTCACCAGCTGGGTGAGTTTGAACCGCCAACCTTTAAGTTAGCAGCCAACCACAAACTGCTTATACCACCCAGACTCCTTTTATTAAGTTTACACACATGCACACACACATAGTGCGCACACACACACACACACACACACACACACACACACATATATGTTATTTGTACCCTTGAGATTCTGGACAAAAATAAGAGCTGAATTATATTAATAAAGGCAGATACTTATATTTGAAATGTAACTACAGCCTTGAATGCAAAAGTATGAATTTTATGCTAGAACGTTATAAGATGAAAGCAAATAAGCAGTAGTTACACAACGAAATTCTTAATCCTTTGAGGAGAGCAAAAGGCAGCTCAAAATGGACCCGTGACTCCATGTCTGACCAAATTCCAGTGGGTCTGATATTCCTTGAGAAAGTATGGTTGTTTGGAATATATCCTTAAATAATAAAGATATCAAGAAAATAGTGGAGTAAAATGAAAGAAGAAATAGAAATAAAGAGAAAAATGTAAAAAGAATGAATAAAAGGAGGGGAAAGAATCAGAGAGAAGAGGAAGGAGAGGAATGCGGAGGAGAGGAGAGAGTAGGAAAGAGTGGGGAGGGGTGGGAAAAGAGGTGAGATAAGGGGAATTGTTTGGGAAGAAACGAGGATTCAGATATGATCAGTGGTTTTCTGACACACAGGAAGGAAGACTGCCCTTAAAAGAGATACGTTTTTTTTCTTAAAGAAACAAACTGCACAGCCCCTCCCCTCCTACTGCTGTTTGTGGCATTTTCCAGAAGATGTTAGATGTCCTCCCTTGCTCCATGTGCCTGGTTTTCATCCAAAGCATCTTACCTTTCTGGCTAATCAACTCAAGAAATTCTGGCTTTGTAAGTCTTTGGTGAGAAAAGGATTTCTGAACTAATTCTGAAATAAATCTAATGAGTTAAAATAAAAACAGAGCCTTTTAAAAGATGGCTTCATTAATATCATCTGCATTTTTATTTAAATAGCTTTTTTCTGAATTCCTTCTATGAAGGAAGATGGACCCAAAAAAAAAAAAGGTCAGAGAGAATAAAGAGAAAGAACAAACACATTTTAATAAATACCTTTCACTTTGACAATTAAAGTTTATGGAGTTGCAATATTTAAGCACTGAATGCAATCTTTGAGATATTTTCATTCAAAACCTTTGTTGTATATGTTTTATGTAAGGCGATGGATCTGTATATTTTGTTTCTAAATCATTTTTAATGAGAAGCCCATTGGGGAGGAAGGAAATGCTTCAATTGATGGTCCTAAACATCTACCTAATTGATTTGTCTTCAGTGTGGATTCCTACCCCTGCTCTAGTGTGTGTGGTGTAATGTCAGGCATGTTACTTAAACTCCCTAAGCCTTTATGTATTTCACACGTAAAATGGGAAGAATAACATTTACCTTGCAGGATTATTAGAATTATTGTTAGTTGCCATTGAGTCGACTCAGACGCATGATGACCTTATGTATAACAAAACAAAATGTTGCCTGGTCCTGTGCCACCTTCACAATTGTTGGTATGCTGGCATCTATCATTTTGGCTATTGTGTGCACTTTTCAACCTAGGTGGATCATCTTCCAGCACTATAATGACAGTATTCTGTTGTAAATCATCAGATTTCCGTTTTGCTGAAGATAATTCAAAAATGGTTACAGTAGTGCATCGATGCGGAACTGCCAGAAGTTCAAGCCAGATTCAGAAGAGGACGTAGAAAGAGGGATATCATTGCCGACGTCAGAGGGATCCTGGCAGAAAGCGGAGAATACCAGAAAGATGTTTACCTGTGTTTTATCGACTATGCAAAGGCATTTGATTGTGTGCATCGTAACGATGGATAACATTGCAAAGAATGGGAATTCCAGAACACCTGACTGTGCTCAGGAGGAAACTGTACATAGACTAAGAGGCAGTCATTCAAACTGAACGAGGGGATACTGCGTGGTTTAAAATCAGGAAGGGTGTGTGTCAGACTTATATCCTTTCATCATGCTTACTCAGTCTGTGTGCTGAGCAAATAATCTGAGAAACTGGACTATATGAAGAAGGGGGCATCAGGATAAGAGGAAGACTCATTAACAACCTGCAATATGCAGATGTCACAACCTTGCTTGCTGAAAGTGAAGAGGACTTGAAGCACTTACTGATGAAAATCAGACTACAGCCTTCAGTATGGATTGCACATCGACCTAAAGAAAACAAAAATCCTCATAACTGGACAAATAAGCATGATAAACGGAGAAAAGATTGAAGTTGTCAAGGATTTCATTTTACTTGAATCCACAATCAACACCCATGGAAGCAGCCATCAAGAAATCAAACGACATGTTACATTGGGTAAATCTGCTGCAAAAGATCTCTTAAAGTGTTAAAAAGCAGAGATGTCACTTTGAGGGCTAAGGAATGCCTGACTTAAGCCATGGTATTTCTAATCGCCTCATATACATGGGAAAGCTGGACAATGAATAAGGAAGAACAAAGAAGAATTGATGCATTTGAATTACAGTGTTGGTGAAGAATATTGAATATACCATGGACTGCCAAAAGAACAAACAAATCCATCTTGGAAGAAGTACAGCCAGAGTGCTCCTTGAAGTGATGACGTTGAGACTTTGTCTCACATACTTTGGACATGTTATCAGGAGGGACCAGTCCCTGGAGAAGGACATAATGTTTGGTAGATGGTCAGAGAAAAAGAGGAAGACTCTCAATGAGATAGATTGACACAGTGTGCAAACAATGAGTTCAAACATAGCATGATTGGTATGATGGCAAAAGGACCAGGTAGTATTTCATTCTATTGTACATAAGGTTGCTATGAGTTGGAACCAATTCAATGGCACCTAACAGTAACTATTTTCAGAAGTAGATGGCCAGGCCATTTTTCCTAGTCTGTCTTAGTCTGGAAGCTCTGCTGAAACCTGTCCACCATGGGTGACCCTGCTAGCATTTGAAATATCAGTGGCTTAGCTTTCAGCATCATTATCAGGATTAGAGAAGATATAGGTGAAGGGTCTGGCAAGTGAGAAGAAATAAATGTCACCTTTTATGAAGGTGACTGTGTGCTTCCTTTTTTTGACTTTCTAATATTTCTGCTTCTTTTGTGGTTGCTGTGGCCCAGGCACTGTATCAGCGAGAGTGTTAGTTGTACACAGAATTAGAGGAAATAGTAGTTGAGATGCAGGTCTAATGGCAAATTGTATAAGCTGTAGTGCTGGGAATTCTTGACATTTATTTAGGCTATTCAAAACTTCTTCTGTCTTCTTCCTGGTAATCAGCAGAGTTCCATGCAGTCTGTAAGTGGTCTATGCCTAAGTAACATATTGTTGTTGTGCTTTAATGATCCACTGAGGTGTTTTCAGATTTAGGGGCAAGAAATTCTGCTTTGACTTAGAAATTTTGAAATCTCTCATGTTGGGAAATCACTTTTTTTTTAATCTGAGTTAAGTAATATTTAAGAAAGACAACGCAGCTCTTAAGAATAAGTTGAGCTGTTTTGGCAAGGTCATGGAAGCTCCATAGACACATCCAAACTCCCTGAGGGGCCTCCCTGCTGGGTGGAGGGCTGTGGGGACCATGGTCTCGAAAAACTTCTAGCTCAGTTGGCACAACAAAGTTTATAAAGAAAATGTTCTACATTTTACCTTGGTGAGTAGTGTCTAAGGTCTTAAAATCCTGTGAGCAGCCATCTAAGATACTTTACTGGTCTCACCCTTTCGGGAACAAGGGAGAATGAAGAAAACAAGATACAAGGGAAAGGCTAGTCCAAAGGACTAATGGACCACAACTACCACGACCTCCATCAGACTGAGTCCAGTACAACTAGATGGTGCCCGGCCGGCTACCACCACTGACTGCTCTGACAGGGATCACAACAGTGGGTCCTGGACAGAGCTGGCGAAAAATGTAGAACAAAATTCTAACTCACAAAAAGAAACCAGACTTACTGGCCTGACAGAGACTGCAGAAACCCCGAGAGTATGGCCCTCAGACACCCTTTTAGCTCAGTAATGAAATCACTCCCGAGGTTCACCCTTCAGCCGAAGATTAGACAGCCCCATAAAACAAAACAAGACTAATGGGGCACAACAGCCTAGGGATAAGGACTAGAAGGCAGGAGGGGACAGGAAAGCAGGTGATAGGGAACCCAAGGTCAAGAAGAGAGAGTGTTGACATGTCGTGGGGTTGTTGACCAATGTCTTAAAACAATATCTGTACCAACTGTTTAATGAGAAACTATTTGTTCTGTAAACCTTCATCTAAAGTACAATTTTAAAAAATTAAAAAAAAGAATAAGTTGAGCTTTTTAAATGAAAGTTTTAGATTGAATGGAAGTTCATCTCCCACAAAACCCCAGTATCTTTTCAGACCTGTGTATGTCCAGAATTATCCATGTGGTGTATGTACCTCTCTGGCTTGCTCTTCCCAGCATGACTCTCATATTCTCAAATTTTTCTGTTCATCTCATACGTCAAAAAAAAATTTAATAATATTTTATTGTGTTTTCAGAGCACGTATACACAACAAATTAGGTTACCATTTGGCAATTTCTATACAAGTTGTTCAGGGACGTTAGTTACATTTTTCACAATGTGTCAACATTCTCATTAATTGCATGCTGGTTGTTTCATTTCCAGTACTTTAGTTTCCCTTCCTCCTCATCTTCTCATCTTTGCTTTAGAATAATTGTTGTCCTTTTGGTCTCATATAGATGGTTTTTTAATGGAGCCCTGAACTGATGGGCAATACCCTTTATTTTGTGTGCCAATCTGTTATTTCGCTAAAAGGTGACATCAGGGGATAGTTTCGGTTCAAGCTTTAAACAGTATCTCGGGGCAATAGACTCAGGGAGTCCTCCAGTCTCAACTGGTCCAGTAAGTCTGGACTTTTCAAGGATTTGAGTTCTGTTCCATGTTTTTCTCCCATTTTATCCTGGTTCATCTACTGCGGCCCTGATCAGAAGGTGGTGGTAGCAGAAAACCCTCTAGCTGTTCTGGCCTCAGGATAGATGAGGCTGTGCTGTGTCCCACATCAAGATTTATTTGTGCTGTGCCTTTTATGTAGTCATATGATCATGGAGATGAAAAGGCTAGTAAAGGACACAAACATCCATGCAAAGTAGGAATGCCTTCTATGATAGTAGTTCCTTTTTTTGTTTGTTTTTTTGTTTTTAGGTCTTCGACCGCTTTATACTCTTAAAAATTATTGAGGATCCCAAAAAGCTTTTGTTTATGTGGATTATAGCTATTAATATTTACCATATCAGAAATTTAAACCTAAAGATTTAAAATATGTATTGAAACTCACTAAAAATAACAAAAATAAACCTGTTAAATGCTAACATAAGTAACATTTTTTATGAGAAACAACTATTTTCAAAAAATTAGTAAGAGGAGTGGCACTGTGTTACATTTTTACAAAACTCTTTAATACCTTTAACGGAAGACAGCTAGGTTCTCATACCTGCTTCAGTATTCAATTTGTTGTATTATTGCATGTCAAATGACCCCTGGGAAACCTCACTGTGCCCTTATGAGAGAATGCCATTGACTAAAAAAGCCAAATAACATCTTAGTAATAGTATTTGTTTTCTATTGCTGCTGTAACAAATTACTGCAAATTTAAGAGCTTAAAATAACATAAATTTATCTTACATTTCTGGAGGTCAGAAGTCTCAAATGGATCTCACTGGGCCAAAATCAAGGTGTTGGCAGGGCTACATTCCTTCTGGAGGCTCTGAAGTGAATGCATTTTCTTGCTTTTTCTGGTGTCTGAGGCCACCCACATTCCTTGGCCTGTGACCACTTCCTCCGTCTTCAAAGATAGCAACCTTGGGCCCAGTCCTTCTTCCACTGGTGTCTCTCTGGTTCTCTCTTGATTGCTTCTCCCACTTTTAAGGACCCTTGTAATTACATTGGGCCCACCTGGTTAATCCAGGGTAATCTTTTTATTTTAAGGTCAGCTGATTAACAACCTTAATTATATTCCAACTTTAATTCCCCTTCGCCATATAATGTGGCATATTCCCAGTTTTGGGGATTAGGACTTGGACATCTTTGGGGGGCCATTATTCTGCCTATCAAAGTATTGTTATGAAATTAGTTTTGACTTCAGGGGTCCCTGAAAGGGTATCAGACTCAACTTTGAGAACTACCACTCTATGATATCCCCAGTACTTAGTGTGTGCTTGACCAGGCTCTTCACAAGGTGCTCCCCCCCCCCCACTTTTAAGTAGATATAATTGTTTTAGAAGTTTTCTTTTTTCAATTCTGCCTTCCTGTAACTTCCATCCAGTAATATACTTCTATTCTTTGGAGCCACAAAGAATAAATCTAATCCTTCTATAATGTTGACAGCCATTCAAATATTTAAAGATTGCTATCATGCTCCACATGACTTTTCTCCTTTCCACATTAAACACGGATAGATCCTTCTAAGTTATGATGACATCAACAATGATAATATTTGTCCAAATACCTATCCTTCCTGGCCCATCCTGAATGTCAGATTTTCCACAAACCTTTCTTATATCTCTAACTGAAAATTATCTTTGCTTCCTCTGATCTCCCATTGCATATTATCAGAAAACTCATTTGTATTCAGAATGTTCATCTGATTAGATTGTGGATTTCTTGAGGTCAAGATCTTTCACTCATTTGTTCTTACATTACACAGAGCTTAGTATATGTTAGACAAGAAACCCTCTCCATTGTTTTAGTGAAAGGATACAAGAATTAGAGTAGGGATGCCAGCTGGAGCCCATGGTTATCCTTGGTTTCAGGCATACGTGGGCATGTATGGAGATTCCATGTAGGAGGCCTGACAGCAGAAGTTCCTGCCTGCAGGGATCTCATCCTAAGGGAATAGAGAAACCTTGATATGAGGAGAATGCCACCATCTGAGGAAGGAACCACACTGAACGCAATGAGGTGTCTGCCCCTCAGGCTGTTCTTAGTCTTAAGAAGAAAGGACAAAGAATGAAAATGAAAAGCACCACTTCATGAACATCCCTGTAAGAATGGGTAGTATAGAGCAGCACCACTTTGAGGCCCATGTTCTAGTGAGTACCACAGGATGATGGGATTCTCCCACTTTTGCAGAGGACAATGCCTGGCTTCACAAAGGAACCAATTGCTGTTTAGCATAGGCAGCTGCTCAAGGCTTCTGCTTAGATGCAGCCAAGCTCTATTGGTGCAGGGACTGGCACCCTCAACTCTGGCAATGGTGGCATGACTAGAGACAGATTGCTTGTTAAAACTCTATTCTACAAGAATCAGCACAAATGGTATTTAGTATAATACTAATGAAGAGAAGAGGAGAAACAGAGCGGCAGAAAATGCATTTCTCTCCTCCTCTGAATTGAGGCTGGAGGTAGGAAGGGAGGTAGCCATTCCACTGTTATCAGAGGAATAAAGGGCAGCAAATACCTTGGTGCCTAGGAGGAGGCTCAGGGAAACTATTGGATCCCATATGATAGCTCAGTGACTGGTTCTTATGTTGGAAGACATCACCTAAACAGAAGGAATAGGGCTCTGAAAGGGGCCTGAAGGCCCCAGAATTATAGATAAGGTTGTTGTTGTTGTTGTCTTCATCTGCTGTCGGGTCAGCCTCTGGCTCATTGGGACCCCGTGCAAAACGGGATCAGACAGTTGTGATATGTAGTGTTTTGACTGGCTGATTTTTTGGCCTTTCTTCCTAGTCTGTCTTAGTCTGAAAGCTCAGCTGAAACCTGTTGAGTACCCTAGCCACACTCAAGCCTCCACTGACAGATGGGTGGTAGCTGTAGTTCTCCGGCATGGAAGGTGAGAATTCTACCACAGAATAAATCAGGGGTGGATTATCCAATAGGCAAGGTAAGCACAGTGCTTACCTTGCTTACCGGTTCCTATGTAGTGAACAATTTCACATTTTTCTACCAGACCAAAGATTCTGCTTCTAGGTATGGCTGGCATGTGAATCCAAGCCTCTTTTCAAATTTACAGTCCATAACAGGGATGGATTACCTAGTAAGCAAGGTAAGCACAGGCTACTTGTGCTTACTTACTAATCTGTAGTGAACAGTTTCACATATTTTCTACCACGTCTTTGATAACCACCACTGCCCTCATAGACAGGGTAGAGCCAGAGAACAGAACTTCTGTTTCTGCTCCTGTTTGTTACCCCCAGAGTAGTGTGGCCAGTAGAAACATGGACTACAGCTGGCTGTCCTGGCTTGACCTACTCACAGTTTTTCCCAGAAGAAGAACTTTGTCTCCCTATCTCCCATTGTTTCCACTCTTATACCAGTTCCTAAAATGTCAGAATCCTTTCCCAGTTGATGAAATCCAGCATTATGCCATAGGGCTCTGTAATACTTAGTTTCTGCAAAACTTGAAAGAGCTCTTATTGGAATCATTTTTTTTCTTTAAATCAAATCTGTTTATCATTAGCAACTTACAAACAATTCAGATATATTGGCTTCAAAGTACACTCATGTGTATCTTAACATCCATGATATATTCTGTGAAATAGGACGTTACGTGACTTGGATGTTGTACGAACATGCCTAAATCACAAATAATAGCAGTCACTGATTTTCCACCTTCGTGTTGTTTAATAACCTTTTGTTTCACTTCCAAACTGATATTTCTCTGTTGCTTCTTGCTGCTGCTATCACTAGCACTGGTTTTGCTGCATTTGGGAGCCATGATGTACTTTATGGTAATATTTCTGAAAGAAAATTAAACAGAGAAAACGCTACAACACTCAAGAGAAGCATGATACACAAGATTGGATGCTGCTGCCTATCAGTCGAAGCACACACTGTTATATGGTGAATTTTTTATTTGTAAATATGGAAAGTTCACATTAAAATAATGAAAGAAAATACAATACAGTATATACATAAGGCAGTAATAGGTGTTTATTATGACTATCAAGATATATGTATTATAGGTTATATATATATATACTGTACCATTATACGGCTGGCAGCACAATCGCTTTGCATACAAGGGACGTGAGATACATGTGTTGTGTGCAGGAAACTGTTACGTTCTCTATATCTGGTTACGTCCTCTAAGCCCCATTCTCTGATAGGGATTTCTGAACTTTAATATAACCTTATTAGATCACAGACGTATATGTGATCTGACATTGCCTGAATGGATGTTATGAGGTGCATGACCGTAATTCAAAACATATGTAGTGTGAAAAAGCAAATAAATATTGTAATTAATTCCTTCTTTGTTTGTTAACGAAATCAGATAAACATGCTGATCTTAATAGTCTAATGGTTTAGGTATACACATGGCACCAATTATCATAGTGATCTAAAAATTAAGTAATTAAGTTCTCATCCAACAATTGTGTAATACTCATTTTTGTCGGAGGTTAGAGATATCATAAAAACACAAATGCCACTCTGTACCAAAAGAGAACATTGGTTTAGCTTCCCTACCTTCCACACCCAAACATATATATCTGCACTCATCCTTAATTACTGAAGTCTGTACCGCTTATTGAGTGCTTACTATGGCAAGCACCAAGGTGTTCCCTGTTCACACTGAGGAGCTGCTGTGGTGTAGCTCCTCCTTCTGCCTGGACATTGGGTGTTGCGTTCTGATAGCAGCTGAGGTGTGATAGTGCCACCTGATTTTCAGACATTGTGTACTGGCATTGGTCACTAATATCCATGGTCCTGGTCACAAGCTCATGCTGACACCAGAATCTTGTGGGTTCCCTAATTGATTCCTAGTCAGCTTTTTAAAGGTTTTACCATACTACACCAGGCTAGTCTGCCAAGACCCTTCTCTCAGTCATTGGTAGTCTACCACTGAGGTGCCGTATTAGACTTGAAACTTTACTCCAAGGCTTGCACTTGGGCACAAGTCCTCTCTGCTTTAAAGTTTACTCTAAGCCCATCTGGGTTTTTGTGGTGAAAATGTGTCTCTCAAATCTCTGACTGTGGGGAATATGATTGATCTACAACCCCAGCTGCAGGTTGTCTGAATTGTATTGCTGTGTTTGAGTGAGGCCACACTTTCCAGGGACTTCTCAAAGTCGACGTGTGAGCATGGTGGGTTACTGAGGCAGGCAGGCTGTACCTGGGAGGCATGGGACTCCTCTAGTGGGCGAGTGTGACTCAAGGACTCTGTAGGCATTTGCAAAACCTTCTTAGAACTGCACTATAGTCTAAGTTCTCCCTTCCTTCCTCTCTTTTTTCCATCTGTCCTCCATCTGTCCATCCCTTTCTCCTTCATAGGATCAGACCTTCACTGGGGTCTAATGACTCTCCTGGATTCTTCCCCATTTTTTCTCACCAGTGTCTCCTAAATTTAGTGTTTTCTAGACTTAAAGAGTAAATCTCTTCCATGTCTAATCCTGTCTTGGCATCTGTTTCTTGGAAGGCCCAGAATAAAATAATTTATAAAAACTAAAATTTTAATCTCCCTGCCTTTCTTCTTAGGGACACACTCTCCAGGATCCAAATCTTAGCCACATCCTTTCCAATTTCCTTCTTCCTGCTTTCTAACTGAACTCATTTTCTCTAGGGTGGGAGAGCGGTTAACATGATCATTCTGTAAACACTTCAGTTTTATGGTTTATTTTTTAAAACTCTTTAATGTAGCTTCTAGCTTCTTGATTTGAAAAAAAAAGCTTTTGGAATTTGAAAAAACAAAATCTGAAAACCAAACAACTCAATAAAAAATCCACTTTGTTCCTGCAAAGTCTGGCTCTTATAAATCAAAATACATTTTTTCCCTCCATACCGTGTGTTCAACAAAAGTACATTCAGAAGTTCAGTCTACCCCTTGGTTTTAGGATGTGCCCATCCTCCTTCTGAGAAGAGTGCAAAGAAAAAAAGCTGTCACTAATATGGGGATATCACTGATATGGTGGGGAGAAATATAAAATAAGCATGGCGAGAGGAACACAAAGTAAAAGGAATGGGAAAAGTGTGTCATTTAGAATAAAATAATACTAACACATTGTTTAAGGAGTGCTTGTGGCGCAACAGTTAAGTGCTTGGATGCTAAGTGAAAGGTTGGTGGTTTGAACACATCAGCAACTCTGTGGGAGAAAGATCTGGTTATCTGCTTCTCTAAAGTTTGTTGTTGTCGTTGTTAGGTGCTGTTAAGGTGGCTCCCACTCATAGTAACTCCGTGTACAACAGAATAAAACACTGCCCGGTCCTGTGCTATCCTCATAATCTTGCTATGGTTGAGCCCATTGTTGTAGTCACTGTGTCAATCCTTCTTGTTGAGGTCTTTTTCACTGACCCTCTATTTTATCAAGCATAATGTCCTTCTCCAGGGACTGGTCCCTCCTGATAAAGATTATAGCCTAGAAAACCCTATGGGGCCGTTCTACTCTGTCACATGGGATCACTATGAGTTGAAAATCGACTCGATGACACCTAACAAAAACAACAAAGCCTAATTTAACATTATTTATCATCAACAGATTTTTAAATCTCATCTAGGCTTTCTCCTCTTCTCATGATTTAGGAACCAGAGGGAGGGGTTGGGAGCTCTGTGCTAAGTATAGCACTAAAAGATTATATCCATTTTTGCCCATATCATATCCACTTCTTATGGGGACATCATCCCAGCATTTCAAAAACTTTTATGTTCTATGGACTATTACAAACCCTAGAAGAAACTGGAGCAAGTCAGCTTAGAGCCAGGACATTGGCGCTATGAGAAAAATGGTGAGTGAAGAGAGGAGCCAGATTTTGATGCTTGAAGAGTGACTGTATTAATATTTAGTTTGAAAGTATACTGTAGAATTCATTAAAACCCCAAGAAATAGCCAGCAGAAGTAAGAAAAGTTAGAGGAGGGGAGCTTATCATGAAAAATTAAGGTTTCTACCTTGGACTGTGAGATTTGAAAAGAATTGAACCTTCTCTTTAAGAAGAAAGGCTGATACCACTGACATTCACTCAAAATATAATAGAAGGATCTTGAGGGACACCTTTCCATGAAGACAATTAAGAGTTTGAAAGCAGTGGTATGCCGTTCTTCCTGCTTTCCTTTTTTTTTGGTAGCAAAATGGAATCTTAGCAGGGGTTTTATCACAAAAAGACTGGGCAGCTGAAGCGAAGTGAGTCGGAATGCGGAGGTCTCTGGAAGATAGAGAGAGACCAGAGATGGGGCCCTCGTCCTAGGTTAGGTCAGGTGTGGTCAGGGTCTACTCTCCTCACAGGTCAAGGCCAGGAACTAAGCGTTGACTGTTCACTGCCTGTCAGTGAAGGACAGCTGATTCATACTCCACCACAGGGAGGCTCTCCATGCTCCCGAGGCTGGGATCCCTGGGTGGGAGGTGAGAAGGTAAGTTCCATCAGGAAAGAGAACCACTGGAGCTAGGAGTAGTGAGGGACTTTCGGTGCGGGGAGGAACATTTTTTCCACTATCCAGGCTTTGATATAAGATCTTGGTGAGTTTGGCATTATATTATAAACAGATTCTAAAAGGGAAGAACTTAGAGAGAACAAACATCCTTTGTGATGGCTTATAGACAAAATAGAAGGGAAAATTTACAGAGTACACTTTATTACTAAGCCATAAATTTTCCCATTCTTTTCCATTTGCATTTCTCCCACTGTTTAAGCAGAGATGAAAGCTCTCAGTAGCCCAGCCATCAGGGTGGGAATGACACAGAAAAAATGAAAGCCAAGTTCTTATTTTTTTGAATTCTTATATAGTCTGCTGCAGCCTAGAGCACAGGTAACAGTTTTGAAAGCTTTGACTTCAATTGCAAAAGCTAAGCATTTAAGAGAAAAAAACTATATTTATCCATCTATCTATTTATAAATTTATTTATAATTCCAAAATTTTTAAAAAAAAATATTAAGAGCTATAGCCTATTACAGAATAAACCACTAAGTCTAGAAAAATCACAGGGTTTTCAAGGCTGTGAACTTTTGTAAGCAGATCACCAGGCCTGTATTTCGATATGTCTCTGGGTGAGTTTGAAATGTCAAACTTTTGGCTAGTAGTTGAGCACTTAATCCGTTGTACTACCCAGGAATCATCCCCATGTTTCAGGGACCAGAACATTACAAGAGAGGGAAGAATATTGCGAATGGGGTCAAGGGCACTGTTAAGGATTGAATTGTGTCCCCCAAAAATGTGTGTCAACTTGATTAGGCCATGATTCCCAGTATTGTCTGATCATCCACCATTTTGTCATCTGATGTGATTTTCCTATGTGTTGTAAATCCTAATTCTATGATGTTAATGAGGCAGGATTAGAGGCAGTTATTTTAATGAAGTGGAACTCAATCTGTAAGATTAGGTTGTATCTTAAAGTCAATCTCTTTTGAGATATAAAAGAGAGAAGCAAGCAGATAGCCAGGGGGACCGCCTACTACCAAGAAAGCAAAGACAGAAGCAGAGCATATCTTTTGGACCTAGGGTCCCTGAGCTGAGGAGCTTCTAGTCAGGGGAAGACTGATGACAAGGACTTTCCCCCAGAGCAAAGAGAGAGAGAAAGCCTTCCTCTGGAGCTGGCAGTCTGAATTCAGACATCTAGCCTCCTAAACTGTGAGAGAATAAATTTCTATTTATTAAAGCCATTCACTTATGGTATTTCTGTTATAGCAGCACTAGATAACTAAGACAGGCATCAAAGAGGATTATTTTGACCTGAGCTGGGTCTTTGTTCAGTCTTTAAATGTTTATCAGGGTGTTTTTGTTTGTTTGTGGTTTTTCAAATAAGCCTAAGGAATGAAATCACCTCCCTAGGAGGCTATTCGAGGATATGGAAAGGAGAATTATTCCAAACAATAGGAAATAAATAAAGGTAACACATCCGTCGAGTGGTCAGAATTTGGTCAGGTAGCAGAGAGAGCAGTGAACAGGCTAGTTTTATTTAATGTGCTCATTAGTGGGATGTTGAAACACAGTGTAATAGTCCTAAAGCACCGTCTGCAGCTAGACCAGCAAGCTGCTTGAGCCACAGACATATATAAAAGTGTCCTAGGCAGAAAATTCATTCAGCAAAATATTGGCTAAAGCATTTTGGGGGAAAAAAAAAAGCCACAGTTATCCTGATAGGAAAACATACCTGTTGAATAATATTGCCAGAAAAGCCGGCGAGTGTGCATTCGAAATGAATTCTGTAACCTGATATCAAAACAAGAAAGGTGAAAACAATTTTGAATTGCTTAGTAATAGCTGTTATGTTCCTGAGGTAAATATATCCAGGTGAGGTCATACCTGGAATCTTTTATGTATTTACATTTCGTTGTTCAGGTCCGGATAGAGGTAAATTATTTGGCAAGAGTTCAAGGGTTAGCAATGATAAAAGTAGGGTAGAAGCTCATTGGAGGACACAGAAGATAAGGAAGACAGAATATTAACAGGAACTTCTCCAAGAGCCAAGAGTAAATACTAGGCCATCTAAATATATTGCTAGAGATTGATTTATGGTTGAATGGTTAAAAGTGACTCAGACGTCAATCTGTAAATGATGCCAACTTCAAAATAAAAAAGGGGGAGCATATGGTGTAGTTACAGAACTTCCATATGGAGAAGAAGTCAAGGTAATATTTAGATATAACAGACTGTTTTAAAGTTAGGAAGTTAAAGGTAATTTCCGGGTGACCACAAAGAAAATTAATAAATCTACTCACCAAAATAAAAATGAAGATAACCATAAAGACTCAGGAAACACAAAATCAACAACAATGAAAGAAATGAAAAGAAAATCCATAAACAAAGAGAACTCAGTACAGAAAAGTAAGTGGAACAAAGAAACCGTCAACACCACAAAAAAAGAAAAAAAACACAACAAAATGACAGGAGTAAATTCATACTAATTGATAATCAATCACATTGAATGTAAATGGGTTAAATGCACTAGTCAAGAGACAGACAGTAACAGAATGGATTAAAAAAGCATGAACTATCAATATGTTGCCTACAAAAGACATAGCTTAGACCCAAAGATAAAAATAACCTAAAAATAAAAGGATGGAAAAAATATATCAAGTAGACAGTAACCAAAAAAGAGCAGGAGTGGCAATATTAATCTCTGATAAAATAGACTTTAAATTCAGCATAAGAGATGAGGAAGGGCACTGTATAATGATTAAAGGGTCAATCAACCAAGAGGGCATAAGCATAACAAATATTTATGCATCTAATGATAGAGCTCCAAAATACTTAAACTCTAACAGCATTGAGAAGAGAAATATACAGTTCCACAATAATAATACGAGACTTTAAAACACAACTTTTGATGAAGGACAGAACAATTAAAGAGAAACTCAACAGAGATACAGAAGATCTAAGCAACACAATCAACCGACTTTGACCTCACAGACATAAGCAGAACCCTACACCTAATAGCAGCAGCTATTCTCCAGAATAGACTATATTTTAGGCTACAAAGCAAATCTAAACAATTTAAAAATATTGAAATAATGCAAAGCATCTTCTCTGACCACAACACTATAAAATTAGAAACCAGTAACAGGAAGAACAAGGAAAAAAAATTGAATATATGGAAATTGAATAACACCTTGCTTAAAAACCACTGGGTAATAAAAGAAATTAAAAATGAAATTAAAAAATTCCTAGAATCAAATGAGAATGAAAACACAACACACCAAAACCTTTGGAACACAGCAAAAGCAGTGCTCAGAGGTCCATTTATAGCAATGAATGCACACATCAAAAAAAGATAGGGCCAGAATCAATACCTTAACCCTACAACTCAAACAAATAGAAAAAGAGCAGAAAAAGAAGCCCACAGCAGCCAGAAGAAAGGAATTAACAAAGATTTAGGGCAGAAATAAGTGGAACAGAACACAGAAACAATTGAAAGAATCAACAAGACTAGAAGTTGGTTCTTTGAAAAGATCAATAAAATCGACAAACCATTGGCAAATTTGACAAAAGAAAAGAAGATGCAAGTAACCCAAATAAGAAATGAGATGGGTGACGTTACAAGAGATCCAACTGAATTAAAGGATTATAACAGAATATTATGAAAAATTATACTCCAACAAATTTGAAAACCTAGAAGAAATGGACAAATTTCTAGAAACACACTACCTATCCAAACTAACACAAACTGAGGTAATAAATCTGAACAGACCCATAACAAAAGAAGAAATTGAAGATATCATTAAAAAAAAAAAAAAACCCAACTACTCTGCACCCCCTCCAAAAAAAGTCCTGGCCCAGACGGCTTCACTGGAGAATTCTACCAAACATTCAGAGAAGAGCTGACACCAACACTACTCAAACTATTTCAGAACATAGAAAAGAAAGAAATACTCCTGTCATGGATTGAATTATGTCCCCCCAAAAATGTACGTATCAATTTCACTGGGCCATGATTCCTGGTATTGTGTGATTTTCCTATATGTTGTAAATCCTGCCTCTATGATGTTAATGAGGGAGGATGGGTGGCAATTGTGTTAATAAGGCAGGACTCAATCTACAAGATTGGATTGTGTCCTGAGGCAATCTCTTGAGATATAAAAGAGAGACGTGAGCAGAGAGACAGGGAGACCTCATACCACCAAGAAAACAGTGCCAGGGGCAGAGCGTCTCCTTTGGACCCGGGGTCCCTGCGTGAAGAAGCTCCTAGTCTGGGGGAACATTGATGAGAAGGCTGACAGAGAGAGAAAGGCTTCCCCTGGAGCTGACGCCCTGAATTTGAACTTTCAGCCTACTTTACTGTGGGGAAATAAATTTCTCTTTGTTAAAGCCATCCACTTGTGGCATTTCTGTTGTAGCAGCACTAGATGACTAAGACAACTCCCAAATCATTTTAAGAAGCTAGCATTACACTGATACCAAAGCCAGGCAAAGACACCACTAAAAAAGAAAATTATAGACCAATATCCCTCATTAATATAGAGGCAGAAATTCTCAAATAAATTGTAGCCAATAGACTACAATAGCATATCAAAAAAATAATATATCATGACCAAGTGGGATTCATACTAGGTATGCAAGGATGGTTCCTCAATAGAAAATCAATTAACGTAATCCACCACATAAATAAAACAAAGGAAAAGAATCATATGATCATCTCAATCGATGCAGAAAAGGCATTTGATAAAGTCCAACCCCCATTCCTGATTAAAAAAACTCTCAGTAAAATAGAAGGGAAATTCTTCAACATAATTAAGGGCATTTATACAAAACCAGAACACGTAATTATGCTCATGCGGAATCTGTACATAGACCAAGAGGCAGTCATTCCAACAGAACAAGGAGGTACTGCATGGTTTAAAATCAAGAAAGGTGTGTGTCAGGGTTGTATCCTTTCACCATACTTATTCAATCTGTATGCTGAGCGAATAATCAAAGCATCTGGACTATATGAAGAAGAATGGGGCATCAGGATTGGAGGAAGACTCATTAAAAGCCTGAGATATGCAATGACACAACCTTGCTTGCTGAAAGTGAAGAGGGCTTGAAGCACTTACTGATGAAGATCTAAAACCGTAGCTTTCAGTATGGATTACAACTCAACATAAAGAAAACAAAAATCCTCACAACCGGACCAATAAGCAACATCATGATAAAGAAGAAAATATTGACGTTGTCAAGGGTTTCATTTTACTTGGATCCACAATCAACACCCATGGAAGCAGCAGTCAAGAAATCAAACAACATATTTCACTGGGCAAATCTGCTGCAAAAGACCTCTTTAAAGCATTAAAAAGCAAAGATGTCACTTTGAGGACTATAGTACGCCTGACCCAGGCCATGGTATTTTCAGTTGCCTCATATGGATGTGAAAGCTGGACAATGAATAAAGAATACCTAAAAAGAATTGATGCAATTGAATTATGGTGTTGGTGAAGAATATTGAATATACCAGGGTCTGTCAGAAGAATGAACAAGTTTGTCTTGGAAGAAGTATAGCCAGAATTCTCCTTAAAATTGAGAATATTGAGACTTCATCTCACATACTTTGGACAAGTTATCAGGAGGGACCAGCCCTGGAAAAGGACATCATGCTTGGTAAGGTAGTGGGTCAGTGAAAAAGAGGAAAACCCTTGACAAGATGGGCTCAAACATAGCAAAGATTGTGAGGATGATGCAAGAAATGGCAGTATTTTGTTCTGTTGTACGTAGGGTTGCTATGATTGAAAATTGACTCAGTGGCACCTAACAACAACAACAATAATATAAAATTGACAGCCAACATTATCCTCAACGGAGGGAAACTGAAAGCATTCCCCCTTGAAAATGGGAACCAGACGAAGATGTCTTTTATCAGCACTCTTATTCAATATTGTACTGGAAGTCCTAGATACAGCAATAAAACAAGAAAGGGCATACAAATTGGTAAAGAAGAAGTAAAACCATCTCTATTCACAGATGACATGATCATATACATAAAAAATCCCAGAGATTTCACAAGAAAACTACTGGGTTTAGCAAAGTGGCAGGGTACAAGATCAACATACAAAAATCAGTCAGATTCTTCTACACTAACAGAGAGAATTCTGAAAAGGAAATCAGGAAAACAACACCATTTTCAATAGCCCCCTAAAATACTTAGGAATAAATCTAACTAGGGAAATAAAAGACATACAAAGCAAACTCCAAAACACTACTGCAGGAAACCAAAAGAGACCTACATAAATGGAAAAACATGCTATGCTCATAGATAGGAAGACTTAACATTGTGAAAATGTCAATACTACCCAAAGTAACCTTCAAATATAATGCAACCTTGATTCAAATTCCAGCAACATTCTTTAAGGAGGCGACAAAACTAATCACCAATTTCATATGGAAACGAAAGAGAACTCGGATAAGGAAAACATTATTTAAGAAGAATCAAGATCTCACACTCCCCTATCTCAGAACCTACTATACAGCCACATTAGTCAAAATGGCCTGGTACTGGTACAACAACAGACATGTAGACGAATGGAACAGAGCTAAGAACCCAGAAGTAAATCCATCCATCTATAGACAGTTGGTCTTCAACAAAGTGTTGAAATCCATTTAAAGGGGAAGAGAAAGTCTCTTTAACAAATGGTGCTGCAAAACTGCATATCCATTTTCAGAAAAATGAAACAAGCTCTATACCTCACACTATACACAAAAACTAACTCAAAATGGAACAAAGAACTAAATGTACAACCTTAAACTATAAAGATCATGGAAGAAAAAATAGGGACAATGCTAGGGGCCCTAATATATGGGATAACAAGAATACCAAACATAAATAAAAATGCACAAATAGCAGAAGATAAACTAGATAACTGGAACTCCTAAATATTAAACACTTGATACTCATCAAAAAATTTCACCAAAAGAGTAAAAAGAGAAGATACAGAATGGGAAAAAATTTTTGGCTACAATGCATCCGACAAGGGGTCAATCTCTAAAATTTATAGAAAACTTCAGCACCTCAATAACAAAAAGACAAAGGATCCAATCAAAAAATGGCAAAAGATATGAACAGACACTTCACCAAAGAGACATGCAGGTGGCTAACAAACACATGAGGAGATACTCGCCATCATTAGTCATTGTTGTTGTTGTAAGGTGTCACCAAGTCAGTTCTGACTGATAGCAACCCTGTGTACAACAGAACGAAACACTGCCAGGTCCTGTGACATTCTCATAATTGTTGTCATGCTTAAGCCCATTGTTGCAGCCACTGTGTCAATCCATCTCGTTGAGGGTTTTCCTCACTTTCACTGACCTTGTACTTTACCAAGCATAATGTCCTTCTCCAAGGAATGGTACCTCCTGCTAACATGTCCAAAGTATGTGAGACTAAGTCTCACCATCCTTGCCTCTAAGGAGCATTCTAGCTGTAAATTTAGAGATGGCCTCTAAATTCAGCTGGAATATCCTCAAGGTTATACTTTGCTCTCTTGGACTTGTTCTAATTTTCTTCAGCTTCAACTTGAACTTGCATATGAGCAATCAATGTTCTGTTCTGCAGCCTTATTCTGACTGATGATATTGAGCTTTTCCATCATCTCATTCCGCAGATGTAGTTGATCGGATTCCTGTATATTCCATCCAGTGAGGTCCACATGTATAGTCTCAGTTTATGTTGTTGAAAAAAGATATTTTCAACAAAGAAGTTGTTGGTCTTGCAAAATTCTATCATGAGATCTCCGGCATCGTTTCTATCACCAAGGCCATATTTGCCAACTTCTGATCCTTCTTTGTTTCCAACTTTTGCATTTCAATCACCAGTAATTATCAATGCATCTTTATTGCATGTTTGATCAATTTCAGACTGCAGAAGTTGTTAAAAATCTTTAATTTCTTCATCTTTGTCCTTAGTGGTTGGTACATAAATTTGAATAATAGTCATCTTAACGGGTCTTTGTTGTAGGCATATGGATATTATCCTATCACTGACAGCATTGTACTTCAGAATGGATCTTCAAATGTTCTTTTTGATGATGAATGCAATGCCATTCTTCTTCTATTTGTCATTCCCAGCATAGCAGACCAAATGATTTCCTGATTCAAAATGGCCAATACCCGTCCGTTTCAGCTCACTAATGCCTAGGCTATTGATCTTCATGCAATAAAATGCTAAGATCTGTCTATATGTATATTCAGTTCTACTCTGTAACACACGAGGTCACCATGAGTCGGAATTGACTTAATGGCAATAGGTTTGGTATGTGTTTATTTGTTTATATATGCATGTATAGTGTCCTTGGGTAGTGCAAATGGTTTTTGCTCATCTACTAACCAAAAGGTTGGGGGTTCAAATCCACTCAGCAGCACCACAGAGGAAAGGCCTGGCAATCTACTTGTTTAAGATTACAGCTGCTGAAAACCCTATGAAGTGTAGTTCTACTCTGACACACATGGGGTTGCCATGAATCAGAAACAACTCAATGCAAATGGGTTTGGTCTTTTGGTTTATATATACACATATCTATCTTTCTATCTACCTATCTATCTATCTGTGTATCATATATTCTGATATGTATTTCCTCACCAAAGAATTGTAGATAATCATAAGTAGTACAGCCAAGAGAACAATCTGTGTCCTTATCTGATGTAGACCCCATTCCCTGTGTCCCATGATGAATCCTTGTCTTGTGGTGTCCATCAGTCTGTATTATGGTGTCCATTTCTTGTTGAGGGCCTTTGAATTAACCCTGAGAAATGTTTTAGTTTTTGCCTATTCACATGATCAGAGTAGGGTGTTTGAGTATTAGATGTTTTCCAGTTAATTTCTACAGATGCACTCTTGCTCGTTTTCCCATTATCAAAAATGGCTAAATGATACTGAACTTTCCATGTCTCTCACTAATTTGATATATATATATATATGCCTTTCTGGTCTCTAACACAGCTCTCAACTGGTAGCAGTTTGGCATTTGCATCCAGGGGGCACTGGGAAATGTGGGGGGGTGGTATATTTGGTATTTGTGGTGACGGTAGGGGGCCATTATTCAAATTTGATGGGCAGAGGTCAGGGATGCTAAACATCTGTAATGTGTGAAATGACAGTCCCACATAAGGAAGAATTGATCTGATCAAAATTCTAATAGCATCTTTTAAGAAACATTCTAACTTCTTGCTGTAAGCAGTATTCTGTGGACATCTGTGATGATTCAGGGTAGAGAAAGGAATGAGGTAGGTTACATGCCCTTATATAGCTCTGGATCTTACTGTTTAACTACTACTTGAGTAGTATCATAGGCTTTGTTAGCATACCAGCCTCATTTTTGCCAAAAGACATCAAATGCATTTCTGCCATGTCCATGATATTTTTAGCTGTTGACCTCTGGACTTCTCAGATCTAAAGAATTCACTGCTAACAAAAATCTATTAACTACTTCAGGTCATTAAGTTACCATGCATTGCTATCACAATGCACTTAATAGCATGCTTAGATTATGCAGTAAAAGAGGGTAGCCCACTCTGACAGCCACTGAAACCATCAAAGTGGGGAGCCATCCTTCCTAATACTAATAGAATTCCAGTTAAAATAAGTTATATTTATGCTCAAGAGAAATACAACCCCCCTAATTTATGTAATAGAGGATTAGTATTTTTTCAGGAAACCCACAGGAGTAACTAAAAATTCATATGAGAGTTGTGAGGAAATTAACTAAATGTTCAAATTTGGATTGAACCAATTTAGTTGAAGTACCACTAAGACTATAATCCAGGGGTTAGTATTTTTAAACTTGCTTCCCAGATGATGATGTAGATGGTCCAAGAACCAACATTTGGAAACCACGATTTAAGGTGGTGCTTTCTACCCATTCCAGTTGTCAAGCTCTTTGTGACTGGACGACTGGCACTTCACATTTGCATACAGAAAGGGTATAATGCCCTGTATAAATATGGCATTTGTAAAATATGGAGGAGTTACTTCTAGTACGTCTAATACTAGAGTTACTTCTAGTACTTCTCACATACTTTGGCCATGTTATCAGGAGGGACCAGTCCCTGGAGAAGGACATCATGCTTGGTAAAGTGGAGGGTCAGCGAAAAAGAGGAAGATCCTCAATGAGATGAATTGACACAGTGGCTACGACAATGGGCTCAAGCATAACAACAATTATGAGGATGGTACAGGACTGGACAGTGTTTCATTCTGTTGTACATAGGGTGGCTATGAGTCAGGACTGACTCGATGGCACTTAACAATAATAACAACACTTCTAGAACGTGATCTGTTTCTATTTTGAGTGAGTGCACAGAGGTGGCAGTGGTGCGCCTCATGGTGATATTGGTAGCCAAAGGAGAGGGTTGTTGACGTCTATTCTATTAGAGACTAGAAACATCTAGTTGGTATCTTTTATATATCACATTTGAATTAATAGAAACAAGGCTGTGATTTTTTGGCCATTTAAATTAGAAAGTACTTTAACAATTTATTGTAGAACCACAAGATTTGGAAGTTAAAAGAGACCTAGTGATAATTGAAACTCATGTCTTCATTTAAATCTAATAAAACAGATGCCACAAGGCATTAAATATTATGCATAAGCTGTATGTCTATTTTAGAAGAAAAACTGGTTTCCCAACTTCCCGATTTTCACTATACCACAAAGGCATTCATCTTCAATTTATTTCTAATTTCTGTAGTGCTATTCAGTATGATCTACAGGCCAACATGGAAAATAACATAGACATTTTGTTCTGTTCTCCCACCCTAACCTCAACCCTGAAATTTCAACCCTGAAATTCTACTTTTGACAGCTTAGTTGAAACATTATCCATTTTGGTCTCCCTGGCTCTAGTCTGTTCCATTTTTAATAAGTCCTCCATGCTGCTAATAGAATAATTTTTCCTCAAGCGCAATTCTGATCATGTCACTGTCCTATTCAACCCATCCAAATGGCTCCTTATACTTACAGAATAATAAGGAAATAGTCTGAAATTTGAGCCTGTTTTGATCATCTATTACTAACAAATCACCCCAAACTTCAGTGGCTTAAAACAACAATAACCATTTATTATCTTTCATTAGTCTGTAGACTCAGGTGAGCAGTTCTTCTGGTCCAAACTGTGTTGCCTAGTAATGTAGTCATGTGGATGTTCAGCTGGGTTGGATTGCCCAAGATTGTTCACTTACATGGTTAGCAGTTAGCTCTGGTTGTTGGCTGATTATTCATTTGGGGTTATAGAATTGAATGCTTTTGATCCTCTTCATATGGCCCCTCCATGTGGCTTGAGCATCTCACAGCATGACAGCTGGGTTTCAAAAAAGAGCATTCCAAGGTGGGATCTGCTGATCTTGTAAGACCCAGAGTTACTGTTATATTCTATCCCCTCTTCCACATTTTATTGGTCAGACAAGTCAGAGGTCCATTCAAGTTTCAAGGGGAGTAGATGTAGACTCTGCTTTCTGATGGGAGGAGTGGCAAAGGATTGCCATGAACGGGCTCAAAATTACTATTCTAGCTTTATCTCTTGCTATTTTCCTACCTATTTTTCCTCCAGGGAAATTTAACTTCTTTTGGTTCCTAACACACATGTCTGGGATTTCTATCCTTCATACATTTGTTCCTGAGAACACAGTTCTGCATCTCAATGTACAAATTTTTACTTTGTGTTTGAATATCAGTTCGTCTAACTCCTTCTCTGAGGTCTACAAAGACCTTTTTTTTTTTTCCCTTCTGTTTTCCAATTGTACTCTAATAATGTGTTTAAATTTTCCCTTTGACTTTGGTTATTTGCCTCCTTTCAGGTTGCGTTCTCTTTTAGGGTAGAGAGTGTTTTCTTCATCCAGTCAAGCATTTCAAATATATAATGCAATAATTATTCGATAAATAAATGGATGGTTATACATATTCGCACCTGTATAGAATGTCAAACAATTATTTTGAGAATATAAACTTTAGTACCGAATTTCATCAAATTGAAAATACTACTTATTGTAAGACACATTTATTTTGTATACGGTTTGGAAAGAGTCATTTAAGCTATAACATGCCATTGGTTGTAAGATATATATCCCAATTACAGATAAGTTAAAATGGGAAAGAGTTTATCTTATTTCCAGCTCCAGAACAAGATGAAGTAGACTCACTTTTCTCTACTCATCTCTAAACACAACTAAATACCCTAGAAATAATTCAGACAAGGGTAAAAGGACTCTGAAAGCTAGAAAGAAAAGGGAAGGCACTGACTAGAGTCTCAGGACTTAAGGAACAACAACACAATGATTTCCCTGGGTTTTCTTTTTATCTTCCATATATTCTGCACTGGCTGCTCCAGAGAGGCCTGAAACATAGAACTAACAACAGGCATTGAAAAAAAAAAAAAAAAAAAAAAGGAAGAGAGAGAGAAAGAAAAGAAAAGCCTGCTTTTTCTGGTCAAAGGATGAGAAAAGAGGAAGCACAACAGAGAACTAGTGAGAAATCCCAGTCCCTGCACCACAACTGGGGCACTGGCAGGTTGTCCAATCACTTTCCCTGACAACAGAAAAGCCACAGGCTGACTCAACCCACACTCCACAAGTAGGGCGCTGGCAGCCAAGCTGTCCATAGTAGCAGCGCTGCCCAGGCAGGCCAACCCAAACCATCCATAGAATCCGCATAAGCAGACACTGCTGTCTCCTTGCTCTCTACCCAGTGGCATAAAAAGACCCAATCTCAATGGCTTTTACCCTCTTCCATCCTGCTTACCCCCTCCCATGGCAGAAGGTGGTCCAGCAACACTAGGCAGCTCAGGGTGGCACTAACAGGAATTGAGAGGGAGCCCAAGCATGGTCAGAAGAATAAAACACACCCGAATAGCATTGCAAGGGCTCTGAAAACTAAACTGTCTTTGGAACCAGCAGCCCCAAAAGTAGGCCAGAACCTACATGCTAAAGTTAAACAGGGCAACAGCCTACTAAAATAGGACATTCAAATAGGATCAAGAGTCTCCTTACATAATAACAAAAATGTCCAGGATATAATTAAAAATCACTCATCATACCAGGGACGAACAAACAACAATTTGTATGAGAAAAAAAAAAAAATCAACTAATGGCCAATACCAAACCCAAACCTGTTGCCATTGTGTTGATTCTGACTCATAGAAACCCTATAGGACAGAGTAGAACTGCCTGACAGGGTTTTCAAGGAGTGACTGGTGGATTTGAACTGCTGACCTTTTGGTTAGGAGCCACAGCTTCCTAAGCACTACACCACCAGGGCAGATGTTGGAATTATCTGACAAGGATTTAAAAGCAGCCATCATACAAATGTTTCAACAAATCACAACTATAGGTGGAGACTTAAACACACTACTCTCAGTGATTGATAGAACTGCTACACAGAAAGTCAGTGTCTTAGGCTGAGTTCTCTAGAAAAGCAAAACCAGTAAAGCATATAAATATATATATAGAGAGATTTATATCAAGGAAATGACTCATGCAGTTGTAGAGGCTGGAATGTCCCAAGTCCATGGGTCAGGATAGAGGTTTCTCCTGATTCACATAGCTGCAGGAGCTGCTGAACCCAAGATCAGCAGGTCAGACAGCAGGGATCTTGCTCACAGGCTGCAGAGATCAATGAATCCCAAGATCAGCAGGTAAGCTGCTAGCTCAAGTCCCAGGAGCCGGAGGTCAGATGAACAGGAGCCAGCTGCATGATCCAGTGCAAGCAAAATCCCATAAGCCTTGCCAGAAAGTCCACTTAAATTGCATGCAGGCCACACCCCCAGAAAACTCCCTTTCAACTGATTGGCTACTCATAGCAGATTCCATCATGGAGCTGATCACATTATGTCAAATGTCATAATGGAAGTGATCACATCATTATGCACTGCCAAACTACATTGTAACTGACAAATCACTGAGAATCATGGCCCAGCCAAGCTGACACACAACTTTAATGACCATAGTCAGCAAAGACATAGAGGAACTGAATACCACCATTAGCCAATAGGATGTAATTGACGTTTATAAAACCCTCCACCCAACAACAGAAAAATATACATCCTTTTTGATTGCCCATGGAATATTCACGAAGAGAGATCATATCCTGTGTCACAAAATAAACCTTAACAAATTTAAAAGAATTGAAATCACACAGAGCATACTGTCTGATCATAATGGACTAAAGCTAGAAATCAATAATACACAAGAGGAAAATCTACAAACAATTGTTACCAAACAACCCACATCTAAATAATCCACGAATCAAAGAAGAAATTCAAAGGAAAATGGAAAATACATGTCACAGAATGAAAATGAAAACACAGTATATCAAAATTTGTGGGATTCAGCTAAAATAGTGTTCAAGAAGTGCTAGAAAGAAGACACAAATCACCAATATCAGGAATGAAACAGCTATCACAACAGATCCTACAGCTATTAAAAAGCTAATAAGAGAATACTACAAATAGCTTTACACTCATAAATACAACAACTTAAAAGAAATGAATCAATTCCTCAAAAATCACAAACCATCAAAGCTCAGCCAAGATAAAATAGATGACTTAAATGGTCCTATACCACTAGAAACAAAATGAATTAAAAAAATTAAAATCTCAAAATCCCCTGAATTTCACTGGAAAAATTTACCAAACGTTTAACAAATAATTAACACCAATTTCACAAATCTCTTCCAGAAAATAGGAAAGGAAACTTATTTAATGAGGCCAGTGTTACTCTGGTACCAAAACAAGACAAAGAAATCACAAAAAAAATTTCTGAACAATATCACTCATGAGTTTAAATGAAAAATGCTCACCAAAACACTTACAAATTTAATGTATAGATGTATAGCATTATATATAAGAAAGTATACAAAGAATCATATGCCACAACCAAGTGGAATTCATTCCAGTTATGAAAGGCTAGTTCTATATTTGAAAATTAACCAGTGTAATCCATCATAGCAACAGGTAAAGAAGAAAAATTATATGATAACATCAGTTGACACAGCAAAAACATTTGAAAAATCAAATACTCATTCATGGTAAAAACTCTCAGCACATGAGAAGAGAAGACAACTTCCTCAACCTCATAAAGAACATCTACAAAAAAACTACACCTGAAATCATAATTAATGGTGAAGGACTGAGTGTTTTCCCCTCAAGATAGTGAACAAGGTAAAGATGTCCACTCTCATTATTCTTTTTCAACATTGTTCTTGAACTTCTATCCACTGCAATAAAGCAAGAAAAAGAAATAAAAGGCATACAAATTGAAAAGGAAGAAATAAAATTGAATATATATGCAGACACGATTATCTACATAGAAAATCCTAGGGAATCTACACAACAAACACTGGTAACAGGATAGAAGATCAACACAAAAAAATCAATTATATTTCTGTATATACTTAGAATAAAGAAGTGGAAATTGGAATCAAGATGCAATACCTTTTACAATTTCTCCAAATAAAATAAAAAACTTAGGTATCTATCTAACTAAACATGTATAGGATAGGATCTGTATGATAAAAATTACAAAATGTTGATGAAAGAAATCAAAGAAGATTTAAGTACTTGGAGAGACAAACCCTGTTCATTGATTGGATAATATTTAATAAAGACGTTCACTAATTCTAAATTGATATATAGGTTTAATGGAATCTATCAAAATATCAGCAAGATTTTTTGTAAATATAGACACGCTTATCTAAAGTCTATATAGAAAAGAAAAACCTCTAGAATACCAAAACAATTTTGAAAAGAAGATAATGCAGGAGAATCAGTCTTCCCAATGGTAAGTCTTACTATACACTTCCAGTAAGCAAGGCAGTGTGGTACTGGTGGAACAAACAACATATAGATCAATTGAACTAATAGATAACCCAGAAATAGATCCATAAAAATATACCCAATTAATTTTTGACAAAGGAACAAAAGCTACAGCAGTTGAATATCCATAGGTAAAAAAATGAGTCTTGATCTAAACCTCAGGCCTCATACAAAAATTAACTCAAAATGTAAAATATAAAACTATGAAATTTTTAGAAGAATATGAGAAAATCTTCATGATACAGAACTAAGCAAAGAATTCTTAGATTTGACACCTAAAGCAAAATACATAAAAGGAAAATTGATAAATTGGACCCCACCAAAATGAAAGTATTTTGCTCTGCAAAAGACCCTGTAAAGAGAATGAAAAGACAAATTGCAGGTTGGGAGAAAATATTTGCAAGTCACATACTCGACAAAGGACTACTAACTGGAATATGTGAAGAATTCTCAAAACTGAACCTTAAAAAAGCAAACAATAGTTAGAAAGTGGACAAAAGATATTAACTGACATTTCACCAGAGAGGATATACACATGACAAATAAGCATATGAAAAGATATTCAACATCATTAGCCTTTGTTATTGTTGCTAGGTGCCGTGAGTCAGTTCTGACTCATAGTGATCCTATGTACAACAGAACGAAACACTGCCTTGTCCTGCGCCATCCTCACAATTGTTGCATATCTGAGCCCATTGTTGCAGCCACTGTGTCAATCCATCTCATTGAGGGTCTTCCTCTTTTTCACCGACCCTCCACTTTACCAAACATGATGTACTTCTCCAGGGACTTATCCCTACTAATAACATGTCCAAAGTACATAAGAATTCTCACCATTCTCACTTTTAAGGAGCATTCTGGCTGTACTTCTTTCAAGACAGATTTATTTGTTCTTCTGGCTGTCCATGGTGTATTCAATATTCATAAGGTTTCCTCAAGTCTGACAAGTTTTTGTTTTTATTTTTTACCAAGTTACTATCTTTAGCTTAGTTGATTACCCAAATGCACTTTTCTAAATGACTTTTGCTCTTTATTCATTTCTGTGCACCTTTTAACATGAGTAGGGAGAAAGAGTGTGAACACATTATCCATTTTAAAAGGACTAATTTAAATGTGGGTTTAAATGTACAATATAAATTGAAGTTAACCATGAGTGTCAATCTAAGTATATTTTGTGCCTTGACAAATTAAATGCTGAGAATACAATATGTAACACAGCATCAGGATTGGAGGAAGACTCATTAACAACCTGCTATAACAGATGATGCAACTTGCTTACAAAAAGTGAAGATGAAGCACTCACTGAGGAAGATCAAAGGCCACAGCCTTCAGTATGGATTATACCTCAACATAAAGAAAACGAAAATCCTTACAACTGGATCAATAAACAACCTTATGGTAAATGGTAAAGAAACTTGTCAAGGATTTCATTCTTCTTGAATCAACAATCAATGCTCATGGAAACAGCAGTCAAGAAATCAAACAACATATTGCGTTGGGCAAATCTGCTGTAAAGTGCACCTATAAATTGCAAAAAGCAAAGATGTCACTTTGAGGACTAAGGTGCACCTGATCCAAGCCATAGTGTTTTCAGTCACCTCATACGCATGCAAAAGCTGGACAGTGAATAAGGAAGACCTAAGAAGAACAGGCGCAACTGAATTATGGTGCTGGTGAAGAATATTGAATATACCATGGACTCCCAGAAGAAAGAACAAATCTGTCTTGGAGAAAGCAAAGCCAGAATTCTCCTTAGAAGTAAGGATGGTGAGACTTTATTACTCTTACTTTGGACATGTCGTCAGAAGGGACCAATTCCTGAAGAAGGACATCATGCTTGGTAAGGTAGAGGTTAAGTGAAGAAGAAGAAGATCCTCAAGTAGATGGACTGACACAGTGGCTGCAACAATGGGCTCAAACATAGCAATGATTGTGAGGATGGCACAGGACCAGTCAATGTTTTCTTCTGCTGTACGTAAGGTTGCTATGAGTGGACCTGACTTGATGGCAACTAACAACAACAACATACTTATATTGGAATTAAGGTCTCTGGGTGGTGGCAGAGGAAGTCTGGTGGCACAGTGGTTAAAGAGCTCAGCTGCTAACCAAAAGGTCGACGGCTTGATTCCACCAGCCACTCTGAGGGAGAAAGATGTAGCAGCAGTCTTCTTCTGTAGTGACTTACAGCCTTGGAAACTTGATGGGGCAATTCTACTCTGTCCTGTTGGATCACTATGAGTCCAAATTGACTTGACAGCAATGGGTTTGGTTTTTTGGATTGGGTGGTGGTAATGTTTTGAGCTTGACTACTAAACTTAGTGATCTGAACCCAGTGGCACCAAAGATGAAAGGCCTGGCAATCAGCTTTAGTAAAGATTACAGCTAAGAAAACCCTATGGAGCAGTTCTACTCTGTAACACATGAGGTCACCCTAAGTCAGTATAAACTCGAAGGCAATGGGCAAGAGCTACTCTCTTCTCTAGGTTGTGACTCTCAGGCTCCCAACCTCTAACTTTCTCTTCAAATCCTGTTGCTCAAATCTCCAGTCTCTACTACTGCGTAACTTAAAAATAACTAACGTTCATTTAATGGTAACTATTAATACAGCAGGGAGACCTGATGGTGCAGTGGTCAAAATGCTTAGCTGCTAACCAAAAGGTGCGGGAGAAAGTCTGCTTCCATAAAGATTTACAGTCTTGGAAACCCTAGGGAGCAGTTCTACCCTGCCCTATATGGTCACTATGAGTCAGAATTGACTTGACAGCAGTGGGTTTGGCTTTCAGTTTGGTTTGGTATTAATACAGCCTAAGGCCTCTAATCAATCTGTGTAAAAATGTCTTGGCTCTCAATAAAAAATATGTGACCTGTTGTGAACTGGAAAGTTTTCCTTTTATTATAACTAATGCCAATCAGGTCTGAAAGTAAATACTAAAGGGTGGTTTGTTTATTCCACAAGGTGTTTTTTAAACTGGTTAAAGACAGAAAAAATTTATGTAAGTGAGATGGAGAGCAGGAGTCTACCAGTGAGTGAGCTGAAGTTGGGCAGTCTTTCTGCTGGGCAAACCTGCTTGGGGGTGTTCAGTGTTTAAAGATGGTCTGGTGTGCTTTATATATCAAGGATATCTCTTGTGAGAAGATAGAGATGATCCCAAGAAGAATTGTTAGAGGAGATTACCCTAAAATATGGCTGGTAGAAGGTTCTAAAAAAGAAGCTCCTTTGGCAGAATGGCAGTCAGTTTTAGCATCAGTTATTTTGCTGATGTTGGTCAGTGTTATGGATTGAACAGTGTCCCCCCAAAATATGGGTCAACTTGGCTAGGCCATGATTCCCAGTATTGTGTGGTTGTCTACCATTCTGTGATCTGATGTGATTTTCCTATGTGTTGTAAATCCTACCGGTATGACGTTAATGAGTCAGGATTAGAGGCAGCTATATTAATGAGGCAGGACTCAATCTACAAGATTAGGATGTATCTTGAGTCAATCTCTTTTGAGATACAGAAGACAGAACTGAGAAGAGAGGAAAGGGACCTCCTACCACCAACAAAGAAGAGCTGGGAGCAGAGTATATCCTTTGGACCCAGTCTCTGAGCTGAGAAGCTCCTAGACCAGGGGAAGATTAATGACAAGGACCTTTTCCCTAGAGCTGACAGAGAGAGAGAGAGACTTCCTCTAGAACTGGCAACCCGAGTTCGGACTTCTAGCCTCCTAAACTGTGAGAGAATAAATTCCTCTTTGTTAAAGTCATCCACTTGTGGTATTTCTGTTATAGCAGCACTAGATAACTAAGACAGTCTGTATAGAAGTTTGTTCTATAACTGAATTTTTTAAGTTACTTTTACATGCTCCAAAAAGGTTGTAATGTTTGGTCCACCAAGCTGTTTCATTGTGGCATGCCCTAGAGATTTAAGGAGCCAGAGGCTAAGGAAATACTGATATTCTACTACCTTACGACTTGTCTGTATTCAGAGATGGTCACAGTTTTGTGATTATAAAATTAAGCACAAGCCTGCATTCTTGTGTGAAGATGAAAACGTGAGTTCTTCTGATAATTCTTAGTAGCAAGAGCTTATCCATGTGGTTATTCATGCTAGATCTATACCCTCTCCAAGTATTTATAGTGTTAATAAACCCTTTGAGCTTTCAGATTCCAACATCAAACATTTGAGTTGTGAGACAACAGAATTTTCCTTGCATAGGTTATGTGATTTAAAAAATAGGTTTACTATTCACCATGGACAGCATTTTTCTTTTATCTGAAGGGTTAGGGATGGAGGGTGTTACCATTTTGTAGTTTTTTGTTGTTGTTGTTGTTTTGTACCTTTTGACAAGTGTTAAAAGATGAAAGCCACAATGATGGCTGATGATGAGACTTCTGAACTCCGCATCAGTATTTAAGTGCCTTGGCTGGATTTACTACCATCTTCTCTCCAATAAGGTTAAAATTGAAGTAGGTAGTGCCATGTGATGAATGTAGAGGAGTGCAATACAGATAATTAAAATGTAGAATTGTCTTTGATTAAAATAATTTTCTTCTATGTCTGATTATTTAAATTGCTTATTACACCTAAAGTTTTCTTATTAATCTATGGTCATCATAGCATTTTCAGTTCAACAAATCCTTTTCACTCAGTGCTACATCTCAGCTTGGGCTCCTAAATGACAATGGTACATTAGTAAATGGGAGGACTTTCAAAAGAAAACTGAGTAGAAGAGTAGAATTTCATAACTTCAAGAGACTCTAGATGTCATTTAGTTCAACATCCTCATTTTACATGGGAAAAATAAGTCCCAGCAGCATAAAAGAAAATGTGTCCCAAGATTGCCTTCCAAGATTGGCAGGCAAGACTGCAAGGTTTCTCCTGATTCACGTAGCTGCAGGGGCTGGCAAACCCAAGATGGGCAGTTCAGAGAGCAGGGCTCTGCTCACAGGCTGTGAAGACTGATGACTCCCAAGTTCAGCAGATAAGCTGACAGTTCAAGTCCCAAGAATTGGAGGTCAGATGAACAGGAGGCAGCTGCAGAATCCAGAGCAAGCAAAAAGCCAGAATGTCTGCTTATATTCAGATGCAGGCCACTCCTCCAAGGAAACTCCCTTTCCACTGATTGGCTACTCACAGCGTATTCAATCATAGGAGTGATCACATATAAACACTGAGAATCATGGCCCAGCCAAGTTGACACACAATCTTAACCATCACAGTCACTATGAGTCAGAATCTACTCGATGGCAATGGGGGGAATCTCCATCTTCTTCTAAGCTTGCCTCACTGATGAAACATAAAGAAGAGAAGAAAGTCAAACTTTAATTTATTGACTGTTTGTCAAATCTACCAGCTGCTCCTTGGAAACACTATGGGGCAGTTCTACTCTGTCTAATGGGGTTGTTATGATTCAGAATCGACTGTATGGCAATGGATTTGGTTTAGTTTTGGGTTTTTTTGTAGCAATATGTAAAAGGCTTTCTAAGTGTGTATCTTTGGTTGGGGTCACCCAGAAGGAGATGCTAAGTCAAGACTTTGAGTGCAAGTAGTTTATTTGGGAGGTGATCTCTGAAGGCATCAGTAGGGACGTAGGGGAATAAGACAGAGAAGGGAAGGATGTGCATTATAAAGCAGGTTATTACTGTGAGCAAGTGGGGCTCCATCTCACTGTAGAACTGAATGTAGAACACTCCCTAGATTCATCACATCTGAAAGGTGAAGAAGGTAGGATATTTATCTTTCGACTTCAACCATGTCTGATCGAGAGCTGATATTAGATTTCATTCCCTAGCCCTTTCAGCTTGTCCCACAGGAGGGCTTCTGGCAAGCAGTTGCAGTAGAATGTTGCAGGCATGAACTTGACCACTGAGTATGAAGCGAATATGGATGATGTCTGCTGCAGCAAGTCTTGTAATGAAAACAATAACCACTGGAAAATATCTAACCCTGGAATTTGATTTATGAAACTGAAGAGTCAGATACAATTTACTAATTAAATGGCCTTGAAGAAATAGAATCATAGACTGTATAGCACCCATCTCAGAAAAAGGAGGGGAAGGCAGACCATGGGTGCCCTTATGCACACAAGGATGCATATACCCATACTCACATCATTCCAGTCTCATCTGCCTTTCTCATTTCACAAATAATTTTTGGAAATATGGCCTATTAGAAATAATTCTGAAACCAACAATAGGCCATTGTCTCTGTGCTCTCCATTTTCTAGTCAGCACACAGTGACAAGATGTTCATCAAGTTGGTGGAAACATCCACAGTCCAAGACTTGGCTCTCCATTATGCATTGTATTCTGCAAAAATTATAAGTGGGCCTAGAAGGTAACAGATAGTACTGAAAGAATAACAATATAAGGAAAGTTAGCATGAATCTAACTCAAAGTTCAGAATAAGTTCAAGCTGTTACTCTGGCATAAGGTTTCACTTGGGATTAGAGTGAAAGTGAAGGGTGGGAAATTTCAAAATTACCCAACATGTTTTCTTATTTTACTTGGAAAGATAGCTAGTGTTTTTTTCTTTTTCTCATTTATGAAATAGGCCCAATTGCTTGTGTTTCTGGATGTATTCACATGGCTAAGAATTAAAGCACTATATATCTTGGGTCTTTCTTCTTTCCTACTTAGGCTTACCACCCTAATTAAGAAAAGACACTAATAGCATGTACTGGATTTACAAGCATGCCCTGACTTGACATAATAACAATGCAATGGTAGCCCTGCCTTTTTTAAGCCGAGACTTTAAACAAAGGCGCCCTTTTTAAAATGTCTTGTCAATGACCTACTCGGCCAAGGAAGCCCTTTGATAAGAGTTGTATATTAGAGTAGCAGTTAAATGATCTTTCTAAGAACTACAACTATAGAAGCAAATTAATATTTCCTTTAGTATGCTCTGTGATACATTTGGAATGATAAACCCACACTATTTAAAAGTGTGTCTGTGAAAGACAAACATTGGCTTCATTGGTCATTAAAGAGGATAATTAGGCATAAAGGCTGGCCTGGTTAATACAATGCTTTGGTTGATTGTTTACAGATCAAACATTAACAAAGTTAATGTGGACATTAGATATGTTTTGGTTGCTTTTGATAATTGCAATCAGTTAATGTATTGTTAGAAGACTGTCTATTAAATATCTGGTTAATGACTAAGCAATCAACAAAGAAATGGTTAGGTCTTTCATTTGGATTTTTTAAGAAAAATAGCATTTACAGAGCAGGCGTTGGCAAATTACCACCTATGGGCCAAATCCAGCCCGCCGTCTGTTTTTATGTGTAAAGTATTACTGGCAGAATACATGCTCATTCATTGTACACATTGTTTATGGCAGTTTTCGAGATACAACAGCAGAGTTGTATAGTCTTGACACGCACCGATAGCCTACAAAGCCTAAAATATTTACTGTCTGGCCTTTTACAGAAAAAAATTTTCTCACCTCTGCTATAGAGATGTGACTTAAATTTTTTTTGTACATAAATATTCTTGATAGACTGCTACCTAAAGCTCTAGGCTAAAGACATCAAAGGTGTGGATTTCACTGCCATGAGCACATGTTAACATCACCTTATAATGCTGACTCTGGTCACCACTTTTGCAAACGAATACTTTTAGCCATAAGAGAGACTGATGTACCAAAAATTAGAATGCAATTTATTAGAACTGGGAGGAAATCATAGAGATCATGTAGTTTGATCTTCTATTTTTACAGATGAGGAAAATGAGAGAGTTAAGCAGTTTTTCTAAGGTTACTGAAACTCATAGCTGAGGCAGAACACCATTTCTCCTAAAGCAATGGTTGCATTTCCCTTAAAGGAAAACCCAGCATAAAGCCCTCCTGATGAAGCCCATATCCTTCTGATGGAAGTCAGGGAGTATTAACATTCTTATGTAAAGAACAGCTTTCCATCCCATGCTGACTAAATTCAGTTACTCTAATGCAGTGGTTCTCAAACTTCAATGCGCATCAAAATCACCTGGAGCACTTGTTAAAGTGAAGATTGCTGTGCCTCAACCCCAGAGTTGCTGATACAGGGGGTTTGTGGTGGGGCCCAAAAATTTGCATTTCTAGTAAGTCTCCCAGGTGATGCTGATGCTGCTGGTCTACAGACCACACTTTAAGAACTGCTGCTTGAGTACAATCGACATGATTAATTCTGCCCCTCTCATGTGTAGGCACTTTGCCCCAAAACTGAAGCAACTATTACCTGCTCTTGGTTTATTAGAGAATAGTAATCAACACAAAACTGACAACAATGTCTTTAAATATAATTATTTTATACCATTGCACCATTGCCAGTCAGAGAAATAACAAATAAAAGGGAAGCAAAGGGAAACAGAGAAAATGAAATGAAGTTTTTATTTCATGCACAAGCGGAAATTGATGGTAGAAAGTTGGAGTATTTGTGAGGGTAGGAAAGGAATGATAATGTAAGGTATGGAGAGTACCGATATCTTAGAATTTCTAGGCACACAGCTCATTAGTAGAGAGTGAATCATACAATTTAAGTTGTGAGAGGGACTCCAGAGATCATCTACTACTAAAGGATTTTCTTCTCATATAAATTTGAGTTCACTGAAGGTATGTCTATGTGGATTTCTATAAACATTTATTCAATAAAAATTGTATGCTGCATAGCTCGATTGGCCTTATGTTCACAAAATTCCTTTGTGGTCAAAGGTTTCTTTTACAACTAAAAACATCAAGGAAAGCAGACATTACATTAAGCGCCTAATATCACACAACAAACTGGTGATAGGACAGAGAAAAATCCTCAGTTCTCTTGATTCTGTGTAAGGCAGACACTAACGGAAATAGATAAAGAATGGGATTTTATGTTTCTTGGATACTTTGTAATTTAAGTTGTTTTGCCTCTTCTTGAGGGGAAATAAAGGAGAGATATCTCATCTCGGAAGATTAAATTTGAACTGGGCAGTGGTAAGCAAATATAATTCACACTCCACCCTCTCACCAATCATCAGCAAACACGATTGAAGTGGTTTCTTGTGAGAAAATGTTCTAAAGAGTCAGAACTGGGAAAATTTAAACCTGATGTTTCTCACTTCCTTCCAACTTCTCCTTCATCTGTTGCAACACTTTGCTTTTACTCTGCATCTGTGCCCGGGGATTACTGGATTGCTGGCACCGCAATCTCCCCTGGCTATCACTCTTGGGATTATGAGGCCCTAACTGAGTTTGTCTGAGGCTGAGCTCACCCACCCCTCCCATCTCCTGCCCCCAATTGCTCCTTCTCTGCATGTCCTTACTTCTGTCAAAGTTATCATTATCATTGTGCTCCATCCAGTTACACAAGCTCAAAACCTCAGAGTGAACCCTGCCAACCCTTTCTTCCCTCTCAAACCTAGCCTGTTAGCAATCCTCTCAATTTCTCTCTTATGATGGTTTTTACATCTGTTCTCTTCTCTTATTCCCTCTTTCCCTCTCTTCCATTTCCACCCACCCGGGGCATAGTAGTTAAGAGCACGCACTGGGATTCAAAGTCAGACACCTAGACTTTACTCCCAGCTCCCATGCCTCCTAGCCGGATGACCTTTGAACTCACTTGAAGTCTCTGAGCCTCAATTTCTTCATTGTATTTTAAAAATGGGAATAATACTACTTGCCCATAGAGTTGTTATGAGGACAAAATAACATATACAAAATGCTTAGCAGTGTCTGATACTTAGTGAGTGCACCCAAGTAGGAGGACTATATAATTATCATTCAAGAGGAGAATTCATTGTGTACCTTCAGTTTTCATTTGCCCCTTATATACAAATATTCATTTTCATATCTAATTTTGAATTCTTAATTTTATTTTATTTTCTTCAAATAAAGCTCCTCAAATTGTATTATCTTTTAAAAAACCCAACCCACTGCTGTTGAGTTGACTGTGATTCATAGCAACCCCGTAGGGTTTCCAAGGCTATAAATCTCTATGGAAGCAGGCTGCCACAACTTTCTCTCACAGAGCCACTGGTGGTTTTGAACCACCAAACTTTCAGTTAGCAATCACTTTAACTACTGTGCCACCAAGGCTCCTTAATCTTTAGGTCCTACAAAAACCTGGATCCACCCTGATTTTGAGAGTGAAAGGGGACCTCATTAATAATTGTGCATAGACAACAGAGAAAATCCAGGACTATGCTGGACAAACCAGGATGTATTATCACTATTGAGTGATTGTCACTGTTGTATTATCACTGTTTCGTGAGCCCTGAACATCGCTCCACATTCTCGTTGGGTATGCCAAGATTGCAAGGTCTTGACCACTCTTTATCTGAGCCGTTCATCAGGGTTGTGTTTGCTACACAACCTTGAGGGATGAGGTAGAGACTCCTTTCAGACTAGTCTTGCTACTGCTTGCTATGTAAGTGGTAGATTCCCCAAGTCAGCATTTCTTAGTTGCAATGCAAACCTATTGCATACGTAGCAACCATCAGGGCCCCATGAGCCTTGGGGACAAGGAAAACTGGCAATAATATGCTAATGCTCATGTTGCTTGCTGTTATAAGTGAATAGGCTTTAAAGTTATAAGTAATAACTTTTTGTTTAAAGTCATAATGAACAATATTTTTGTCTTTGATAGTGAGTAATACAGTCCTTTAAAAGTAACAGGCTAGCTCATGAGCTGGTTAGACTAGACCCATTGCAAAGTCGATTCCGACTCATAGCAACCCTATAGGACAGAGAAGAACTGTGCCATAGGGTTTCCAAGGAATGGCTGATGGATTCAAACTGCCAAACTTTTGGTTAGCAGCCAAGCTCTTAACCACTGTGTCACCAGGGCTCCTATGAGCTGGTAAGTAGGGTAAAATCAAACTCTAGACTTAACAGTCACCCTTCCCAATAAATGACAATTATAATCTCACGTTTAGTCTTGCAGAGTCTCATATTGGGATTTAGTTTCTGCCCTATTTATTCCATTCTACAGACCATTGCCAGAATAGTCTTCATAAAATATTTCCTTCACCATGTCAATCCCTTGGACAAAAATCCCCAGTGGTTTCCAACATGCCTAAAATATATCATTAACATTTCTTAGTCTGATATTTGATTGTCCTCATTTTGTCCTATATTGACTCATTTTTCTAGCATTATATCTCACTTTCACCATTCTTCTTAAATTAGTCCATTCCTTGTCTATTGAACATGCTAAGTGTGTTCTCATATCTATATCTTCATTCCTACTAGTTCCCACCATGTCTTCTGACAGGAAATAAAATTCTTCCTTTGCAAAGAGGAGAGATATTTGAAGAATAGATACCATGTTTATAGTAGCATCTAAAATATAAATAAATCTTGTGTCAGTCCTTTGTGAGAGCAGAAATTTGTCCTACCTACTACCTCAAATGAACTAGGTATCTATATCATGATGCTGTTGTTGTTGTTAGGTGCCATGGAGTCGGTTCTGACTCATAGAGACCCTATGTACAAACACTGCCTGGTCGTGTGCCATCCTCACAATCGTTGTTATGCTTGAGCCCATGGTTGCAGCCACTGTGTCAATCCATATTGCTGAGGGTCTTCCTCTTTTTCGTGGACCCTCTACTTTACCAAATATGATGTCCTTCTCCAGGAACTGGTCTCTCCTGATAACATGTCCAAAGTAGGTGAGATGAAGTCTCACCATCCTCCCTTCTAATGAGCCTTCTGGCTGTTTCTGCCAAAACAGATTTGTTCATTCTTCTGGCAATCTATGATATACTCAATATTCTTCCCGTACACTATAATTCAAAGGCAACAATTCTTCATAGGTCTTCCTTATTCATTGTCCAGCTTTCACATACATATGAGGCAAGGGAAAACACCATGGCTTGGGTCAGGCCCATCTTAGTTCTTAAAGGGACATTTTGCTTTTCAACAGTCTAAAGAGGTCTTTTACAGCAGATTTGCCCAGTAAAATGCATCCTTTCATTTCTTGACCGCTGGTTCCATGGGTGTTGATTGTGGATCCAAGTAAAATTAAATTCTTGACAAATTCAATCTTTTTCCAATTATCATGATGTTGCTTATTGGTCCAGTTGTGAGGATTTTTGTTTGCTTTATGTTGAGGTGTAATCCATACTGAAAGGTACGGTTTTTGATCTCCATCAATAAGTGGTTCAAGTCCTCTTCATTCTCAGCAAGCAAGGTTGTGTCATCTGCGTATCACAGGTTGTTGATGAGCCTTCCTCCAATCCTGATGCCATGTTCTTCTTCATATAGTCCAGCTTCTCAGATTATTTGCTCAGCACACAGATTGAACAAGTATGGTGGAAAGATACAACCCTGACACACAACTTTCTTGAATTTAAACCACGCAATATCCTCTTGCTCTGTTTGAATGACTGCCTCTTGATCCATGTACAGGTTCCTCATGAGCACAATGTTACCCATAATTCATTCTTCACAATGCTTTTCATAATTCATTATGATCCACACAGTCGAATGCCTTTGAATAGTCAATGAAACACAAGTAAACATCTTTCTGGTATTCTCTGCTTTCAGCCAGGATCCATCTGACATCAGCACTGATATCCCTAGTTCCACGTCCTCTCCTGAATCTAGCTTGAATTTCTGGCAGTTCCCTGTGGGTGCACTGCTACAACCACTTTTGAATGATCTTCAGCAAAATTTTACTTGTGTGTAATATCAATGATATTGTGTGATAATTTCTGCATTCGGTTGGGTCACCTTTCTTTGAAATGGGTACAAATATGGATCTCTTCCAGCCAGTTGGCCAGGTGGCTGTCTTACAAATTTCTTGGCATAGATGAATGAACACCTCCAGCACTGCATCCCTTTGTTGAAACATCTCACCTGGTATTCCATCAATTCCTGGAGCCTTGTTTTTTGCCAACGTCTTCAGTGCAGCTTGGACTTCTTCCTTCAGTACCATCAGTTCTTGATCATATGCTACCTCCTGAAATGGTTGAACATCGATCAATTCTTTTTGGTACAGTGACTCTGTATGTTCCTTCCATCATCTTTTGATGTTTCCTGTGTCTTTTAATATTTTCCCCATAGAATCCTTCAATATTGCAACTCGAGGCTTGAATTTTTACTTCAGTTCTTTCAGCCTGAGAAATGTTGAGTGTTCTTCTCTTTTGGTTTTCTATCTCCAGATCTTTGCATATTTCATTATAATAGTTTACTTTGTCTTCTCCAGCCGCCCTTTGAAATCTCCTGTTCAGCTCTTTCACTTCATCATTTCCGCCTTTCGTTTTAGCTACTCTATATTCAAGAGCAAGTTTCAGAGTATCTTCTGACATCCATTTGGTCTTTTCTTTCTTTCTTATCTTTTTAACGACCTCTTGCTTTCTTCATATATGATGTCCTTGATGTCATTCCACAACTTGTCTGGTCTTTGGTCATTAGTGTTCAATGCATCAAATCTATTCTTGAGATGGTCTCTAAATTCAGGTTTGATATACTCAAGGCCATACTTGACTCTTGTGGACTTGTTCTAATTTTCTTCAGCTTCAACTTGAACTTGTATATGAGCAATTGATGGTCTGTTCTGCAGTCAGCTGCTAGCCTTGTTCTGACTGATGATATTGAGTTTTTCATCATCTCTTTCCACAGATGTAGTCAGTTTGATTCCTGTGTATTCCATCTAGTGAGGTCCAGGTATATAGTCTCTGTTTACATTGTTGAAAAAAGGTATTTGCAATGAAGAAGTCATTGGTCTTGCAAAATTCTATCATGCAATCTCTGACATTGTTTCTATCACCAAGGCCATATTTTCCGACTACCAATCCTTCTTCTTTGTTTCCAGCTTCCACTTTCCAGTTGCCAGTAATTATCAATGTGTCTTTGATTGCATGTTTGATCAATTTCAGACTGCAGAAGTTGGTAAAAACCTTCAATTTCTTTATCTCTGGTCTTAGTGGTTGCTGGGTATATTTGAATAATAGCCATATTAACTGGTCTTCCTTGTAGGGGTATGGCTATTAGCCTATCACTGACAGCGTTGTACTTCAAGATAGATCTCGTAGTGTTCTTTTCCACGAAGAACCCGTTGCCATCCCTCTTCTCTTTGTCATTCCCAGCATAGTAGACCATATAATTGTCTGATTCAAAATGGCCAGTACCAGTCCATTTCAGCTCACTAATGCCTAGAATATGAGTGTTTATGCATTCCATTTCATTTTTGATTACTTCCAATTTTCCTAGATTCATACTTCATACATTCCATGTTCCGATTCTTAATGGATGTTTGCAGCTGTTTCTTCTCATTTTGAGTCATGCCATATCAGCAAATGAAGGTCCTGAAAGCTTGACTCCATCTACATCCTTAAGATCAACTCTATTTTAAGGTGACAGCTCTTCCCTAGTCGTATTTTGAGTGCCTTCCAACCTGAGGGGCTCATCTTCTGGCAGTATATTAGACAATGTTACGTTGTTATTCATAAAGTTTTCATGGCCAGTTTCTCCAGAAGTACATCACCAGGTCTTTCTTCCTAGCCTGTCTTAGTCTGGAAGCTCCACTGAAACCTGTCCACCAAGGGTGACCCTGCTGGTATTTGAAATACTGGTGGCAAAGCTTCCAGTATCAAAGCAACACACCAGCCACCACAGTATGACAAACCTACAGACACGTAGTGGATATCATGATTTTTTTTATCATGATTTTTTTTTTAGTTTATGTCATATCATGATATAAACCAAATAAACCAAGCCCACTGCTTAATATATGCAAAGTACTATTCTAAGTGCTTACTTTCATTAACTCATTTAATCCTCACAACAACTTTGCAAGTTACAAATTATTATATCCACATTTTATTGAAAAGGAAACTAAAGCACAGGAAAATTAAGTAAATTTCTCTGTACCACATAGCAAGTTGTAGATCTTGGATTCTAACACAGCTAGTCTAACCCTAGATGCAATTTTGTTGTAAAATTCAAAATAAATGTTAGTCTTTTTCTCCCTTCCAATATTTGACACAATGTTTATTCCAGAGCCAGCAATCAATGCATATTTACTGTATTTGATTGATAGTGACTATGGTGAAGTGTTTAAATTATTGTGGATATGTATTGCACCCAAGGCTTTAAAGTTACAATGAATAATATAAGAATATATTACCACTCTATGTCAGATCAAAGGTTCACCTGTTCAACATTTTTTCTTTGGCAGTTTTCCCCCCTCCTCTTTGCTAATGGAAAGGATATGACTGTCTTGCCATAATACCAATAACAACAAAATCACATATTACATTTGGGTTTGCAGTGCCACTTACTCCCTCCCTTCCTTCTGGGGTTTTGGCCAATGGAATAAGTACAGGAAGAAGAACTCTAGCTAAAAAACAAAAACAAAACAAAAAATAATCTGGGCATGCCTTTTGAAACCTAATGAAGATGGGAAATTACTGGTTCGAAGAACACGACCAGGTGTGAGACCAATGTTGGACCTTTTATCTTCTTTGAATTAAAAATAGCTGAGCCCTTAGTGCCCACTGAACTTTTTTTTTTTTTTTTTAACCATGTCTCAGGCAAAGAATATTTGGACGGGGGCTGGAGGAGAGAATAAGAATGAAGGTGAAAGTGCTCCAGTCATACAAGCTCAAAATCTCAGAGCGAACCCTGACAATCCCTTCTTCCCTCTCAAACCTAACCTGTTAGGAATTTCCCTTGTATAATATCTTTTACTTATGTTGTCTTCTCACTCCTCTTTCCCTCTCTCCCACTTCCATCTGCCCAGGGCACAGTAGTTAAGAGCATGGGCTGAATGAGCCCTGCACAAGTGGGCTTAAAATATGGAGACAGGAGACATAGGAAGACCCGCTGTGCCTGAATGCAGGACATCATACAGAAAGATTGACACACCCCACCTCTGATCAGCAGTCATCTGGACCACTAGAAAAATGACCCAATGAACCTGAAGCTTTCATCAATTGGATCAGCATTTTCGTCCACCACTGTGGATGAGGAAGAACCATGTGGAGAGAGAAAAGCAAGAAATGTGTTGTCCTAGCACACTCTCTGCATAGGAATAGTCATGAAAGTTTCTTCCTTTGTGAAAATGTCAGGAAAACAGAGAAGGCCCTTCCTTCCTCCCCCCAGCAGGTTATACAGTGAAACCTGGGAAAGCCTGATCTCGAAGGGACTGCCCAGTGTTTCCAGGTCTCCTAAGTTTTCCATCTTTGACAGGGTGCAGTCTTCCACTTTTCTATCTCTCTCTATTAGTAGAAAGTATTTTAGTTTTCCTTCTCTGACAGGTTTCTGCCTAATGCAGTTTCCAGCTTTCACAGGTTTTGCTGAATTTGTATTGCATATTTAAATTTTTAAGGTGCTTCATATCTGCCATTTCACTTGAACCTGACAAAGACTCTGAGACAGAACAGGCACTGACTCTGTAAAGCTGGCTAGGGCCTGAAGAGTCACCTCCAACAGCAGCTGAGGGCCGTGGTAGCTGCGGGTGGCAAGGGGTCCAGATCAGGTGAGAGCAGAGAGTTGATGTCAGGTGGAAGTCAGGAGACCCAAGCTGAGGCTTCATGCAGCACTTCTATTTCCCTCCCTGCCTTCTGCTCACAACCGACCAGGAGAAGAACAGGAGGTTAGATCAGAGGATGAGGCCTGAGTCACCTCCTGGCAGCCTGAATGAAGGTACAGGTAGCTCTCCATCCCCCTAAGACTGAAGATCTATCCGACTGGAGTCACCAAGGGCTGTTAAAGGGCAGAGGGCTTTGTGCTCCCACTGTAACCATGCTGGGATGGTGTTTATTTTGTAGACTCTTCCACCTTAATACAACTTCTCACTGCATTGGATTCTCATCATCACTGACACCCTCTCTACTAGAATGAACCATAAGCATACTTTTAAAGTCAGGAAGAGAAAGTTTACTCCAAATTCCATGCCAATAGGTACAAAGCATGTGCTAGCTATTTTCTGCTTCTGAGGCTTTCCCCCTTTAATTGTGAATTTATGACTGTTTAATGCATAACCGAATTTGCTCAAAGTTGATAACCGGTTAAGCGGGATTTTATTTTAATCAGAAAGTAAACCCCTTTCAAATTTACCATCTGTGAAGCATCTAGGTCTTATCTCTTGGGCGCTAATTTTGGCCTCTTCGTGGTGATGAGAACAGCAGTTCGGCTTGGCTCAGGAACCAGATCATCTCCTAGGTAATATGGAGCACGTCTGTGGATTCTATCTCATATCTTTTGTCAAAATGAGCTACAGGCAACTTAAAGGGAGCACTTAGCATCATGTCTACTATGGATGGTGCAGAATTGTTTTTTGTTTTGGGTTGTGTGTGTGTGGTTTTTAAAATCTTGTTTTGGGGTTTGTTCATTCTTTTTGGTAATAAAAAGTTATCATTGACCATTATAATGTCCACTTAGGCCTAGACAAACTTGAGTGCAACCTTAAAACCCATTTCACTGAAACTTATTCAATCTCTGTTTATAGGGTTGTCAGACAAAATAGTAAACACCCAGTTAAAGTGAATTTTAGATAAACAACAAATAATTTTTTTACTATAAATACGTCCCAAATACTACATAAGACATGTTTACATAAGAAATTATTTGTTGTTTTTCTGAAACACAAATTAACTAGATGTCCTTTATTTTTAATTGCTAAATCTGGCAACTCTATTCTGTCAGAGATGAGTTATTTTTTATCCCTGTTTTTCTATTTCCCCAATCAGATGAGAAAATGTTGCTTGGCTCTTGTTTTTGTTGTTTTTTTTTTAATTTAACAAAGAGGTACTTTTGCTATGGCCTAGAGCAATGTTTTTCAAAATGTTCTCTCCTGATCACCAAATTAAATCACTTGGGATACTGGCTAAAATGCCAATTCCTGAGTCCTACCCAAGGCATACTTAGTAATCAGATTCTCAGCTGTCCAAGAAAGTCTTATGTAACTATGAGAAGAAATGACCCCTGAGATTTGGACCTGTGTTAAAGCCTGAGGGGAGTGTTCTTTCTTATTACAAAATGCGACCTTTGAGCAACTGTGGTATCAACTGGATGAGCCACTGAGTAAATGTTGACATTCAGTAAGATGGAGAAATTATTGAATTTTTATCATTTTTTGATTATTTAAAATAATAGTACTTATTTCTAATGTCTTTTCTAGAAATTGTCAAAATACACAATTGAATTGAATTTATTAAAAAATCAAAAGAATGATTTTTAAATGTATCCAAATCATTAGCCCACATGATTGTTTGTTGTTGTGCTCACCTGCAGGCCCAGGCCTAGGGACAACCTATTATTGACAATAGTTTTGAATTCTAGTTCTTCAAAATATATCACAGGTGCAAATGCTGCTTGGAGTGATAAAGAATCCAGAAAGATTTGCTTAATTCAACTTTGACATAATTTACCAAGAATTTATTGTATTGACATTAAATCATATTTTAAAAAGCCAGCAACTGGATTTTTTTTTTTTTATTAATGGATATTTAGGTAGTTTCCAATCTTTTGTAACTACAATGTTCCAATAAATATCTTTGTACAATGATTTTAAAAAAGCCACTCTAGATAGCAAATTATTTTCTTTTGCAAAATCTGGACTTCTCTAAGCTGGCTTTTTCACCTGGAAGAAAATGGTAGTAATATTACTACTTCACATTTTTGGGGGGAATTAACCTAAATAATACGTGTAAAGAAATTAGCATTAGTGCTTGGGATAATAGCAAAATGCTTGATAAATGTTAGCTACTATTATTATTATCATTATTAAAAGCATTCTTCATTTATAAAATGGCAAAACTTTCAAAAGATATATATATGTGTGTATATATAAAATCTGAGCAACCTCTTCCAGGGGTGTTCTTTCAAAATTTTGATTTCTGGGGCTACTGTGGAAGGACACCACTTTAAAATCAAAACAAAATTCTATGTGTGCTGAAAAGCTGAGGTGTAAATCCTTCTGTCCTTCCCCTGCCATCTATTGATGACAATTTTGACTCTTTACCAAATACTTTTTTGACAGCTTCACTGTTTTTCACGTTACAGGAGCATGCAACCAGTAAGCAATTTAATAAAAAAAAATCTATATTCTATATCCTGATTGAGTTGAAGGCTAGTGTGGCTGAAGCATAACGAGTAATAGAGAAAACAGAAGGATCCAAGGTTGGCTAGGAAGCTGAGATTGGTTTGAAATGCTCAGAATTTTATTCTAGTTTTTATCCTGAATGTGATGGAGAGCCGTTAGAGGGACTTAAGCAGAGAAGAGACACAGTCAGATTTCCTTTTTGAAAAGAGCATTCTGGCTTCCCTCTTTCCTCCATGTAATAAGCAACCTCTCTTTCTTCTACTTTGTGTTTATTGTTTATAGCTGTATATTTTGCTTTGGTTTCTTTGTATGTCATATCTTCTTTGATTAAATGTGAACCTAATGAATATGGGAAATTACCTTATTTATCTTTATAACCCCTGTATTACAAGTGCCTTGCAAATAATTGGTAGTCAACAGTCATTTGGTGAGTGAATGACTGGGTGGGTAGATGGATGAAATGACAGGGCAAGGCTAAACACGCATTTGATTAAATAGGTGTAAGTACATGCTGGTGCTGTAATAAATTAGTGCACGAATAGGACCAAAGAAAGCAGTGCAACCAGCCCAAGTCTTCAATATAGGATAAGTGACAGAAACCCAGGTAGGACACTTCTCTTGTGAGATGGCGCTTTTCACACAGCATATGGATCACCCTGCAAGGCATTAGGCCAGTTTTGTCACAGTGCATTTACATTTATCTAAAGTAAAGCATTTATTATCTCAGGAAGTGTTTTGTTTGGTAGTCGTCACAAGGAAATGACACAAATTATGAAGGCCATATTTCTTGGCTATATGTCATGAAAAAGATTTTTTTTTTTTTTAAATCTGCACAGTATGTGAGTGGTATGCTGTGAACTATGGTCAAGTGCTGTTGACTGATGCCCCTATTACTTTTCTGGATTTAGGACAGAGTCATGAGAACAAGATGGAAGAATAACAACAGACTGTATTTTCATATCACCGTGATTTTTAAGGCTCCTAAGGTGTTGGTGCGGTGGTTAAGCATTTGGCTGCTGACCAAATGTCAGCAGTTCTACTCCACTAGCTGCTCCTTGGAAACCGTATGGGGCAGTTCTACTCTGTCCTGTAGGGTTGCTCTGAGTCGGAATCGACTGGATGGCAATGGATTTTGGGTTTAAGGTGTTCTACAGATGTTATTCAAATTTATGGAAAATGTAGCACTGAGAATTTACAAGTCAGAGGAGTCTTGATTCTAAGCTAAATTTTTGTTTATCAGAGGGAGTGCATAGAGGATGTTTCTCACACCTCCACTTATGCATGTGATGAGCTGGAGAAAAATTTATCCCCCAAAGTTCCAGTGTGGTATAGAAGGCTTAGCCAAGCCAGCAGGACCTCCACTTGAGAAAGAAATGGAGAGACAACTCCCAATGGGCTGTGTGCATCTGAGAGAGTTGTCTGTTTGGGTTGGGATTTTGGAAGCTGTGGAGCAGAAGGGATTCAGCCAGCAAAATGGAAAAAGGTTGGTGTGAAGCCAAAAGGAGTCTGAGTGTGGAAAAGGTATATTGAATGGGATGTTTACTGAGTGTCTGCTCTGTAATGTTTAACATAAAACTGGCTTCTGCTTTTCCCCAAATCTTTCCTGAAATCTTCAGTAAAATGTACATTGCCCAATGAGGGCTTTGGAGGGAGTCAGTTCTTGGGGATGAACATGGAGAAGCGGTATGTCCAGTTTCAAGGGAGAGTGTGAGCACAAGCAGATGCTCTCCTGGAGCTGGCATATATGGTAATAAACACAAATCCAAACACACAATGCCATATTTTTCCTAATCTGGGAAAATTCTAGCCAAAACTTCCTGAAACTCATTCAGAAAAAAAGATGCATCTTTTTCCCAGGGTTTTAGCTAAAGGAAAAAATTTATAAAGCATGCAGAATCCAAAATGGTGGTAAATACATTTGTATGCTCTTAACATAATTTTTTATTGAGAACTTGTTTAGAGGCCACTGTTCATTAAACAAGGAGCTCTGTTAGCACATTGGTTAAGTGCTCAGCTGCTAACCAAAAGGTGGGTGGTTAGAACCTACCAGCTGTTCCACTGGAGGAAGATGTGGCAGTCTGTTTCCATAAAGATTTCAGCCTTGGAAACCCTATCGGGCAGTTCTACTCTATCCTATAGGGTTAATATGAGTTGGAATCAAGTTGGTGGCAATGGCTTTGGTGGTTTTTGGTTTGGCTCATTAAACCACATTGGGCATTTTTCATATAAGCCCAGTCTGAGCAGTCTTGGAAATTGTTTTGGAAATATGATTAGGCTCCACAATGCCTATTTGACTTGTACCCTTTGTGCTGGCTGACTGCATTTTCCTTTCTCAACCTTCTATAACCAACCCTATTGACAGCCTGCATCTGTGGGTTCTGCTAAAGGAATGTATGCTCCAAGGAATAGGAGAAGAATAAAGGGATGAGAAAATAAATACAAAAGAAAAAGCAGAAACAAAACCAAAAATCCTGTTTTGTATTAGTTGCCATGATAAAATGGGACTTGAAAGGTTTTATCTCCCCTTGAATCACTCTTATGTTCCATCATCCACCCTTCCCCCTACCATTGGGTTGGCTTTTACCTGTTTAGTTTTTTAATAAACTTTGAATAGAAATATAATATTCAATGAAGTACATATATGTCTCAAATTCCAAAAATATTCAGAACAAGAACATACTCATGGATCCAGCACTAAGATCAAGAAATAGAATATTACCAGCATGCCTGTAGTCCCCCTCATGCCTTCTCCTAGTCATTATAATTGTCCTCCCTCAGAAGGAGTTAGCCTCATTTCCAATTTCACAGAGTAAGTTTTTCTTTTTTAATACTTTACACATAAATGGAATCATACAATATATACTATTTGTGTCTAATATTGGCTCAACATTAAATTGAGAGATTCATTCATGTTATTTTTATAGTGTGTAGTTTCTTAATTTTTAGAGCTGTAGTGTTCATGCATAGGTAAATATATTTACCATTCTATTGCTATGAACATTTCAATTGATTCCAGTTTTGGGTTATACACGAAGCTACTATGAACATTCTTGTATATGTCTTTTAATAAACATATGCATAATAACATGATTGATGTAATTGCTGTCACTGAATTGTACACATGAAAAATGTTGAATTGGCAAATGTGTTATCTATATTTTTACAACAATAAAAATAAACATATGCACACATTTCTGGTGGGTATATATGCAGTAGTGGACTATTCAGGTCATGGGGTGTATATATATGCTCAATTTTAGTAGGTGTTGTCAAAAAGTCTTCTAAAATGTTTGAACCAATTTACATTCCCATCAGCAGTGTATGAGAATTTTAGTTGCTCTATATCCTCACCATAATTGTTATTGTTGGTTTTTTAAATTATAGCCATTTTATTCAATGTTTAGTGCTATTACATACATTGTAGTTTCAATTTACATTGATATCTAATGGTTTTGAGCACCGTTTTATATTTATTGTCCTTTGGATATACTATTTGATGAAGTGCCTAATCAATATTTTGCCCATTAACTTTTGTGTTAAATAATTTTCTATAGATTTTTAGGTTATATATTCATATATGAACAAATATACATATTTATAGCATATATATTCATATATTCATATGAATATGTGTAAACTATATATGAATTCATATATTTATATAAATATGTATAAATTGTGGAGTCAAAGAACAATTCTTTGATATTTGGTTAGCTGTCATCATACAAATATCTTACTCACATATATAAGGATGATCAACCATTAGACTTTTGCCAACAAACAAAGATAAAAACTGGATTTAGGAGAAATCTAGAGGCTAAACAGCCTGAGAATGGGAAGTTTGGTTTTTACTTTTTTACTCCCCCCCAACCCCCCACCACTAAACTGATGTTGTAGGTTGGATTCTCCAGAAGCAGATGCTGATATGGAATTTGGGCACAGGATGTTTATTAGGCATCAACATTGTGAAAAAAAGAGAGATGAAGGTGGGATGGTTAAGATTGTGTGTCAGTTTGGCTGGGCCATGATTCTCCGTGTTTTAATGTAATCACTCCCATGACTGAATATACTGTGAGTAGCCAATCAGTTGAAAGGGAGTCTCCTTGGGGGTGTGGCCCACATTTGTATATAAGCAGACGTTCTGGCTTTTTTCTCTCTCTGGATCCTGCGGCTGCTTCCTGTCGTCTCATCTCCCGTTCTTGGGACTTGAGCTGTCAGCTTATCTGCCGAACCTGGGATTCGTCGATCTGCACAGCCAGTGAGTGGGAGCCCTGCTCTCTGACCTTCTGATCTTGGGCTTGCCAGCTTCTGCAGCTATGTGACTTGGGAGAGGCCTCTACCCTGATCCACGGACTTGGGACGTTCTAGCCTCTACAATCACGTGAGCTGTTTCCTTGATATACTCTCTCTCTATATATATATTTATACACTTTACTGGTTTTGCTTCTCTAGAGAACCCAGCCTAAGACAGAAGGACAGGGCAGAGGGAGAAATCTAACTGTAAATCAAGCCCAACAAAGCCTCTGCTAAACTTGTGGAGATATCCTGGGAACAGTAAATTTTGCTTTTAAATTTTAGGGGGTGTGATGGTTAAGACTGCATGTCAACTTGGCAGGGCCATGATTCTCAGTGTTTTGGCAGTCCTATAATGTTGTGATCGCTTCTCTGTTGAGATCTGATTTGTGATCACCCCCATGATGGGGTCTGCTGTGAGTAGCCAATCAGTTGAAAAGGAGTTTCCTTGGGCATGTGGCCTGCATCGAATATAAGCAGACATTCTGGCAGGGCTCAGCGGCTTTTTGCTCACATTGGATCTTGCAGCTGGCTCCTGTTCATCTGACTTCTGGCTCTTGGGACTTGAGCTAGGAGTTTACCTGTGGTCTTGCCTGCCGATCTTGGGATTCATAGATCTTCTCAGACTGTGAGCAAGAGCCCTGCTGTCTGACTGGCCAATCTTGGTTCACCAGCCCTTGCAGCTACGTGAATTAGGAGAAGCCTCTATCCTGACCCACAGACTTGGAACATTTCAGGCTCTACAACCATGTGAGCCATTTCCTTGATACAAATCTCTTTCTCTCTATATATATTTATACACTTTACTGATTTTGCTTCTCTAGAGAACCCAGCCTAAGACACAGGATAATTGATAAGCTTGTGGAGTACCTCGTGGCATGAACTGGGCTACTAACAGAAAGCTTGGGAGTTCAAACCCAAACACAGGGACCTTGGAAGAAAGGCCTGGCAATCTACTTCCAAAAATAACAGCCATTGAAAACCCTATGGAGCACAGTTCTAATCTGACATATATGGGATTGCCATGAGTCAGAATCAACTCAACAGCATCTGGTTTTGATAAGCTTGCAGCTAGGAAAGTGTTAAGTCTAAGCACTCTACTCTGTCTTTGACTAGGCTGGTTAGAGGCACCAAAGAAAACAATTTGCTATGTCTGGATTCTCCAAAAAATCTTTGAGCATTTAGCTGTGAAGCACATGTGACAGGCTGTCCTGTGTCATGTCTGCAATGTCCTTCTATTAGCAGCCCCACCTTAGCTAGGCCAGGTCTGCAGATTTCCCTTATCAAAGTTCCTTAGTGGCTTGCCTTTCCCCTCGTTTTCTTGTATATTTTAATGAATAGAATTTCTTAAATCTGTACTTAATTTTAGTTCTTTAAATCTTCTAAAATAACATAGGAGCTCTTTAAATCTTCTAAAAAAACAGGAGAATATCTTCATCGCCATAGGATAGCCAAAGATTTCTTAACAGAATACAAAAGAACTAACTATAAAGGAAGAGATGGATAGATTGGACTACATTAAAAACAACATCATCTACTCAGATAGAAACAATTAAGAGACTAAAAAGACTGTGGGAGAAAATATTTACACTAGACATAGTATCAAATAAAGCTCGCAATCTATTATTTTCCACTTGAATGTCCAACTGACCCAATACCATTTCATTGATTTTAATTCATTAAACTCTGTTGCTCAAAAAGTTTCTCTAATTTCTCTTTTGGACTTGCTTTTAGAATAGGCTTGCAAGAATTAGTATCAAAGAACGTAGTGACATAGTGAACAATGCCTTCAACATCTTTCCAGTGAATACAAAAATGAATTTTATAGGTTTATTTCTTTTATGTCAGTGTAGGCGATGGCATAAAATCAAAGTATAATTCAGTAAGGCAATTTCATGGGTGAGGGGTACATATGACATATGCATAGTTCTCTGATGGCCTGGTTTAATCTAATCTAGGCTCCAAATTTAGGGTACCTATGTTGCTATGAGTTGGAACCAACTCCACAGGACCTAAAAACAATAACAATAACAACAGAGATATAAATGAACTCCATTCCGGAAATTCTTCATAAATGTCACTTATTCAAACTGATCTTTTAAAAATAGACTGTCAACTAAATAGGCAATAGATAAGTGGTATCTTGGGTGAAGGGTGAGACAGTACACAATACAGGGGAAACCAGCACAGCTTGTATCAGCAAAGGTCATGGAAGCTCCACAGACACATCCAAACTCCCTGAGGGACTGAATTACTGGGTGGAGGGCTGTGGGGACACCACAGTCTCGGGGAACATCTAGCTCAATTGGCATGACACAGTTTATAAAGACAATGCTCTACATTCTACCTTGGTAAGTAGTGTCTGGGGTCTTAAAAGCCTGTGAGCGGCCATCTAAGAT
>NW_004444148.1:1671403-1708586 GCF_000243295.1 Trichechus manatus latirostris | reverse complement strand
GGTTGTTAACCAATGTCATAAAACAATATGTGTACTACCGTTTCATGAGAAACTATTTGTTCTGTAAGCCTTCACCTGAAGTACAATTAAAAAAAAAAAATTACTATCACTCTCATTATTTCATTCTAAAGTGTCATTTCTAACTTAGTTAGCATATATAGTGTGATAACTTACCTTATTAATCATATTTGGCTTGCAATAATTTTGTTGTTTTCCTAAAAATAAATTAATCCTTAAAGAATGAATATTTTCTGTCACTCCGGACAGGCTTATGGAAAGGTGCCACAACCTAGGAAAGTGACTACAAAGAGGTGTTTCATAATCATTTTGATCAATGGGTGCATAATTGAATATATTTATATATTTCATGCAGACTTTTTGAAAAGGAACAACATAAATTGAACCATAATTTTTGGTGTATGGATAACAAGTGCTAGCGTGATCAGATTTTGTATTCACTGCAATGGGACAATTTAATAAAACCCACTAAAACCCACTGCCATGAAGTCCATTCTGACTCATAGCTAGTCCATAGGGTTTCCAAGGCCGTCAATCTCTACAGAAGCAGACTGCCACATCTTTCTCCCATGGAGTTGCTGGTGGTTTTGAACCACCAACCTTTTGGTTATCAGTTGAGCACTTTAACCACTGCACCATTAGGGTTCCTTTTAATTTAATAAGCATGTACTAAATACCCTTTACGTGCTGAGGATATAAAAATGCATAAGACACAGTTACAGCCTGATGTCAAGTTATCTCATAGTCCAGTGAGGCAGATAAGTAAACAAATGGTTTCTCACTCTGCAAACTTGTACGACATTGGGTATTTTCTCAAGTTATGAATCCCTACAAAGTACTATGCAAATTTTATTTTAATTTTTTTTGCACTTTACAGTTCACAGCTGCCTCTTGTGCTTCCTAAGGTGCTATCCAGCTATATATGCGGAAACCACAACCCAGAAAAATGAGGGAATTGCTGCTCATCACAGATCAACAGAAAATGGAGGAGGAGGACTATTACTTGCACATACAGCCACTTCTAACAAATCTTGGGCTTCTATTCTGCCACACTACTACCCAAGTTAGAAAGTTAGACAGATGGCAGAAGTTTGTATCTGTCTTAGTCATCTAGTGCTGCTATAACAAATACTACAAGTGGATGGCTTTAACAAAGAGAAATTTATTTCTTCACAGAAAGTAGGCTAAAAGTCCAAATTCAGCGTGTCAGCTCCAGGGGAAGGCTTTCTCTCTCTGTCGACTTTCTCATCAATCTCTCCCCGGACTAGGAACTTCTCCACGCAAGGACCTTGGGTCCAAAGGACTCGCTCTGCTCCCGGCACTGCTTTCTTGGTGGTATGAGGTCTCCAACTCTCTGCTTGCTTCCCTTTCATTTTCTCTTGTAAGACAAAAGGTGGTGCAGGCCACACCCAGGGAAACTCCGTTTACATTGGATCAGGGATGTGACCTTAGTAAGGGTGTTACAATCCCACCCTAATCCTCTTTAACATAAAATTACAATCACAAAATGGAGGACAACCACACAATACTGGGAGTCATGGCCCAGCCAAATTGATACTGTATCCATTGTTTGGAATTCCAGAGGAAGGAGGAAAGACTTGATTGGAGAAATCAGAGTGGATGTCATAGCTGGATCTCAAATGGTGAGTAGGAGCTGAGGCTAATAGTAGATGGAAACAATAGCTTGAACAAATGCTCTAGAATGAGCCTCTCTGCCTCTAGTCTCATTCTCTTTTTATCTCTTTATTATCCTAAATTTTCCTTCTTTCCTCTATGTTGTTGTTTTTGTTAGTTGCCACTGAGTTGGCTCCAACTCATGGCGACCTTATGTATAACAGAATGAAATGTTGCCCTGTCCTGTACCAACTCCGTGCGCTTTGATATGTTTGAACCTATTGTTGAGGTTATTGTGTCAATCCATCACATTGAGGGTTTCCCTCATTTTGGCTAACCCTCTACTTTACCAAATATGATGTCCTTCTCTAGCGATTGGTCTTTCCTGATGATGTGTCCAAAGTAAGCAAGATGAAGTCTCATCTTTCTTGCTTCTAAGGAACATTCTGGTTGTATTTCTTCTAAGACTGATCTGTTTGTTTTTCTGTCAGTCTATGGTGTACGTATTCAATGTTCTTTGCCAACACCGCAATTCAAATGCATCAGGTCTTCTTCTGTCCTCTTTTCATTGCCCAGCTTTCACATGGATATGAGTGAGTGAAAAGACCATGACTTGGGTCAAGTTTACCTTAGTCACCAAAGTGATGTCTTTGCTTTTTAGAACTTTAAAGAGGTCTTTTGCATCAGATTTTCCTAATGCAATATGTCATTTGATTTCTTGACAGTTGCTTTCTTGGGCGTTGATTGTTGTTCCAAGCAGAATATTCCAACCATATCAAGCTACTTGCATTCTCCAAATATACCTTGTTTCTTCATGCCTTTTTGAAAGTCATACACATACACAAAAGTATCTTTGCCTACAAATCTCCAGCTACCTCTCCTTGGCCCTTCATCTTTCTGATAAATGCTTATTTATACTTAAAAATTTAGGTTAAGAAAAGCTTCTTCTAGGAAGCTTTCCCTGAACGCTCCCCTACTGCTTCCTTTGCCCTTATGTAGGCAAAAATTTGAAGGCTTCTTTCTATTTTCTCCGATCACCAGGGATAGAGATGGAAGCCAGGTAGATATGAAAAAGCATTACTCTAAGAGACCATGTTAAGAGTCTTCAGAGTGCTTAGGCCCAGTGAGAGTAGAGAGAGACTAAGTGTGAAAGACATCTGTAGTAGTAACATTTACAGGACCAGGGAGCAGATTAGATGAGAGGAATAGAGGAAATGTGAATCGAACATGACTGTGAGGTTTTGCTCCTGGTTTACTTAGAGCAGATGTTAGCAAACTTTTTTCTGTAAAAGACTAGATAATAAATATTTTAGACTTTGTGGGCCACGTGATCTCTGTAGCAACTACTCAACTCTGTCACTGTAGCATGAAAACGGTCACAAATAATATGGAGATGAAGTGGTGTGGCTGTGTTGCAATAAAACTTTCTAGACATCAGCAACATGCTGAATTTGGCCCCTGAGCTGTAGTTTACCAAATCCTGACTCAGATTCTGAGGATGGCGGTTCTGTTAGCAGATACAGAGGCTCCAGAAACTGAAGCCAGCTTGCAAATGGGCAGAGAGGTAGCAAAACTGGAGCTTAATTTGAATTTGGATGTGCTAAGTTTGAGATGTTAGCATTACTTCCATGAGAAAATGTCCGGCAGGTAGTTTGCAACATGCATTTGGAGCCTAGAAGAAAAACCAGGATGGAGATACAGGTTTTGGAACTGTTATCACAGAGCTGATATTTTAGTTTTACTCTAATAATTTATATAGGGCTTTTATTTATACAGAAAATTTAAAAGAGATGAAGTACTACTTGTTACAGTTTCTGGAATTGATACATCACAGCTAACTTCCATGTGTAGGTCATTTAAAGGAGGCCTGCAGTTTGAAAATAGCAAATAAGAATCAGGGGGTCTCTCCAATTGGTCAGTTGGTCAGAAAAGAACCCCAAACTATCAATAGTTACCTGTGGTACCTCGAAAACAAACCAAACAAAGACCCAAACCTGCGCGCTCTTCTCTATCTGCTATCCTCGTAGTAGTAACCTAAGACAGAGTCACAGGAATTATCTGAGACTCCTCATTCTACCTTAGGATCCTCCTTTCATTCCTCCAGTTCATTTCATTGTTTTATTATCTCAGATGCTGACTTCTCTTCTTCATTGCTGTTGTCTCACTGTAGGCCCTCATCAATTTTTGCCTGAACTACTACAATAATCATTTAAGTTTCCTCCCAATCTTTGACCTTACCTACTTGACACCTATTCTAACTCTTGCTCTTGTACATTCTCTATGCTATGCTTATCATCAATTGCAGAGACACACATGGGGAATCTGTGTTTCTTTTCCCCTTGAGGCTTGACTGATGCAGAGGATCTGGCTCCGTGAGGGAAGAGGGACGGATTACCCAATAAGCAAGGTATCCATGGGCTTAATTGTGCTTACTTACTAATCTGCAGCACACAATTTCACCGGAGTTTCATCATGTGAAATTGTGCACTACAGATTAGTAAGTAACCACAGTTAAGACTGTGCATACCCTGCTTATTGGGTAATCCATTCACTACAGATTAGTAAGTAAACACAATTAAGCCCATGTGTGCCTTGATCACTGCAAGCCAGTGCATACCATGCTTACTGGTCTCTTTATCTCCTTGTACAAGACCACTAATAGGCAAGGAAGAAGCACTATCCTAGCAGAGGTAATTGGTCTTAATTATCAGAAGGAAGTAGGGCTATTATAACACAACAAGGGCAGGGAAGAATATGTTTGGTACCCAGATGATTCACTAGGATGTCTCTTAGTTGTCTACTGTTTAATTATGGCAGTAAATGGAGAAGTGCAGAAGCCATATTTTTTTAGTTATTATTTCTTTTGTGAAAATATACATGGCAAGAAAAAAAAAAAGAAACCCAACAATTTCTACATGTACAATTCAGTGACATTGATTACATTCTTCAAGTTATGCAACCATTTCTGCTGTCCTTTTCCAAATTATTCCACCACCATTAACAAACTCATCACCCCATAGCTTCTCATCTGAACTCTCAAGTTGTTGTTGTCAATTTGATCACATATAGATAATTCTTTAAAAGAGCATAATGCTCAAGGTGGACATTCTTTTCTAATTAAGCTAAACTATTGTTTGGTTCAAAGATGACTTCGAGGATAGTTTTGGTTTAAGGTTTAAAGATTATTTCAGGGCAATAGTTTCAGGGGGTTATCTAGCCTCAGTGGCTACAGAAAGACTGAATTCCATGAGAATTTTAAATTATATCCCACATTTTCCCCTCTTTTGATCAGGATTCCTCTATAGACTCTCTGATCAAAACGTTCAGTAATGGTAGCTGGGCATCATCCAGTTCTTCTGGTCTCATGATAAAGGAGACAGTTCATGGAGGCAATTGGATACGCATTCCAGTTCCTCCTCCAATTCCTGATTTTCTCTTCTGCTGCTGTTGTAGGTGAACAGAGACCAGTTATTGTACTTTGGATGGCCATCTGCAAGCTTTTAAAACCTCAGGCACTCGGCAACAAACTAACATGTCAAATAAAAAAAACTAAAACAATATTAGGCTAATTGACTGGAATGTCCCATAAAATCGTGACCCTAAACTTCCAAACCAAGAAAATAAATCCCATGAGGTGTTTGGTTGTACATAAACTCTGCCTCTTTTTTTTTTTTTTGATAAAAAAATATATAATAACATTTGCCAAATCAGCCTTTTTCAGGTGTAATATTGATTAATTAATCATGTTGTACAACCATTACCCTTAATAGATGCCAATTTTTTTAATCACCATGAACACAAACTCACTGCCAGAAGCCATATTTTTAAGTAGGTCTTGTAGCTCTAAATTTCAGGGAGGAGAGTCAGGGTCAGCCCATCCAGTAAACCCCTGAGACTAGCAGAGGTGCTACCTGAGAATGAGAGTAATCTAGAATGGGTAGCTCTTGTTGTTAGGTGCCATCAAGTTGATTCCGACTCATAGCAACCTTATGTACAACACAACAAAACACTGCCCAGTCCTGCGCCATCTTCATGCTCATTATTATGTATGAGCTCATTGTTGCAGCCACTTAGTCAATCCATTTCATTAAGGGTCTTCCTTTTTTTCGCTGACCCTCCACTTTACCAAGCATGATGTCCTTTTCCAGGAACTGGTCCCTCCTGATAGCCTGTACAAAATATGTAAGATGAAGTATCGTCATCCTCACTTCTAAGGAGCATTCAAGCTGTACTTCTTCCAAGACAGACTTGTTCCTTCTTCTGGCAATCCATGGTATATTCAGTATTCTTTGCCAACACCACAACTCAAAGGCTTCAATTCTTCTTCTTCCTTATTCATTGTCCAGCTTTCACATGCGTATGAGGCAATTGAAAACACCATGGCTTGGGTCAGGCGCCCCTTAGTCCTTAAAGTGATATCTTTGCTTTTTAACACTATAAAGAGGTCTTTTACAGCAGATTTGCCATGGCAGTGTGTGTTTTGATTTTTTGACTACTGCTTCCACGGGTGTTGATTGTGGATCCAAATAAAATGAAATCCTTGATGACAATCTTTTCTCCATTTATTGTGATGATGCTTATTGGTCCAGTTGTGAGAATTTTTCTTTATGTTGAGGTACAATCAATACTGAAGGCTGTAGTCTTTGATCTTCCTCAGTAAGTAGTTCAAGTCCTCTTCACTTTCAGCAAGCAAGGTTGTGACATCTGCATATTGTGGGTTGTTAATGAGTCTTCCTCCAATCCTGATGCAGCACTCTTCTTCATATAGTCCAGCTTCTCAGATTATTTGCTCAGCACACAGATTGAACAAATATTGTGAAAGGATACAACCCTGACACAAATCTTTCCTGACTTTAAACCACGCAGTATCCCCTTGTTCTGTTTGAACGACTGCCTTTTGGTCTATGTACAGGTTCCTCATGAGCACAATTAAGTGTTCCGGAATTCCCATTCTTCACGATGTTATGCATAATTTGTTACGATCCACACAGTTGAATGCCTTTGCATAGTCAATGAAGCACAAGTAATCCTCTTTCTGGTATTCTCTGTTTTCAGTCAGGATTCATCTGACATCTGCAATGATATCCCTCATTCCATGTCCTCTACTGAATCCAGCTTGAATTTCTGGCAGTTCCCTGTCGATGTACTGCTGCAGCTGCTTTTGAATAATCTTCAGCAAAATTTTGTGTGTGATATTAACGATATTGTTCGATAATTTGTGCATTGTGTTGGATCACCTTTCTTTGCAATAGGCATAAATATGGAACTCTTCCAGTCAGTTGGCCAGATTGCTGTCTTCCAAATTTCTTGACATAGACGAGTGAGCACTTTCAAGGTTTCATTCGTTTGCTGAAACATCTCAACTGGTATTTCCTCAATTCCGGGAGACTTATTTTTCTCCAGTGCCTTCCATGCAGCTTGGACTTCTTCCTTCAGTACCATTGGCTCTTGTTCTTGATCGTATGCTACCTCCTAAAACGGCTGAACATCGACCAATTCTTTTTGGTACAGTGACTCTGTGTATTCTTTCCATCTTCTTTTGATGTTTCCTGTGTCATTCAGTATTTTACCCACAGAATCCTTCAATATTGCAACTCGATGCTTGCATTTTTTCTTCAGTTCTTTCATCTTGAGAAATGCCAAGCGTTTTCTTCCCTTTTAGTTTTCTACCTCGAGGTCTTTGCACATGCCTTTGTAATGCTTTACTTTGTCTTCTCGAGCTGCCCTTTGACATCTTCTGTTCAGCTCTTTTACTTCATTGTTTCTTCCATTCACTTTTGCTACTTGTCATTCAAGAGCAAGTTTCAGAGTCTCTTCTGATATCCATTTTGGTCTTTTCTTTCTTTCCTGTCTTTTTAATGACCTCTTGCTTTCTTCATGTATGATGTCCTTGATGTCATTCCACAACTCGTCTGGTCTTCAGTCATTAGTGTTCAACGTGTCAAATCTATTCTTGAGATAGTCTCTAAATACAGGTTTGATATACTCAAGGTCATACTTTGGCTCTTGTGGACTTATTCTAATTTTCTTCAGCTTCAACTGGAACTTGCGTATGAGCAATTGATGGTCTGTTCTGCAGTTGGCCCCCTGGTCTTGTTCTGATTGATGATATTGAGGTTTTCCATGGTCTCTTTCCACAGATGTAGTCGATTTGATTCCTGTGTATTCCATCTGATGAGGTCCACGTGTAGAGTCACCTTTTATGTTGTTGAGAAAAGGTATTTGCAATGAAGAAGTCATTGGTCTTGCAAAATTCTATCATGCAATTTCTGGCATTGTTTCTATCACCAAGGCCATATTTTCCAACTACCAATCCTTCTTCTTTGGGTAGTAGGGCAAGGAAATGATAAGTATTGGTTTTAGTTCTGAGACCCGTTGTAATTGTGGAGGTTATAGTTTGTTCTGCTAATCTTCCTTTTGTCAGCTTCCCCAAGAAAGAGACCAAGCAGCATCCTGGAGGAGTTCTTTCAGATGGGATGAAGCAAATGGACATGAGTGATGCAAGGGTGAACTCTCATAGATGTTAAGGTGCACAGCCCAGATCCCTCTTCAGGACCAAGGCATCCTTTGCCCTACTTTTTAGAAGTATTGTCTGCTTATTGCTCACAGCTGAGTCCTTCCTCAGATCTTGTTCTTGGGCAAAGGGAGTATCCTTACCCAAGCTCATGCTCCACTCCCTGGAAACAGCCTACCATCTAAAGATTGGTAGATATGGGGTAAGAAACCTAACCCCCTTGCTTCAATTTGAGACATCGCTGGAGAACAAAATCAGCCCCAGAACTCCCTGTGGGAATAGATGATGCAAATGTATCGCAGTTTGACTTTTCCAATCCTACCTCCTACACTCCTTTACAAATGTTGCTCCCGAGGACACTCCACCATAAGCCACCTGCTTGCAAATATCCATCTCAGTGTCTGTGCATCTGGAATCCCAACCTAGGACATCTGATACAAAAACATTTTCCAAGTTGATAACTGGGGAAGTAACATTTCAGGTCTAAAAATCATGTAAGTTCTATTTTTATTAATGAAAATTATGCTCTTGATTCTCTTGAACTGAAGAACATATACTGCATGCTGTTTATTGCTGCTTCTATGCTCACAGGCCCAGCTGGTTCAGCCTCTAACTCATGTCCTCTCCTCAGGCACATCATTTGAGATCGTTGGTCTCATTTTAAACCAGCCAGGAAATTGGGCCCAAACACCGGACTAGAGACCTTTGAAAATAAGGTTAAAGCCATACTAATTCAGTTTTTGCTACTTTGGTTGTATTTTATACTCTATTTCCGGCTGTCACGTCTTAATTTTCCTGGTTTTCATCGTTGATTAAAAGATAAATGATGGTGCTATAACTTTGATTCAATCCGCTAAACCAACTAAACCAAACATGTGAGATGAAAGAGATGCAGTGTTGCAAAAGCTGCCGAGACCAAATAAAATTTTCCAGGGTATACAACAAGTGAATCAAGGAAGTCAAAGTTTTGCCTTCTGGCCACTTGACTGCAATAGTCACTGATGAAGATAAATGTGGTCTGAAATCGTGCCCATATTATGCATTCAATCAACACATTCTAAGAAGGAGGGACTTACTTGTAAGGTAAATACCACCCTGGACATTTGTATGGGTGGCAGGCAGCATAACACCTAAAATATTGGTTATAGATAGATAGCTATCGCTGAATTGACTTCAACTCATTGGATCTTATGCACAACAGAATAAAATGTTGTCCAGTCCTGCGCCACCCTCATAATCGCCTGCATATATGAGCTCATTGTTGCGGCTGTTGTGCCAATCCATCTCACTGAGGGTCTCTCTCATCCTCTCTGGCCCTCTGCTTCACCAGACACTATGTCCTCCTCCAGCAACTGATCCTCCTGATGTGTAGAAAGCAAGTGAATTAGACATTGTTCTGTTGTTATCCATTATGATTTAATTGGTTAATTTTCTGAAGTAGACCACCAGGCCTTTCTTCCTAGTCTGTCTTAGTCTGGAAGCTCTGCTGAAACCTGTCCACCCCAGGTGACCCTACTGGTGTGTGAAACACCAGTGGCATAGCTTCCATCACAGCAACACCCAAACTACCACAGCAGGACAAAGTGGTTATAAGACTGAAACTTCTCATTTTTGAGATGAAGAATCTGAATCCCTGAATGGTAGGAAATAAAGTATTTATGGAAGGGCTAACTGGTGCAAACCACAAAATATAAACCAAATAAAATAAAAATGTAAGAACTCAAATATAAGCTATTTCCTGTCTGTTTTGTGCAATTATTTAAATCTGATTAGAAGGCAAATTTGCCCATAATTAAGGAATCTTGCTTGTTATAAAGCACGTCATCTTACATGATACCTTCTTGTGGTTATCATTCTTGCCTGACAAACTTCCATTTCCTAAATTAATTTTCCTTCTTTTTTGATAGAAAGTAAAATATTTTAGGTTCATTTGCATTTTAGGGAAAAGTTGATGATATCTTTCTTTAAATTAACCATCTGCAGACTGATCACACTTTAAAATTCTACGTATTCATGCTGTCACTGTCTTAAAATTCTTAACAAGGGCCCTGCATTTTCATTTTGTACTGAGTCTCACAAATTAAGTAGCTGGTCCTGCTTAGAGGTAGCTTGAAAGATCAGAAAATTCTTATCTTTCCTTCCCAGTTCTAATAAATATTAAACAATATTTCTTTCGTAAATAATATGTATTATTGAAATGTATTACTAATCTGATTTGTAGAATTTTGGTGCTAATTTGCAGTTACAAATCTTGGGTGAAAGCAACTCTTTTTATATCATAATGTAAGACTCCTGATAGAAATTTCTTTGGAGATACTGTGATAAAATTTGTTCACTTGCTTTCTTGGTTGCAGCTATATTTTTCCCTCCATTAAGTGTTTCCTTTGTTAAAGATCAAATAAAATTCTACAATAGATTAAGTAAATAGTGAGTTTAGAGACAGGGCTTCACAACTGTATCCTGCACATTTGCGTAGAAGGGCTGCACACTCGTTTTAATGCTCTGCTGCCACTGCATTAAAATTCTTAGTAATTTTATAACAAGGGGCCCTGCATATTCATTTTGTAATGAGTCTCACAAATTATGTTGCCCATCCTGCTTAAAGATAAGTTGAAAAGTCAGCATAATCTCATCTTTCCTTCACGATTCTAATAAATATTAAATAATATTTCTTTTGTAAAACTTCAGTTAAAGAATGCTTGAGAATTGGGGTGTTATGGTTAATTGAGACTTGGTCTCTAAAGCTTTTCTTTTCTTCTCTCTCTCTTTTTTTTTTTTTAACTTTCTCCGAGTTAAAATGCATTAAACTACACTTCTATCAGGAGGCGAGGACAAAGACCAAATTCTTGGGTAAAGTTAATTGTAAACCCCACACAGACCATGACTGCACATCTGTGGTCTCTCCAGTTACTTTTATAAACAGAGACACGTCTTTCCAGAATAGGAACTCTGGTAAAAACTGAGAAACAAGAATACTTATAATTGTCTATTTACGCTAAATAAAAATGGTATGGTACACAAGTTCTTTGGCTTGTCCCCCTTACACAAACATCTCTTATCGCTCTTTCTTTATTCTTCACCTTTCTGATCCATTTCTTTTAATCATGGAGGAAAAAATTGCTGTGACGATGAAAAAATGTTATGATAAAATTTTTTATTATAACATAACAAAAACATGCTTTCACATCACAAAATGAGTGTTAATTAATAAACTCATAACAGTCAATTATAAAGGGTATTCAGAATTAAAGACATTTCTATTTCGAGGTGTTTCAATCATTTTCCTTAGAGTATGTCTGTCATTATTTTATTCTGATGCAGACAGAGAAGTTTTCTAAAAAACAAACAAACAAACAAAAAAGTGAATTCATTTATTTAGTTACTCAGAATTTATTGAGTGTCTGCTATTTTTCAGTCACTGTTCGAAGTGAATGAGTTACATTAGTGAAAAAAACAAAGATTCCTGCTCTTATGGAGCTTATGTTATAGCAGGAGGAGACACACAACAGACAGTAAACAAATAAGTAAATTATATTTTGTGTTGGTAGGCTGTAAGTGCTATGGAAAAAAATAAGTAGGATAACAATGATCACTGCTGTGTGAAATGCATTAATTAAAATAATTGTTACATGACAAGGAGTGACAGTACCTTCTCTTTAAGAGCAAATAATGTAATTAGAGAAATAAAACATGTTGTTGTTGTTAGGTGCTGTCAAGTTGGTTCTAACTCACAGCGACCCCTACGTACAACAGAACAAAACACTGTCCAGTCCTGCATCATCTTCACAATTGTTATGCTTGAGCCATTGTGGTAGCCACTGTGTCAACCCATCTCATTGAGGGTCTTTCTCTTTTTTGCTGACCCTCTACTTTACCAAGCATGATGTCCTTCTCCAGGGACTGGTCCCTCCTGATAACATGTCCAAAGTATGTGGAATGAAGTCTTGCAATCTTTGCTTCTAAGGAACATTCTGGCTGTACTTCTTCCAAGACAGAATTGTTCCTTCTTCTGGCAGTCCACAGCCAATACCATAATTCAAAGACACCAATTCTTCGGTCTTTATTCATCATCCAGATGCATAAGAGGCAATTGAAAACACCATGGCTTGGGTCAGGCGCACCTTAGTCCTCAAACTGACATCTTTGCTTTTGAACACTTTAAAGAGGTCTTTTGCAGCAGATTTGCCCTATGCAATGCGTTGTTGGATTTCTTGATTGTTGCTTCCATGGGTGTTGATTGTGGAACCAAGTAAGATGAAATCCTTGACAACTTCAATCTTTTCTCCATTTATCATGATGTTGCTCATTAGTCCAGTTGTGAAGATTTTTGTTTTCTTTATGTTAAGATGTAATCCATACTGAAGGCTGTAGTCATTGATCTTCATCAATAAGTGGTTCAAGTCCTCTTCATTTTCAGCAGTCAGGGTTGTGTCATCAGCATATCACAGGTCCTGATACTGCGTTCTTCTTTGTATAGTCCAGTCTCTGATTATTTGTGCAGCATACAGATAGACTAAGTATGGTGAAAGGATACAACCCTGATGCACAACTTTCCTAATTTTAAACCATGCAGTATCCCCTTGTTCTGTTCAAACGATTGACTCTTGGTCTATGTACAGCTTCAATTCCCATTGTTCCTAATGCTATCCATAATTTGTTATGATACACACAGTCAAATGCCTTTACATAATCAATAAGCCACAGATAAACATCTTTCTGGTATTCTGTGCTTTCAGCCAAGATCCATCTGACATCAGCAATGATATCCCTAGTTCCACGTCCTCTTCTAAATCTGGCTTGAATTTCTGGCAGTTCCCTGTCAATGTATTGCTGGAACCTCTTTTGAATGACCTTCAGCCATATTCTACTTGTGTGTGATATTAATGATATTGTTCAATAATTTCTGCATTCTGTTGGATCACCTTCCTTTGGAATGGGCACAAATATGGATCTCTTCCAGTTGGTTGGCCAGGTAGCTGTCTTCCAAATTTCTTGGCATAGACAAGTGAGCAGTTCCAGTGCTGAATCCATTTGTTGAAATATCTTAACTGGTATTCTGTCAATTCCTGGAGACTTGTTTTTTGCCAATGTTGTCAGTGCAGCTTGGACTTCTTCCTTCAGTACCCTCGATTATTGATCATATGCTACCTCCTGGAATGGATGAACGTCAACCAATTCTTTTTGGTACAGTGACTTCGTGTATTCCTTCCATCTTCTTCTGATGCATCCTGCATCATTTAATATTTTCCCCATAGAATCCTTCAATATTGCAACTCGAGGCTGGAGTTTTCAGTTCCTTCAGCTTGAGAAATGCCAAGTGTGCTCTTCCCTTTTGGTTTTCTAACTGTAGGTCTTTGCACATGTCATTATAATACTTTACTTTGTCTTCTCATGCTGCCTTTTGAAATCTTCTCTTCATCTATTATACTTCATCATTTCTTCCATTCATTTTAGCTACTTGACATTCAAGAGTGAGTTTCAGAGTCTCTTCTGACATCCATTTTGGTCTTTTCTCTCTTTCCTGTCTTTTTAATGACCTCTTGCTTTCTTCATATGTGATGTCTTGATGTCACTCCAAAACTCATCAGGTCTTTGGTCATTAGTGTTTAATGAGTCAAATCTATTCTTGAGATGGTCTCTAAATTCAGGTTGAATATACTCAAGGTCATACTTTGGCTCTTGTGGACCTGTTTGAATTTTCTTCAGCTTCAACTCAAACTTGCATATGAGCAATTAATTGTTCCACAGCTGGCCCCTGACCTTGTTTGGACTGATCATATTGAGTGTTTCCATAGTCTCCTTCCACAGATGTAGTCAGTTTGATTCCTGTGTATTCCACCTGGTGAGTTCCACGTGTATAGTCGTTGTTTATGTTGTTGAAAAAAGATATTTGCAATGAAGAAGTCGTTGGTCTTGCAAAATTCTATCATGTGATCTCTGGCATCGTTTCTACCATGAAGGCTATATTTTCCAACTATTGATCATTCTTTGTTTCCAAATTTTGCATTCCAATCACCAGTAATTATCAATACATCTTGATTGCACGTTTGATCAATTTCAGACTGCAGAATTTCATAAAAATCTTCAATTTCCTCATCTTTGCATTAGTGTTTGGTGCGTAAATTTGAATAATAGTCATATTAACTGGTCTTTCTTCTAGTACTATGAATATTATCCTATCACTGATTTCAGGATAGATCTTGATATGTTCTTTTTGACTATAAATGCAATGCCATTTCTCTTCAATTTGTCATTCCTGGCATAGTAGACCATACGATTGCCGATTCAAAATGGCCAATACCTGTCCCTTTCAGCTCACTAATGCCTAGGATATCGATCTTTTTGTGTTCCATTTCATTTTTAATAACTTTCAATTTTCCTAGATTCACACTTCGTACACTCCACGTTCCTATTATTAATGGATGTTTTCAGCTGTTTCTTCTCATTTTGAGTTTGCCACATCAGTAAATGAAGGTCCTGAAAACTTGACTCCATGCACATCGTTAAGGTCAACTCCACTTTGAGGAGGCAGCTCTTCCCTGGTCATATTTTGAGTGATTTCCAACCTGAGGGAATCATCTTCCAGCACTATATCAGACAATGTTCCACTGCTATTCATTCATAAGGTTTTCGTTGGCTAATTTTTTCCGAAGTAGACTGCCAGTTTCTTCTTCCTAGTCTGTCTTAGTCTGGCAGATCAGCTGAAACCTGTCAACCATGGGTTACCCTGCTGGTATTTGAAATACTGGTGGCATAGCTTCCAGCATCACAGCAACACACCAGCGACCACTGTATGACAAACTGACAGATATGTGGGGAAATAAAACATAATGCCTAAAAATAAAAATAACCAAGTACTGTGTAACACATATATACTAAGTGTCAAGTAACTGGTATGCAGATTAAATGTTAGAGGACTTTGTAGAAAGATTGCTGAATTTGGGATTGACCATATTCCAAATACTTCTTCTATTATAAACAGTTTGAATCTCAGGCTTTCACATGTAAATGCTTAATTTCTGTTCCAGTTATCTATTGCTACATAGCAACTATCTCAAAAGTCAGTGGAGTAAACATTTATTTTATTCATGAACCTGGAATTTAGGCAGGGCTCTGTTGAGGTATCTACACTTGGTGTAAACTGAAGTGCTCCAAGGCTGAAGGCTGGAACTATCTGAAGGTTTCCTCACTCACCTGTCAGTAGTTGATGATGACTGTTGACTGAGACTTTATTTGGGGCTATTGACTGCAACACCTACAAACAATCTTTCTGTGTGATTTTGGCTTCCCTACAACATGGTAGCTGAGTTCTAAGAGCAAGTACTGAGAGAAAGAAAGCTAGAGAGAAGCTATATTGCCTTTTATGATCCAGTACTGGGAGCCACGCAATGTTGCTTCTGTCTTATTCTATTCATCAAGGGAGCCACAAGGGCCAGTTCAATTTCTCTACCTCTTGATAGTGGCAGGGCAAGATCCTAGAAGAGTGTGGGACCAGAAATACAATCTGTCAAAATCTTTGAGCCTCAGTTTTCTCATTATTATAATTATAGTAAATTTCAATAATAATTATGTTTTTGTTAAGTGCTGTTCTGACTCATAGCGACCCTATGTGCAACAGAAGGAAACACTGCCCGGTCCTATGCCATCCTCACAATCGTTATGCTTGAGCCCGTTGTTGCAACCTCTATGTCAGTCCATCTTGTTGAGGGGCTTCCTCTTTTTCTCTGACCCTCTACTTTACCAAGCATGGTGTCCTTCTCCAGGAACTAATCCCTCCTGATAACATGTCCAAAGTATGTGAGATGAAGTCTTGCCATCCTCACTTCTAAGGAGCATTCTGGCTGTACTTCTTGCAAGATGGATTTATTCGTTCTTCTGGCAGTCCATGGTATATTTAATTTTTTTTGCCAACACCATAATTCAAAGGCATCAATTCTTCTTTGGTTTTCCTTATTCATTGTCTAGCTTTCACATGCATATGAGGTGATTGAAAATACTATAGGAAATTCAACACACAACAAGGGATATTCATAGGATTTCAGGGCCTGGATTTAAGTGCATTACAGTAGATCTTTCAAGTCAGGGAACCAACTGGGTTTGGGAAAATTCATAATAAAATAGTTTAAGATCTATGGACATAGGGTCCTGAAGCAAATAATTATAACTAAACTGTTGTTGATAATCTAGTTGTTTGCCCAGGTGAACAGACTAATATCTCCTATTATTGAGCTATGGAAATTTCCTGAAGTAAACAGTGAAGTTATTTATTAGTTTACAGCCTTATCTTTCCCAGGCAGATTTTTGTGGAACAAACAACTAAGTCATGTTCACATGGCCTAGAGTCAAATCTGCTGCAAAACACATCTTTAAGGTGTTCAAAACAAAGATGTCACTTTGAGGACTAAGGTATGCCTGGCTCAAGCCATAGCATTTTCAATCGCCTCATATGCATGCAAAAGCTGGACAGACAATGAGTAAGGAAGACCAAAGAAGCATCGATGCCTTTGGATTATTGTGTTGGCAAAGAATATTGACTATACCATGAACTGCCAGAAGAATGAACAAATCCGTCTTGGAAGAAGTACAGCCAGAATGTTCCTTAGAAGCAAGGATGGTAAGACTTCATGTCACATACTTTGGACATGTTATCAGAAGGGACCAGTCCCTGGAGAAGAACATCATGCTTGGTAAAGTACAGGGTCAGTGAAAGAGGGGAAGATCCACAATGAGATGGATTGACACTATGGCTGCAACAATGGGCGATTGTGAGGATGGCGCAGGACCGGACAGTGTTCCGTTCTGTTGTATATAGGGTCTCTGTGAATCAGAATGGACTCTATAGCACCTAACAACAACAACACAGTCTTATCTAAGTCATGTGACACAGATGGTCTCGATTCTTAGAATTTCAGTTCAAATCTCAGATATGGTCAGACCTGCTCCTCTGGTCCTTCAGACTTGTCTAGATATTGTTGAATCTTGGGGTAAGCTAAGCTAAAATTCTCAGTCTTGACTCCTGCTAAATATGGATCCTTAATTTAAGCTGTTTTACCCAAATCATTATTGCTAGATTATTTCCTTGGACAGCTAATTTCAGAAAAAATTGTTTTTGAATCTCAGGGAAGAAAATTAAAGAGGGAAGGAGACCCATAAAATCAGGTCTCAAGATCTATCTGAGAAGAATAAAAGCAAATGCATATAGGTAATGTTTGATTGGTCTACTCCAGAAAACCAAGCAATCCTGCCTGCCCTAGGTTGAGTCTATGATTCAATGAAGGTGACGTTGTCTTTGTAGTTCAAAAAAAAAAGAAGGCAGGTTTTGAAGATTCTTGGAAGGGAAGGACACATAGAAAAAAATTAAAGTTATATTGTGGGAAATTAGTGGCATATGAATTATATGTTCTTTGGAAGGCATGCCCATTTGTAATTTATTAAAACCTGAAAGGCAACCTGTGTTGTTGGTTTCCTAAAATGAGTTTAAAAAGAAAAAACTGGCAATATTTGACCAAGTATAATCTTCTCTGAGGAAGTACCCCTCACACCACCGTTGTCCAGTTACATTTTCTGGCTCTGCTGGTGTTGGCGTAGAGGAAGAAAGAGCTAAAATGATACAAAAAATTACTGCACTTTCAAGAGACTCTTGTGAAATACTAAAGAATCCTTCCAAACCAGTCAGGGCTACTTATACATTATTCATGTCAATAAGAGCATTTAAATGAGAACTTTTCTGAAGATCCAGATGGATACTTCAAGAATTATACTTCATGAAATAAGAAAACTTAATTCAGTTCTAATGATTTTCACATGGCCAAGGGAGGCATTTCAAATTTGGGAGCAATCTGTAAAATACTGGATGATGATCAGTGATTAGAAGTAGGAAAATGCAGGAACATATGAGGAGCTTCTCAAGTGAGCAGATTCCTTACCACAGCCCAGAGATTGGGATCACTACACCTGGGGAGGGGTGAGTGCATGTGCAACATATGCAGAAGTCGATTTTGTCCAAATGTTATCTGCTTTTCCAGTCAATTTTTCTAGTTAATTAGCTTTAGTAATGCTAGAGTTGAGTCACATGCTTTTAAAAACATCCAACTCTAGTTGAAGAAAAAATATGTAGTGTTTCAAACATACTTTGAGTAATCTGAAACCAGAAAATGGTGCACAGCATTCTCACCAGAGTGGTGCAAGTTCCAGAGGTGAGTCTGGTAGGCAAACTCAGTTCAGTGATGTAAGAAAGATTCTTTAACAGCGTGGTGTCCAAGGTAGGTTAGAAGCACTTGTCAAAAGGAGTTCAGAGAACAGCATTGGGAAAACATGGGAAAGACTGTGGACACACACAGGTCTGCCTATGGGAAAACAAGGTTACAGTCACTAAACATATGTGGAGGGCTGCACAATTCCAGGAGGGTGCTGGACACATAGATGAGAGGGAGGTGCAGATGGGAAAGGAAAGCAGAGCCTGGCCATTTAGAGCTGTGGTTCTCAAACATGACCTCACATTATAATTTTTTTTTTTTAAGACAGGTTTCATCTTCTTCTTTAGAGGTATTGAATTAGATTATCCATGAGTGGGACCCAAGAAGAAATCACATAAAATACTCCCAGCAAGATTATAGTGTAGTTGATTTCCTACTGGATTTGAGATCCAGTGCTCCAGAGTGTTTCTCAAGGTGTGTGTCATGGATTGAATTAAAATATGTGTCAACTTGGTTAGGCCATGATTCCCAATATTGTGTGGTTGTCCTCCATTTTGTGATTGATGTAATTTTCCTATATGCTGTAAATCCTAATCTCTGCCTGTGGTTAATGAGGCAAGATTAGATTATGTTGAAGAGGATTAGGGTGGGATGTAACAGCCTTGCTCAGGTCATATCCCTGATTCAGCGTAAAGGGAGTTTTCCTGGGGTGTGGCCTGCACCACCTTTTATCTTAGAAGAGATAAAAGGAAAGGGAAGTGAGCAGAGAGTGGGGGACCTCATACCACCAAGAAAGCAGCACCAGGAGAAGAGCTCATTCTTTGGACCAAGGATTCCTGTGTGGAGAAGCTCCTAGACAGGGGAAGATTGATGACAAGGACTTTCCTCCACAGCAAACAGAGACAGAAAGCCTTCCCCTGGAGCTAATGCCCTGAATTTGGACTTGTAGTCTTCTAGACTGTGAGAGAATAAATTTCCCTTTGTTGAAGCCATCCACTTATGGTATTTCTGTTATAGCAGCACTAGATAACTAAGACAGTGTGGTTAAGAATTACTTGCATCATCACTCCTCAGCGCTAGTTAAAATGTAGATTTCTGAGCTCCATCTCAGGTTTATGGTATCACAATCTCTGGGATGAGGCCTGTAAAAATCCATTTTTAAGTAACCTTATCCCTGATGTTTGAGACTATCCTGGAAAACTAGTAGTATTCCTAGTAAAGTAGCAAAGGATCAAAACTGAAGCAAAAACATTTACAGGATTCAGTCTCTTACCAGGCATGTCAAAGCTTCAGACTACACAGAGCCAAGAAATTAGCAAGATTCCAGTTTCATCCAAATTAAAAAACCAAACCTGTTGCCGTCGAATTGATTCCAACTCATAGCGACTATCTTAGTTATCTAGTGTGCTATAACAGATATACCTCAGGTGGATGGCTTTAACAAAGAGAATTTATTCTCTCAGTTTAAGAGGTTAGAAGTCCAAATTCAGGGTGCCAGCTCTAGGAGAAGTCTTTCTGTCTCTGTCAGCTCTAGGGAAAGTCCTTGTCATCAATCTTCCCCCAATCTAGGAGCTTCTCGGTGCAGGGACCCTGGGTCCAAAGGACACACTCCGCTCCTGGGGCTACTTTCTTGGTGGTATGATGTTACCCTGGTTCCCCTGTCTCTCTGCTCACTTATTTCTTTTATATCTCAAAAGAAATTGACTCAAGATACAACCTAATCTTGTAGATTGAGCCCTGCTTCATTAACATGACTGCCTCTAATCCTGCCTCATTAACATCATAGAGGTAGGATTTTCAACACATGGGAAAATCACATCAGATAACAAAAAGGTGGACAATCACACAATACTGGGAATCATGGACTAGCCAAGTTGACAGATATTTTTTGGGAACACAATTCAATCTATGACAAAAAGTCACGTCCTTGCCACATGTAAAACACATTCACCCCATCATATCATAGCAAAAGTCTTAAATCAACTCCAAGTCCCAAATCAAAAAAATTCCTCTTCATTTGTGAAATCTAGAATACAAGTTATCTGCTTTCAAAGTACAATGGTGGAACAGGCACAAGCTAGATATTTCCATTACAAATGGGAGAAATTAGAGGGAAAGAAGGGATAACAGGCACCAAAGAAAGTCAAAAGAACACATTCCATTAGCTCCCAAGGCTAGAAAATAATCTTCTGTTCTATGAGATCATTTAGACAATGGCCGTGCCCTCCAGACTCTGGGTGTTGGCCACACTCTCTGGATTCTGGGTAGAGGCCTCCCGGTCCTAGGCTTCAGCTATGCCTTACAGGCCTACTGGGATGGCAACTTTGCTCTCTCTTATTTGCATGGCTCCATTCTCCTAGTCCATCTGAGTGGTGACTCCACATCTTCGGCCCAGCAGGCGCCCTTCTTGTGCCCCTAGGGCAAGGCAGCCCCACCACCTCAGCTTTGGGCAGTGGATCTGGCTCCATCTTGCTGGCACTTGAGAACAGCAGCCCCACATTCTGGAATCCAGCTGGTGAAGCTCTGACACTTTGAAACCTAGGAGGCTGTGGCTCCACCCTTCGAAACCACAGAGGCCATGGCTCTACCCTTTGAGATGCCAGAGGTAGTGACCCTACCCTTTGAGACTGTAGTTACTGTGTTCCTTGTCTCTTCAGCTTTTGCTTCCTGGTTCCTTGGCCTCTCAGGCCCTCAGGCCTCGCTGCCTGCATCTGCTCTGCTGGGACAAGTGTTCCAAAGCTCTTTATTTCCACCAATAAGTCCCTGGAGGTACCTCACTTCTGGTATCAAATTCTGTCTTAAATACCTAGTGCTGCTATAACAGAAATACCACAAGCGGATGGCTTTAACAAACAGAAATTTATTCTTTCACAATCTAGGAGGCTAGAAGTCCAAATTTAGGGTGCCAGCTCCAGGGGAAGATTGACCACAAGGACATTCCCCCAGAACCGACAGAGAGAGAAAGCCTTCTCCTGGAGCTTTCTAGCCTCCTAGACTGTGAGAGAATAAATTTCTGTTTGTTAAAACCATCCACTTGTGGTATTTCTGTTATAGCAGCACTAGACAATCAAGACAGAGACCCTATAGGACAGAGTAAGGAGAGAATAGAACTGCCACATAGGCTTTCCAAGGAGCTGCTGGTGGATTCCAACAGCCAACCTTTTAGTTAGCCGCCATAGCTCTTAAACACTGCACCACCAGGGATCCACCAATGTCATAGTAAGTGGGTATATGAGACACAAGCTTAATCCATAATCTGTGATGCAAGAGTAACAGGCCAATGGTGAGGATCACAAGAGGACACAGGGAATTCTAAGGACTGTGACTGGAGCAGAGGGAAGAATTTCAGATCTGAGAGACTTACTATCTGGTGTGTTGTAAGGGAAGAACATCATAAAGTTTAGTAAAGCAAAAAGAAAGTTTTATTCGGCATATATTCAAAAGGGCAGAAGTGGGAATTGGACAAGCATGCTGCCACAGCCATGTCTGCCCGAGTCCAAAGAAATATCACAGAATAGACAAACGTGGGAAAATGGACAAGCATGCTGCCACAGCCGTGTCTGCCCAAGTCCAAACAATATTACAGAATAGGCAAGAATGGGAAAACGGACACGCATGCTGCCACAGCCATGTCTGCCCGAGTCCAAAGACGAGTTACAGAGCCATCAGTACATATTAACATTGCAAATGGGCAAAACTATTGAAAGTTTAGACTTTTCAGATTGGCTAGAAACTGTGATCCTACATTTTGAATTATCTTTCTTAAAAACCATTGGTACAGGTTTCAGTAATAAGAGTCAGGAGGGTCTTCATTGGTCCAGCAAATTTCTATTCACTAAATGCTAATAGAAAAAGATAAGAGTGGAAAGTCTTTTGTGTTCTGTTTGATTGGCTTTATGTGAAAGTTTCCCTAGAAGATATTTTTCAAGATTACCTTAGCTATTGTCTTTATACCACAGGGCCCAGTTGATGTGTCCTTGTGAGTGCTTGTGAGCCTAGCTCCAGCTGGGTCACATTCTGTATGCTCAAGGAGAGGGAATAAATGATTCTAATATTAATTTCCTAAATCAGGTGTCAGGGTTCAATGATAGGATAACGAGATAAATTTTGTGCGATAGCTTCCTTGTCCAGGAGTGGATTAACTAGTAAGCAAGGTACTCACAGACTTAGTTGTGTTTACTTACTAATCTGTAGTGCATAATTTCACATGGGTTTCACCACATCTTTTATGTGATGAAAAACAGGTGAAATTGTGCACAACAGATTAGTAAGTAAGCATAAGTAAGCCCATGCGTACCTTGCTTATTGGGTAATCCATCCCTGTTCTTGTCCTTGTCTTAATCAGTGCTCTTTGGATTGGGAGGTAAAGGGAACCATTCAGGATAGTTCAAACCAAGAGATGTTAAGGACACTCATGGAGTGAAAAGTGGGATAGACTATAGAAATTCAAGGGCTCAATGATGTTAGAGATGGAGGGTATTTCTGGATTGAAGGAGGCTACAGGAACCTCACACACAGGAATGCAAAGCATGTCACTCTGGTGCTCTGGCATTAATATGACTCAGCTATGCTCCACCTAAGGAGCCCTGGTGGCACAGTGGTTAAGTGCTCAGCTGCTAATTGAAAGGTTGGCTGTTTGAACCTACCAGCTGCTCTATAGGAAAAAGGTGTGGCAGCCTGCTGCCATAAAGATTACAGCCTTGGAAACCCTATGGGGCAATTCTACTCTGTCCTATAGGACCACAATGAGTCAGAATCAACTGGTAGGCAGGCAATCAGTTATGCTCCACCTGTCTGCAGATTTCTAGATCCTCTGCTTTCAAATGGCTATTTCTTTCTTTGCTTCCCATTCAATTTTTAAAAAAAATCTAATTGGGCAAGTAAAATGTTTGCTTTTCTAAGTTGGCCAGTCTATGGATTAGGTTGCCATAACGGGTTTAATCAATTGTGGTGGGGAGGAGGAGGACAGGGAATGGGGAAAGGGTCACAGCGTTCAAAATATGGTTGGGTAGGAAGTAAGGGGTGCTGGGAGAGACATCCCTTCTGACTACAGCAGGTGGTTCAGCAGACAGGCAGGTAAACATGCTTGGGCTTTTCTCTTTTTAATTGAACTACTTACATCGCCATTAGTTTTCACCTGGGAACATGATAGCTTTGCTTGACCCCTCATATTGAGGCACATGGGAAAAACAGGAAGATTGACTAGTTTAGGAACACAGAGACCTGAAGACTTGATATCAGGACTGGATAATTGTCTGGTGACTGAAACTCTGGAAGACAGAACCCATTGTTTTGGTTTAGAAGTCAATGAATTGAATTGACTTTAACACCTCTTCATCAGCATGCATTGAATTCCTTCTCTGAAAAGGAATATGACTTTGAATATTTCTCTCATCATATTCTCTGAGGTCAGGATCTGAATATTCACCACAATCCACAATGCTTCTCTCACCAAATTAAAAAAAAAAAAAAAAAAAAGTAAGGGATGCTTGGTATACTCTTCAGGGGCAGATTATCCAATAAGCAAGGTAAACACGGACTTATCTGGGCTTACTTACTAATCTGAACAAGGAAAACTGAAGAAGAATTGATGCCTTTAAATTGTGGTATTGGCTAAGAATATTGAATATACCATGGACTGCCAAAAGAATGAACAAATCTGTCTTGGAAGAAGTACAACCAGAATGCTCCTTAGAAGCAAGGATGACGAGACTACGTCTCACATACTTTGGACATGCTATCAGGAGGGACCAGTCCCTGGAGAAGGACACCATGCTTGGTAAAGTACAGGATCAGCAAAAAAGAGGAAGACCCTCAACAAGATGGATTGACACAGTGGCTGCAACAATGAGCTCAAGCATAACGATTATGAAGATGGTGCAGGACCAGGCAGTGTTTCATTTTGTTGGTCACTATAAATCAGAACCGACTCAATGGTACTTAACAACAACAACACAGCTAATCTGTAGTTAAAAATTTCACATTTCTTCACCACATCAGATATTCTTCTTCTAGGTATGGCTGGCATCTGTCTCTCTCCCAACCCCGCAGCACCTTCCTACAGAATCAAAGCCTCTTTTCAAATTAACAATCCCTGACAGGGGCAGATGACTCAGTAAGCAAGGTAAGTATGGATTTACTTGTGTTTACTTATTAATCTGTAGTCAACAATTTCACATTGGTTTCACTTTAATAAAGCGTGGTGAAACCTATGTGAAATTGTTCACTACAGATTACTAAGTAAGCCTGTGCTTACCTTGCTTATTGGATAACCCACCCTCACCCTTGCTTTAAGGTCAGGTCTGCACAAACAACTTAATAGGTTTTCATATTATTGCTTTTGTTGTAGGTTGTGGAGTTGATTTTGACTCATAGTGACCCTATAAGACAGAGTAAAACTACTCTATAGGGTTTCCTAGGCTGTAATCTTTACAGGAGCAGATCACCAAGTCTTTTCTCCTGCAGAGCTGTGAGTGTTTTCGAACCCAGACCTTTTGGTTAGCAGCCAAGTACTTAACCATGGCACCACCGGGGCTCCTTCACATTACCTTTTATTTAATACTTCTTTGGAATTCAGGGTAACTATGTGGTTTGAGACTGTTTACACACCCTTTCGTTAATTGCAGCATTCTGCTAGCTTTGACATTTCAAATCTTGCTAACTTTAAAATGACTTCTTTATGGATAAATTTCTATAACATAGTATAATAATTAAACATATTTTTCTCTCTATGTCAGTACCACAGATACTTTTCTTCTCCTTGCATTCTACAGAGAATCCTTTTGAGAAATAGCAAAGACCAGCTTTATTTGGATTTTTGAAAATGTGAAGATGTTCCAGCCACTAATCTTCTCTCTTTATGACAAATAACTTTCCACTTCTTCCGTCATGAGGAATTCTAATCCTACATTGTCTGCATGCCTTTGGAAAAATTAGCTGTTGGCTTTCTGAGGCCAAATTAAGAGAAAAGTGATAATTATTAACTCATTCCAAAGATGTTCAACAATGAAGAAAGGAGAAAATATGCCTAACAGGGTAAAGGTGAAACATCTGGAAGTAAAACCACTGGGGTATATGTCATGGGAACAGAGTCTAGTCCCGACTCTGACATTAGCTCTGCCTTCTTTGACAAAGTCACCTAGAAATCCTGAAAAATTAAGGATTTGAACTGGTTCTATAAACTATAGGGTATTAGAAATTATTATGTGGTTATCTATGCATATACAACAATATGTGTATATAATAAAGGATGTTTGTATATGCACAATATTACATTATACATATAATATAGTGCCTTTTTTGTTGTTAGTTGGCATTGAGTCAGAGTGTGTGTCAGAGTACAACTGTGCTCCATAGAGTTTTCAAGGCTATGATCTTCAGGAAGCCAGTCTCTAGGCCTGTGTGTGTGTGTGTGTGTGTGTGTGTGTGTGTGTGTGTGTGCACGTGCGTGTGCGTGTGTATGCGTGTGTGTGTGTGTATCAGCCCCCTCCAAAAAAAAATCAAAATGAACCTCTCACATCTTCTCTATTATGTCCTTTCAAGCTTACAAATTCAGACCTCCTCCTGGAAAGATGACCCAGGATTAAGTGTTAAGGACACTGAATCTGTCATAGCGAAGCACCAGACTTACCCTCTGTTAGAAGTAAAAGCAATAAGTTTTATTGTGGAATAGAGATACACAAATCAGGAAACATTTTAACATCCAAGCAGGATGTCATAGTGTTCTAAATTGCAGGGAAAACAGTGACGTTTTTATCAGGTGGAGCAAATAAAGGGCTACATGCTCATAGGCACGGCGGGGGTCCATGGCAAAAAGTAATAAGAAGGTCATTAAACAACTTTTTCTTAATAAATTTTCTGAACTGTCTTGGTTATCTAGTTCTGCTGTAACAGAAATACCATAAGTGGATGGTTTAACAAAGAAAAATTTATTCTCTCACAGTCTAGGAGGCTAGAAGTCCAAATTCAGGCTGGCAGTTCCAGGGAAAGGCTTTTTCTCTCTGTCCACCCTGGAGGAAGGTCTTTGTCATCAACTTTCCCCTGATCTAGGAGCTTCGCAGGCACAGGGAACCTGGGTCCAAAGGACTTGCTCTGCTCCAGGTGACACGTTCTTGGTGGCATGAGGTCCCCATTGATCTCTGCTAACTTCTCTCTTTTATATCAAGTCAAAGGAGATTGACTTAAGACACAACTTGTAGATTGAGTTCTGCCTCATTAACATAACCCCTGCTAATCCTGCCTCATTAATGTCATAGAAGTAGGATTTACAGCACATAGGAAAATCACATCAGATGTTAAAATGGTGAACAATCACATAATACTGGGTATCATAACCTAGCTAAGTTGACACACATTCTGGGGGACACAATTCAATCTATAACATTAATACATTGATTTTCTAACCTCCTGGAGCATGTTGACCAAGGCATTCTCCTTGGATCAAGCTGCATAAAAATCTCTGACAAACATCTTTTAACAGACAATTCCTCTCACAAGCTAAAGTTTTGACTCTTACTCTTTCTGTGAGCTACAAGCAGTTTAACTTTTACAAGAAACTGAATTGTCTCTTTAGGACAGCAGGGGCAGAGATCTTGGGCCAAGCAGCAGTTTAATTTAAAATGGAGTTTAATTTAGATTTGGGTCAGCTATCTTAGTCCTGTCAAGCACATCAGTTTTGGGGTCTGCACAGTCATGCCAAGCACCCTGGTGTTGGGGTCCACATACATCTCCCCCTTTTTGTCAAGCCACTGCTAGGGGGTGCAGATCACCCAAAAAGGAGTTACCTGTCTTCTGCAAGGACTTAGCATCTCAGGGATAGTGATTGAAACATCATGGCTTGGGTCAGGTTCATCTTAGTCCTCAAAGTGAAATCTTTGTTTTTTTAACAATTTAAAGAGAACTTTTGCAGCAGATTGGCCAAATGCAAAACATCATTTGATTTCTTGACTGCTGCTTCCATGGGTGTTGATTGTGGATCCATGTAAAATAAAATCCTTGACAACTTCAATCTTTTCTCCATTTATCATGATATTGCTTATTAGTCTAGTTGTGAGGATTTTTGTTTTGTTTATGTTGAGGTGCAATCCATACTGAAAGCTGTGGTCTTTGATCTTCATCAGTAAGTGCTTCAAGTCCTCTTCAATTTCAGCAGGCGAGGTTGTGTCATCTGCATAATGAGGCTTTTAATGAGTCTTCCTTCAGTCCTGATGCCAAATTCTTCTTCATATACCCAGCTTCTCAGATTATTTGCTCAGCATACAGATTGAATAAGTATGGTGAAAGGATAGAACCCTGATGCACACCTTTCCTGACTTTAAACCACGCAGTATCCCCCCTTATTTTGTTCAAACAGCTGCCTCTTGGTCTATGTAAAGTACCACATGAACACAATTAAGTGTTCTGAAATTCCCAGTCTTTGTAATGCTATCCATAATTTTTTATGGTCTACACAGTCAAAGGCCTCCGCATAGTTGGTAAAACACATGTAAACATCTTTCTAGTATTCTATGCTTTCAGCCAGGATCCATCTGACATCAGCAATGATATCCCTCATTCCATTGTCCTCTTATGAATGCATCTTGGATTTCTGGTAGTTCCCTGTCAATGTATTATGCTGCAACCATTTTTGAATTATCGTCAGCAAAATTTTACTTGTGTGTAATGTTAATGATAATTTCTGCATTCCGTGGAATCACCTTTCTTTGGAATGGGCACAAATATAAATCTATTCTAGTCTGTTGGCCAGGTAGCTGTCTTCCAAGTTTCTTGGCATAGACGAATTAGCTCTTCCAGTGCTGCATCCATTTGTTGAAACATCTCAATTGATATTACGTCAATTCCTAGAGTCTTGTTTTTCACCAATGCCTTCAGTGCACCTTGGTCTTCTTCCTTTAATACCATCAATTCTTGATCATATGTTGCCTCCCGAAATGGTTGAATGATGACCAGTTCTTTTTGGTAAAGTGGCTCTCTGTATTCCTTCCATCTTCTTTCAATACTCCTTGCATTGTTGAATATTTTGCCCAAAGAATCCTTCAAAATTGCGATTAAAAGCTTGAAGTTTTTCTTCAGTTCTTTCAGCTTAAGAAATGCCGAGAGTTTTCTTCTCTTTTGGTTTTCTAACCCCAGGTCTTTGCACATTTCATTAGGATACTTTACTTTGTCTTCTTGAGCTGCCCTTTGAAATCTTCTGCTCAGCTCTTTTACTTCATCATTTCTTCCCTTCCCTTTAGCTGCTCTATGTTCAAGAGCAAGTTTCAGAGTCTCTTCTGTCATCTATTTTGGTCTTTTCTTTCTTGTCTTTTTAATGATCTTTTGCTTTCTTCATGTATGATGTCCTCTCACAACTTGTCTGGTCTTTGGTCATTAGCGTTCAATGCATCAAATCTCTTCTTAAGATGGTCTCTAAATTCAGGTGGGATATACTCAAGGTTGTACTTTGGCTCTCTTGAATTTGTTTTAATTTTCTTCAGCTTCAACTTGAACTTGCAAATGAGCAATTGACGGTCTGTTCCACAGTTGGCCCCTGACTGATGATATTGAGCTTTTCCATTGTCTCTTTCCACAGATGTAGTTGATTTGATTCCTGTGTATTCCATCTGGGGTCCATGTGTATTGTCGCCATTTATGTTGCTGAAAAAAGGTATTTGCAGTGAAGAAGTCGTTGGTCTTGCAGAATTCTATCATGCAATCTCTGGCATCATTTCTATCACCAAGGCCATATTTTCTAACTACTGATCCTTCTTCTTTCCAGCTTTTGCATTCAAATCACCGGTAATTATCAATGCCTCTTGATTGCATGTTTGATCAATTTCAGACTTCAGAAGTTGGTAAAAATCTTCAATTTCCTCATCTTTAGCATTAGTGTTTTCTCTTAGCTATCTTATGCTGGTGTAACAGAAATACCACAAGTGGATAGTTTTAACAAACAGAAATTTATGTGCTAACAGTCTAGGAGGCAAAAAGTCTGAATTCAGGTGCCAACTGCAGGAGAAGGCTTTCTCTCTCTTTCAGCAGCAAGAAGGTCCTTGTCATCAGTCTTCCCCTGGTCTAGGAGCTCTTCAGGGCAGGGGCCCCAGGTCCAAATGATGTCCTCCTCTCCTGTTTTTTTATTCTTGGTGGTATGAGTTTCCCCTCCTCTTTGCTCACTTCTCTCTTTTATATCTCAAAAGAGATTGACTCAAGATACAACCTAATCCTGTAGATTGAATCCTGCTTTATTAACATAACTGCCTCTAATCCTGCCTTATTAACATCATAGAGGTTAGGATTTACAACACATAGGATAATCACATCAGATCATAAAATGGTAGAAAACCCCACAGTACTAGGAATCATGGCCTAGCCAAGTTGACATACATTTTGGGGGGACACAATTCAATTCATAACATGGTTGTTCCATAAATTTGAATAATAGTCATATTAACTGATATTCCATGTAGTCATATGGATATTATCCTATCACTGACAGCTTTGTCCTTCAGGAAAGATCTTGAAATGTTCTTTTTGAGGATGAATGCCATACCATTCTTCTTCAATTTGTCATTCCTGGCATAGTAGACCATATGATTATCTCATATGAAATGGCCAATACCAGTCATTTCAGCTCACTAATCCCTACGATATCAATCTTTATGTGCTCCATTTCATCTTTGATGACTTTCAATTTTCCTAGAGTCATACTTTGTACATTCCACAGTCTGATTATTAATGGATGTTTGCAGCTGTATCTTCTCATTTTGAGTCATGCCACTTCAGCATATGAAGTTTCCAAAAACTTGACTCCATCCATGTCATTAAGGTCAACTCTACTTTTAGGAGACAGCTCTTCCCCAGTTGTATTTTGAGTGACTTCCAACTTGAGGAGCTCATCTTCAGCAGTATATCAGACAATGTTCTGCTGCTGTTCATAAGGTTTTCACGGGCCAATTTTTTCAGAAGTAGACTGCCAGATCCTTCCTCCTAGTCTGTCTTAGTCTGAAAGTTCCTCTGAAACCTGCACACCCTGAGTGACCCTGCTTGTATTTGAAATAATTGTGATATAGTTTCCAGTATCACAGCATCACCCAAGCAACCACAGTACAACGACTGGCAGACATGTGGTGAATTTGAACCATTAAAAAAAAATGCCATAGTGGCAGTTAAATTGTGAATAGATTGTTCTAATATACTAAAAGAGGAAACCAGCACTTGAAGAAATCACCAGCCCCACCCAGACCTATCAGCAATGGGATTATCTAAGAAGACAAGATCTCTCTTCTGTGTGAATTTTAATTTCATGTCACTGTTACATTATAAACTGTCATTGTATGAATGGATACTCATAGGAACTCCAAGAGTACCTAAGGTGCATTGGCCTAGCATATTCCAACCATCTAAGCATGGCAAGGCCCAAGTATAGGGTGAATTATGGGACTTTTTTGCTATATAAGCTGATCCTTCACATAAAAAGATATATCCAGATGGGCTACATAACATACCTGCCCCAGTTTGAATATGAGGAAATGAAATGAACTGATTGGCTCTTTCAAGCCAGTCTGAGTTAATGAATCCCCACAAATAGATAATTCTCCAAATTCTAGAGGAATGGTTATATATATATATGTCTTAATGATGATTTGTAGATTTTCCCATTGGGTGGAAGCTTTCCCCTGCCAGCGTCCCACTGTTTCTTTTGTAGCAAAAAAGCTCCTTGAAAACATGATACCCACTTGGGGAGCACTAAAAATTCTTTGCAGTGATTGGGGTACCCATTTTCTTGGACAAGGAATTCAAAGAATTATGCCGAATCTTCCCCCATATACCAGAGATCGCATTACCTTATCACCTCAGTCCTCTGGACTTACAGAAAGAACTAATAAAAACTCAGCTTGCTAAGCTTTCTGAATCCTTAGGTTTGTCTTGGACTAAAGTTCTCCCTTTAGTCCTTTTAAATTCAAGCACTCCTTATGGATCTCATAAACTCACTCCTTATGAAATAGTTACAGGAGTACCTGTGATCCCTCTGAATTATTGAAATACTGTTAATCTCTAATACAATACTCTAAGAAACACTTTCCACAAATTAAAGAAGCATTTAAGGAGCAGATACCTGACTCTCCTCCTCTACTTAGTATTAACCCAGGAGATTATATTTACTAGAAAAGACATCAATTAAAAGATTCTTTAAAACCTCACTGGAAGAAGCCTTATCTAGTTCTTTTAACTAACATTTGTGTGGCAAAACTAGAATGATTTAACCCTTGGATTCATTTATCACAGTTAAAGAAAGCTAAAGTACCTATCTGGACTTGTTGGCCATCCAAAAATAATACCATATCAGGATTTGTCAAAGGAGTTTCCTTTAAGTCACTATGGGGACTCAGAAGCTTCTCAGTTAGATCTAAACAGTTGTGGAAGGGACACCATCTTCATCAGTTACAGGGAGAAGAGTGGCTGGGTTTAAAGTAGTCACTGCATGTAGTCTAATATTTGAAGCTGCCAGAAGAAAGACCTCATAGGAGATGAGTCTGCTTGCAGATAAATCTTGGGTTGAAGCAGAATTAAGCAAAACAGACAAAGCATGGAGTACCTATTTATCTAAAAACGTTCCTAAAACTAAATCTGTAGTAAGCCCTGACCTGTTGCTGTCGAGTCGATTCTGAATCATAGTGACTCTACAGGACAGAGGAAAACTGCTCCATAGGGTTTCCAAGGAGGGGCTGGTGGATTCGAACTGCCAACCTTTTAGTTAGCGGCCAAGCTCTTAATCACTGCGCTACTTGGGCTTGTAGTAGGAGCTATGGCTCTGAGGCAAGGGGAGTAGGCCCAAGCCAGAGTGTTTAGCTGCAGGCTGTAATAATTCACTGGCCTATTTTGTCCTCTGTGTTTCTGTGTAAGAATACCTAATGCATTACCAGAAGCATCACGTATAAATAAAGAAAAGTCCAAATGATAGTTAGGGAACCCTAAAATAGGCATATTAATCAAAGCCTCTTTCAATTTAGTTATCGTTCTTTAATCTTCTGGGGGTAAGACAGAAGGGATCAGGCTCAGAGGTTTTTAAATATTTGTATAAAGAGTGAGCCATGAAAGAAAAGTTAGTAATCCAGGCTTGACAATAGCCACAGAGCCCTAGAAATCCCTTTACTTGTTTCTTTGTTTTAGGTAAAAGAAAGACTGCAGTAGCTTCTTTTCTCTTGGGGTCAATAGAAGAGTCTTCTGCAGAGGTTAAATGATCTAATTATTTGGCAGAAGATGGAGCTAACTGCAACTTTTCTCTAGAAACTTTATGTCCACCCATAGCTAAATGTTTTAACAAAGTGATGCTGTCTTCTAGGCAAGCTTGCTGAGAGGTGGAGCACACCAGTAAGTCATCAACATATTGTAATAAAGTAGGTTCTTTTGGAAAATGCCAAGGTTACAAATTTGCATGCAAAATCTGAGATGCAGTGGAACCTTGAGGCATGACAGTCCAGGTAAGTTGTTGACTATCGCATGTGAAAGCAAACAGATATTGGCTTTCAGGCTTGACAGGAGTACTGAAAAATGCACTACAAAGATCTATTACAGTAAAATATGTTGCATCAGGGGGAACACTGGAAAGCAACAAATGTGAGTTAGGGAAAATCAGGAATCTAGGGACAACAATGCGATTAATTGCATGTAGGTCTTGAACAAATCTCCAACCATGACCATTTGGCTTCTTACCTGGAAGGACAGGAGTGTTGCAAGGACTAGTGTAAGAAACAATTAACCCCTTAGAAAGAAAATCCTGCATAATGGGAGTTAGTCCTTCTTTTGCTTCTTGTTTTAAGGGATATTGCGGGAACTTTTGTCAAAAGCTTAGATGTGTCCACTTGAATTTTAACAGGTTCAGTGGACAAAACTCAGCCAACATCTGGGGATGTTGTGGCCCATAAAATTTTGGGAATCTGAGCAATAACTGCAGCGGGAAGGGAGCTTGAACAAACAGAATTTTGAAGAAACATGATAAGGGCTTGCATATGATAAATAGCCTCTTTCATGTTTGAGTTTGTATCTTTAATGTTTAAATTATCTGGAAAGCTTAATATTACTTCCCACTTTTCATTAAACTGTAAATGGCAATTCCATTTAGACAAAATATCTTTTCCTATTAAATTAACTGTCATGTCAAGATTAAGCAGAAAAGGATGTAAATCTTCTAAGGGACCAAGAGATACTGGTACAGGTTGAGAGTGGACTAATGTTTGTTCTTTATTAGTAACTCTCACTATTTTGGAGGTTTTTGTACTCTGGGGAAGGGTTTTTGTAAACTTGTATGGTTAATGGCAGACAGGGTAACTCCTGTTTCAGTTAAAAATTGGCAAGTTTCTCCATTAATGTACTTAGTTGTTTATCCTTGAGAGTTTAGAGCCACCATGGGAAAAACTCTGTACTGTCCCTGGAGCCCCTCCATTCTGAATCAGGGACTGGAGGGGTGGTTGGGAGTGAAAACCTTCTGTTTATTCTTCAATTTAAAGTATTTATTTTCCAATGGCCAGGTTTTTTACAATAGTGGCAGAGACTAGACCCATTGGAAAGTTTAAGATTTCTTTTCTAGGTGGGCCTTTGTAGCTGCTGTAATTGAACGGCCACCAATTTGTCAGCCTTAGCAATCTGCTTAGTTGCTAAGGTTTGGGCAAGCTCATGGGCTAAATTAGTCAATTTGGCAGTGGGAGCAGCCGTCCAATCTAAACAATGTCTTTTATCTAAGGCTGAAATTTCAGGCTTGAGACCAGATATAAACACTTCATTCCTTTGTCCTAAGGATCTAACCCAGAATGTTCCAAAAACTTCTGGAACAAACAGGATTGATAACCATATACAATTTCATCTCTATTTTGTATGCAAGAAAGAACTTTTGTCCAATCAATTACTGGGGGAAAAGACTTAAGGATTGCTTCATGTAACTTTGTGCCTCTATCTCGAACTTCAGCAAGAAGGGTTTAAGCAGTTTTGTTTGTATCCAAGGCTAAATTATCTTGGGGATCTTTCCATTCAGCATATTCTAACCACAATTTGGCTTCCCCTGGGCCAACTAACATGGACTAATTGCAATAAATCAGACAACCCAGGCTGATAAGCATTAATAAGGACTTAAATTTTTTAGGAAATCTATGAGGATCCTCATCTAAATTTGGAAAATCTTTAGCAATGCTACGTAGTTCTGTACAAGTCCAGGGAATGAAAGCAATAATAGCTTTCTTTGGAATTTTTCTAGTGCCCACTCCAGATTTCACAGGGTAAATCTTAAAAGGCATTTCAGGAATGGGCTTTGGACTCTCTGGCTTTGAATACTTAGCAGATTGTTTAGGGAAGAAAGGGAGTTCAAGCCAAGTATTTTCAGAATGGTAAGAAGGTATAGAACAATACAGAGGAGAGACTGCTAACAGAGGTGCAGATGAAGCTGTATTGGATGGTGTAAGTACAGGAGAGCTCTGACATTGTAATTCCTTATTTTGCTTAGTCATTTCAGAAACTGTATTCTGCAATTCTTTATTCTGTTTAGTCAAATTGGAAACAGTATCATGCAGACAGGTTATATTGCTATTTTGATGTCTTCAAGAGACCTCAAAGTACGTATTTTAAGAAAAGTCCTACTGCAATTTCTTAATCCAGGACTCTTTCTGTTCTAATTTATTGTGCAGGAAAATTAACATAGAAAGATTGAAGTTCAACTTCCAGGCAACATGGTGCTATAGATAGAAGCAGCACGTCATCCCTCCACGGCAAAGATTCGAAAACTAAGTCAAACAGAGACAAACGTCATTCCTGAAACTCTAAGCATCAAATGAAGAGATAAAGAATTCAGCCAAACACCAAATGGAATAAGAAACTGACAGAAAACAGACAGTGAGGAGAGATACATGCAGAGGTCCCCGATCAGCTATCGCAGGACGGGTCCACCATCTTAGACTACTATCAGAAATCTGCAGAGGGTATGAGAAAACAGCTTCATGGAGCTTCCAGCAGGAGACAGAACAACTGGTAACCAGCAATATACACTTTCCCACCCTCCAAGCTTCTTCACCCCCACTAGGCCTCCTCTGCTTCTTGCAGCCACACTCTCTTGGCCAGGAAGCACCAACTTCACCCTGGTGCTGCTTGGATTCCAACCACCTGCACTGGCCAGCTCACTGAGTGCCATTTGTTGGTGCTGGTGTTGCATTTTTCTGCTTCTATTGATTTCTTGCTTACCTCTCACCACCTCCCACTCCTTTCTCTCAAATACCTGGCTCCGTGTGCCATCTTTGCTTCTTCCTGAAAGGATGCAGAACACCTCTCAACTGTGAAACTGCTTCCCAGCCCGTGCCACGATGCTGGTGGGATCCCCAGGGCTTTTTTGTTTGTTTGTTTATTCTGATTTATTCTGTTTTGATTAGTTAGTTTGTGTGTTTTCTTTTTCTTTTCTCATCTTGGGAGCCCCTTTTGTCCAGGCAGGACTGTGCAGCTTGACTGCTACTCCCTTACTCTGCATAGACACAGATCCCTGTGGGCATTTCTTTTTTCTTGATTTTTGTTTTTGTTTTGTTTCTTTGTGTGGTTTTCTTCTCTCTCTTTTTACCTTTTCGTCCTTCTTCATTATTCAGTTTCTTGTCTCTCTATACTTACCTTCTCTTCCTGTCTCCTGAATACCTGGCACTGTGTGACACCTTTACCCCTTCTAGCTGGGCTGTACTTCACGGCCTGGGAGCAACTTCGTCAGTCCTCGAAGCCACACTGGTGGGATCCCTGGGGTTTTTTCTTTTTTTTTTCATAATTTTATTTATTCCTTTTTTTCTTTTACCTTTTTCTTTCTGTTTTTCTCCATTTCTCAGTCTCTAATCTCTCCACTCCAACAGCAAGTTACCTTAGCACTATTTTTTGTTTCTTTGTGTGTATGTTTTTGGCTCCTGTTCCTCTCTCCTCTCTGTCCTCTTTCCCATACCCATCTTAGCTCCACACATCACAGTCTGACTACTCTTTCCTGCCTACCTGCAGCATGCACTGAACATCACACCCCCAAACAGACACAGACATGGCCTACTGGAACCTTCCCTGCACTGATTCCCAGCCTGCCCTGTTAGCCCTAGTACGTGCCACAAACAACCCATCCCAGCAACTCCCCTTCAGCTGGACTTGCCCTGCTATACCATACCTGAGAGACTGACCCTGTCCATTGGAGAAGGAGGGGAAAAGTATCATGCCTACAGATGAGCAAACAACAAAGAACTCACAGCCTGCCTGCTCAGACATAAACAAATAAAACAAAAAAGCATGACAAAACAAACAAATCTACAATCAATAAATGAGGAAAAATGGCTACTGAATAACCCGAAGACAGCAGATGATATCAAAATATATACAAAACCAGGACAGGATGGTTCCAGTAGGTGTCCAAAATAAAACACCAGATAACTTTCCAGTAGAGGAAAAGGCACCAGAACTACCTGACAGGGAATTCAAATCTCTAATATTCAGAGAAATCCAAGAGTTGAAGAAAAAAGCAGACAAAGATGAGGATAAAAAGGACAAATTCATGGAAAAGGCAGACAAATTCATGGAAAACACAGATCAAAAAATGGAAGATTTCAAGAAAATAAGACGGGAACAAAATGTGAAAATAAATTCACAACTAGACATCATACAAAAACAACAGTTAGAAATCCAAAAGATAAACAAGATTTCAGAAATGGACAGTGTCATAGAGGGCCGATGAGCAGGTTTGAAATGGTGGAAGACAGGATCAGCGAAATTGAAGACAAACACTTGGATACAACTCCGAGGAAAAATTAGAAAAAAGAACAAAGAAAAATGAAGAATCCCTGAGAATTATGTGGGATACAATCAAAAGCAAAAA
>NW_004444148.1:1617264-1666077 GCF_000243295.1 Trichechus manatus latirostris | reverse complement strand
CAGCCATCTAAGAAACTCCACTGGTCTAATCCCTTCAGGAGCAAGGGAGAATGAAGAAAACAAGATACAAGGGAAAGATTAGTCCAAAGGACTAATAGACTACAACTACCACAGCCTCCACCAGACTGAGTCCAGTATAACTAGATGGTGCCCAGCTACCACCACTGACTGCTCTGACAGGGATCACAACAGAGGGTCCCAAACAGAGCTGGAGAAAAATGTAAAACAAAATTCTAACTCATAAAACATGACCGGACTTAATGGCCTGACAGAGACTGGAGAAACCCTGACAGTATGGCCCCCGGATACCCTTTTAGCTCTGTAACGAAGTCACTCCCGAGGCTCACACTTCAGCCAAAGATTAGACAGCCTCATAAAACAAAATGAGACTAATTGCCCACAACAGTCCAGGGACAAGGACTAGAAGGTAGGAGGGGACAGGAAAGCTGGTAATAGGGAACTGAAGGTTGGGAAGGGACAGTGTTCACATGTTGTGGGGTTGTTAACCATTGTCATAAAACAATATGCGTACTTACTGTTTAATGAGAAACTATTTGTTCTGTAAACCTTCATCTAAAGTACAATAAAAATAAATAATAAAAAATGAAAAAGAAAGATCAAATTTTCCCAAAGTGGCCACTGAAAATCTGAACTGCTCTTAGTTAGGTCACGCAAAGCAGACAAAAACACACATGCTGAAGAACTGAAATGCTTGTTCATGTAATGAGCGGGAGTCCCCAAAGGAGGCTCAATATTGCTCTTAGATGTGGCATTTCCCTGATTTCCAAAAGCAGTGTAAAGTTATCTCTGGAGGCTTTAAACAAAAGGTCAGAACTTTCAGGGTCTCAGAACTGGACAACATAAACAGTGTCACCAAAATTTTGGGCAATATTTTGGCTCAGCTTGTGCTCAGAGTCTCTAAACAGCTTTAAGATTCTAAGATCCTTAATCAACCACACCATAGGGAAACCAACCAAACAAACAAAAAAAAACAAATAAAAAAACAAAAGAACCTATGTTCCATTTATAAAAAAGAAAAGAAAACGAAAAGTAAAACCCACAATAAAACTCAGGGAGGTTCTATGCAAAGAGAGCAGAGGCTAGGACCTGAGAGGTATTCACCTTGCCGCAACTCCCAAATCTGTCGTGGAGACGGAGGGCCCCAAAATAGCCCAGCCAGGTACTGTTAGCCCAGGTTCCTTGTGCCTTGGAGGTTGCAGAGGTCAATTCACTTTCGGGTCTCTTTGTGGTCTCCAGAAATGTCGTAGTGAAGCAGCAAATTTACACTCTGTTAAAAGCGAAAGCAAAAAGTTTTATTGTGGAATGGAAATTCATAATCAAGAAACACTTTAACACCCAAGCAGGATGTCACAGTGTTCCAAATTCCAGGGAGAACAGTTAGATTTTTATCAGGTGGAGCAAAGGGTTATGTGCTTGAAGGCATGGAGGCAGTGCATGGCAAAAAGTTACAAGGGGGTTGGGAAACTACAACCTTTTCTTAATAAATTTTCTTAACATTATTAACTGTATTTTCTAACCTCCTGGAGCATGTTGAAAAAGGTATTCTCCTTGAACAAAGCTGCACAAACTTCTTTGACAAACATCTTTTTAACAGACAATTCCTCATACAAGCTAAAGTTTTGACCCTTGGCCTTTCTGTGAGTTATAAGCAGTTAAACTTTTACAAGAAACTGAATTGTCTCTTTAGAACAGCAGGGGCAGTGTGATGGTTAAGATTGTGTGTCAACTTGGCTGGGCCTTGATTCTCAGGGTTTTATCAGTGGTATAATGTTGTGATCACTTCCCAGTTGAGACTTGATATGTGACCACCTCCATGATGAGACCTGCTGTGAGTAGTCAATCAGTTGAAAGGGAGTTTTCTTGGGTGTGTGGCCTGCATCAAATATAAGCAGACATTCTGGCAAGGCTTGGGGGCTTTCTTCTCATGCTGGCTCCTGCAGCTGGCTCCTGTTCTTCTGACCTCTGGTTCTTGAGACTTGAGCTAGCAGCTTACCTGCAGTCTTGCCTGTTGATCTTGGAATTCATCAATCTTTGCAGCCGGTGAGCAAGAGCCCTGCTCTCTGACCTGCTGATCTTGGGTTTGCCAGCCACTGCAACTGTGCGAATAAGGAGGAGCCTCTATCTTGACCCATGGACTTGGGATGTTCCAGCCTCTACAACTGCATGAGCCATTTCCTTGATATAAATCTCTCTATATATATTTATATGCTTTACTGGTTTTGCTTCTCTAGAGAACCCAGCCTAAGACAATCAGAGACCTTGGGCCAAGCTGCCGTTTAATTTAAAATGGAGTTTAATATAGATCTGGGTCAGCCAACTTAGTCCTGTCAAGCACATCAGTTTTGGGGTCTGCACAGTCATGCCAAGCACTTTGGTGCTGGGGTCCATACACAAGTCTCAGTCAACAGTCAATGTTCATCCATCCATCCATCCATCCATCCAACCTTCCATCCGTCCATCCATCTATTCATCTATTTGGTGTCCCCCAAACTCCAAAGTAGTAGACAGTGACATGGTGAGGTTTGATACCTGTGAAGAGGGGAAATAAGAAATCTTTCAAATTGTTTTCCGTTTGTTTGTTTCTTATTTTAAGGCTTGGTTTTCATTTTATGGAAGGACTGTTAGGCAGTGAGTCCCTTAAGAACAGGAGCATGCATCCTTCTGTATCCCCAGGAACTAGCAAGACATTCAGTAAGTATTTGAAAGCATGAATACATGCACATATATATGAATGTACTTCAGACATCAAACTGCTAGAATTTCCCTAGGAATACACAATCCATGCTCTTGGAAATGGTCCTGTATAAAATTCATTACAAAAGGTGAAATTAGGGCCTGGAGGAAAGGAATATTTCCTTATTCCACCTTTGTTCAAACTTAACCATGTTTGAGCACTGCAGGACAATGGCGAGAGGAGAAAGGATAAGAAGAGAACAAGAGGGAGGAAATGGGAAAAACATTCTGGAGTGCTACGTGTATGGTTAAAAGAAGAAAAAAGTTATAAAGATTCCAGAGGCTGCATCACAGTGTCATTCCCACTAGCTTTTCCAAGCCCTCCACCCCCTCACTTCAAATACAAGACTCTTCTTTGTTCAGAAAAATGAAAATATTGTACCGATGGCATGGATGGTCACTAATCCAGCTGAAATATCAATAGTGTTGAGAAAAATTAACAGAAATAAAAACAATTCTATCCAAATTCCTCATTCCCATTACTAGTCAAACTTTTCCTAGGTTTAAATTATACCAAAGGATAGAGAAATGTTTATAGTTGACTTTATCATTGTGGAAACGCATATAACCTCAGCCTTAAGGGATGCTGGGACTTTAGGGGCAAGCTGGCAAAGAAAGGAGCATATATTAGGACAAGCTGGCACAAGGTAACTGGAGAGAAATGTGAACCAGTCTACTTGTGGTTGTTTTTGCAAAGGCATCTAGCTTTTAGGCCAGTTTTATTGCAGCTAGCATCCAGTTATAGTCACATGGCCACTGGGAGCTTAAGGACCACGCCCTGGCATTCTATTTTATTAGTGTTGCCTATATGATGTAAGGAGCCCTGGTGGCGCAGTGGTTAAGAGCTCAGGCTGCTCACCAAAAGGTTGGCAGTTTGAATCTACCAGCTGCTCCTTGGAAACCCTATGGGGCAGCTTTACTCTGTCCTATAGGGTCGCTATGAGTTGGAATCGACTTGACGGCAATGGGTTTTTTATATGCAATAAAGTGGAATAGTTTAGTGTCTAGACCTTTCAGTACATGATTTCTTTTAGAGGGATGGCAGTTTCAAATCCTTTCATAAAAGCCCTTTAGTCATCTTCTTTCAGACATTCAGTGGAAGTCTATAAAATTATAAGAGACTTGAGTTAAACGAAATACATTTTGGAATTTAAAAGCTGCACCTAATTATCCATGAATATTTCCCCATAGGTCTCTTTTATCAGCACAAGAAATGTCTCTTTTAGGCATATGGACAACGGTAGTCATTATAGTCAATAACAGTAAAATTACCGCTTTGGTAAAATTTAGTCATTTTATAGAGTCCTAAGGAGTCTAAGATGTTTCTAGTTATCAAAGCAGATTCTGAAAAGTTATCTATGCTGTGACACCAGGGAGGTGAAATTAGATCTTGGAATGTAGCTAGGCTCACTGCTGCTGTAAATCTAGCAAACTGAAATCATTTAGTTTCCAAATCTAAGAATAACACAATTTGACAACTACTTCGAAGAGAAAATCAAGAAAATAAATGAGCCTTTATATTTGATATTGATCATAACACGCAGAAGGTTGTCCCAAGAAAAAGTGACTTGGATTCCCCCCTTAAATTCCTCAGCCAAAAGGAAGTTTTACATCTTTGAGCAGTCAGGGAATGACAGCAATTAAAAATTAACCCTAGCATCTAAATGAGACCTAACAGATCAAAACCTGTTATTGGAAATCCAGGACTTCCCTTTTTAAGTTGTTCTCTTCAAAGGTTAATTTCAACTGAGGGTTGGATTTCTAGTGTTCCTTTGCAGAAGTATTTCTATTAAAGAAGGGAATCTGAGTCTTTGGCCCAATTACTCTTGACCCTTCTAAATTCACTCATGTCTTGAGGGGCAAGTTAGTACTTCTGGCCCAATGGCCAAGCATTTTCCTGATTCATTTGGTCATCTTGTTACATTTCCCCGTGAACTTTGAAAAGCAGGGCCTGAACTTGCTCCTCCACTACAGCATCAGCGCAACTAACCTGAGACATTTGTTTTAAATTTTCCCTGTCTAGATGAAGTTCTAGGAACTCTGGTGGTGCAGTGGTTAAGCACTCAGCTGCTAACCAAAAGGTCAGTGGTTCGAACCCACCAGCTGCTCTGCGGGTCTGCTTCTGTAAAGATTTACAGCCTTGGAAACCCTATGTCCTATAGGGTTACTATGAGTTGGAATTGACTCGACAGCAGTGGGTTTGTTTTTGGGGGTTAGATGAAGTTCCATGTTAATGGGATCAGCTCTTTCTACCCTGGAACATATTGAACTTGGTGTCAAATCCTGGTATAAAATCTAACACTCTATCATGATTTCCAAACTTTTCTAAGTCTCCTCTTTGGGAGTCTAATGGGGTAAGAATAAGGATGCAAATTTAAATAATAATTTGCCAAAAGTTCAGCAAGTTAACAAATTAACAAGACCCCGAGCCCCCTCAGACTCCTGATGAAGAATTCCTGGAATAGAGTCTTGTGCCACTACAATTTCTAGATGGGCAGCTGAATGTGCTTGCTATTGCAGTTGAACCAGGAGTACTTGTTCCTAAAAATGGAATAGCAAAAGCATTTTGCTATGCCTCATAAATCTAATATACTGTGAAAGTCTGTCCAGTTTGCTGTGATCTATAAGAGTACCAAAATGCCATATCTAATAATTTGTGTTAACCTTTTTACAATCGCTCTATTGTTTCCTTCCGATGTTCCAGAGAAGACGGAATGGCAAAAACTTACAGAGGCCATATCACATCTGGCAGGTGGGGAGCGTGATAATAAATGAGGAACAGCTTCTGGCTGCTAAATGAGAGTGTGTGGATCAGTGAAAATTTTCTCTTATGAATCTTTGAGGTCATGGAGCCAAATTTATACCCAATACTGAACTCCCCTCAACAGCATCCCTTGACCTATAATTTTCAAGTTGCTGCTTAGATTCTTCAGTGAAGAAGAGTTTATGTCCTCCTTAAGTTATCCATTCTATTGTTGCAGGCAGCGAATATTAATATTAATGCAATAAACAAATATCAATAAATTTATTTGTTTACTCATGTTGAGCTGAATCTGTCTTCTACTAACTGCCGTCCATCCTTTAATCTCCACAATAAAATAAATGATGCAGTTTTCAAAAATACAATGTTCTTTTGTGCTTGCTCCTTCTTCTTATACTTTTTATAGAATCATTTAATTTATATATAACTCCTATATAATTACAGAAATCTTTGAAAGCAATACTAAATATTGATATTGAGAGTTGCCATGGCAATACATCAAAAAGCTGGGCAATGAATAAGTATGACTGAAGAAGAACTGAGACATTTGAATTATGGCCTTGGTGAAGAATATTGAATATACCTTGGACTGCCAGAAAAACGACCAATTCTTTTTTGGTACAGTGAATCTGTATTCCTTCCATCTTTTTTTGATAATTCCTGCGTCATTCAATATTTTGCCCATAGAAGCCTTCAGTATTGCAACTTGAGGCTTGAATTTTTTCTTCAGTTCTTTCAGCTTAGGAAATGCTGAGCAATTCTTCCCTTTTGGCTTTCTAACTCTAGGTCTTTGCATGTTTCATTATAATATTTTACTTTGTCTTCTTGAACTGTTCTTTGAAATTCAGCTCTTTTACTTCATTTCTTCCATTTACTTTAGCTACTCTGCATTCAAGAGCAAGTTTCAAAGTCTCCTCTGACATCCATTTTGTTGTTTTCTTTCTTTCCTGTCTTTTTTCATGTATGATGCCCTTGATGTCATCCCACAACTTACCTGGTCATCAGTCATTAATGTTCATTGCATCAAATCTATTCTTGGGATGGTCTCCAAATTCAGGTGGCATATACTCAAGGTCGCATTTTGGCTCCCGTGGACTTGTTCTAATTTCTTCATCTTCAACTTGAACTTGCATATGAGCAATTGATGGTCTGTTCCGTAGCTGGCCCCTGGCCTTGTTCTGACTGATAATATTGAGCTTTGCCATCATCTCTTTCCACAGATGTAGTCAATTTGATTCCTGTATATTCCATCCAGGGTCCATGTGTACAGTCTCCATTTATGTTGTTGAAAAAAGGTATTTGCAATGAGTAAGTCGTTGGTCTTGCAAAATTCTATCATGAGATCTCTGGCATTGTTTCTATCACCAAGGCCATATTTTCCAACTACCAATGCTTCTTTGTTTCCAACTTTCCTGTTCCAATCACCAGTAATTATCAATGATCTTGATTACATATTTGATCAATTTCAGACTGCAGAAGTTTGTAAAAATCTTCAATTTCCTCATCTTTGGCATTAATGGTTGTTGCATAAAATTGAATAATAGTCGTATTAATTGGTCTTCTTTGTAGTTGTATGGATATTATCCTATCACTGATAGTGTTGTACTTCAGGAGAGCTCTTGAGGTGTTCTTTTTAAGGATGAACGCGATGTCATTCCTCTTCAATTTGTCATTCCTGTCATAGTAGACCATAGGATTGTCTGATTCAAAATGGCCAATACTAGTCCCTTCAGCTCACTAATGCCTACAATATCGATCTTCATGCATTCCGTTTCATTTTTGATGACTTCGAATTTTCCTAGATTTATACTTTGTACATTCCAAGTTCAGTTTCTTAGTGGATGTTTGCAACTATTTCTTTTCATTTTAAGTCATGCCACATCAGCAAATGAAGGTCCCAAAAGCTTGATTCCATCCACGTCATTGAAGTGGACTCTGCTTTGAGGAGGCAGCTCTCCCTCAGTCATATTTTGAGTGCCTTCCAACCTGAGGGGCTCATCTTCTGGCAGTAATTCAGATAATGTTTTGCTACTATTCATAAGCTTTTCACTGACCAATTTTTTCAGAAGTAGACCGCCAGGTCCTTCTTCCTAGTCTGTCTTAGTCTGGAAGCTCCACTGAAACCTGTCCACCATGCATGACCTTGATGGTATTTGAAATATCAGTGGCATACCTTCTAGCATCACAGCAACATGCAAGCCACCAGTACAAAAAACTGACAGACAAGTGTGGGAGATAATATTAGTATCACTAAAATCAGTGGTGTAAAGATCAAATGAGCTATCTCTAAGGTATCTAGAACAATGCCAGGCATATTGTAAATGCATTATAAGTGTTGGATATAAATTAGTAATATTTCAGCTCAATGTGTATAAAAATTTTAACTATCAAAAGGGAAGAATAAATACCACGGCACATACAGGAATTTGAACTGAAGTGAGATACTGCTTCTTAGTATTATTGATTGTGGAGTCCTGCATCATATATCTGTTTGAATTAATTTAATCTTAAGCCACTTCCAAATTTAAAATACGAACTTAGCTCTAATTTATTCAAGGCAAATTCATGGAAGATCAGGTTTATAACACTTTCACGCTAACTGTTTAAAATTTGTCAGGACTGGCAACAATGACACTTTATATACCTACAGCTCCACCTCATGCTGTAGGCCTCATTTATTTGGAATTTGTGATCACTCAGATAGTGACAAGTCCGTTTTTGAAAAAACAAAAATGGCTTATGGAGTGAGCGAATATGAGGAACAATTACTATCCTTAATGACGTTCATAACGCCTTGATGTGGTACCGGTACATGGCCCCCATCTACTCACAGAAGCAGACATGGCAGCTAGGAAAATAATTTTAATTAGAAATTTAAAAAATATTCTTTAATTCACTAACCTTGCCATTGGATTTGACTATTTTTTTTCCTACCCACAACGCAAAAATATCAATGCTACTGATAATAATAACAGTGTTCTGGAGTCCCTTTGTGGTGCAAATGATTAACACCCTTAGCTAAAAACCAAAGGTTGGTGGTTGAAGTCCACCCTGAGGCACCTTGGAAGAAAGTCCTTATGATCTACTCCTGAAAAGTCAGTCATTGAAAACCCTATGGAGCACAGTTCTACTGTGACACAAGTCAGAGTCAGAGTCAACTCTATAGCAACTGGTAACTGGTAAGATGTGTTCTGAACTGTTCATTGTTTTCATACAGCTTTGGCAGAATCTGTCTGTGGACATCCTTTTTTTTTCAACAACTTGTCTAGAACTCTCAACATTTCTAATTAATGTAATACTTCCACACAGAGACCTTGTGTCATCGGGTTGGTTACTTTTCCTTGCAGCTGCATTTCCAAATACTTCCACACCATGCCCTGGGCTCAACAGGCAGCTTCCGATTTTTCGGGGCTGGAAGTAGACCTCCCCTGGGATAATGAGGGCTTCACTGGCTGGCCACAAAATCCCCTTTGAGCACTGGATTCTGATGGCTCCAACATATTCTTCATCATTTGGCATTGCAAGCAGTCTACAGAAGCTATTTGGTTTTATAATCAGCAGAACAGGTGGCTTTAGTGCGAGAAGGAGCTGTGGTCTAAGGTTGGCTGTGAGGTATATTATCCATTTGCTGTTGACATGCCAGTGAGCACTTGAATTGGAATGAAAAGTTAAATCTTGCAGCTTTTCAATTGACGTGCCAGTCAGAAACCTTTTCTAGCTAAGGCTAATATAAATCGGGAACTTGTTCTCCTCAGTTTTCTATGGTTTATTTTATTCTCTCATGCCTGTCAGGACAGAACTTCAAAATTGTGCAGACATCATTAGAGAAGATACAGATGACAAAAATTCCAGATTAAGCCTTGTTTTTAGAAACCAAAGAGAAGGAAAGCAATCTGCAAGCAAGGCAAGCCCAGTTTCTAGACAAAATGAGCCCCATCTAAAATCTGATTTCAAATGGCTGCATTCAGAAGTACAAAAGGACCTGCCTGTGATACCCACAATTATGCTCCTTTAGAATCATTGTTTTAATTTGCATTAGCCAAAAGGAGCTTCTGGACACTATACAGGGTTGTGTGTTTAATAGTAATTTGCAATATTGTAATGCCAAGATCAAAGGTTGTGAAAATATAACATTGGGTGTTAAAAACAATACACACCCCCAATATCCTTGGTCTGAGGGAGTGTAATGGCCCAGTGAACATATTTAGCGGTCTAGTTTTATATTTGGTTTGTCTTCAAAGTTAACATAGAACTCCGTGCAATTAGAATGCTCTTTCACCAAGCAATACCTAATAATTCTCTTGATTCTCATTATTTCCTCTGCTGTCATTTGTTCATTCCTTCTATCTTTATACTGTTACCCTGTCCCTGAGTAAATGTCAAGTGAGAATTATGAAATTACAGAGATTTCCCCTGTGAAAATCTCCCAAACATATTTGAGAAAAATATCCAGAAGATAAACGAGTCATATTCTGAAAATCAGTTGGTTAGAACTTGCAAAATAATTTCTTTAGAGACATAAATAGGTAGATGGTAGGTCAGTAGCTAGCCCAATCCACAAAAGTCTACTTTTTATATTCCCAGGCTACTTTAGTAATTCATTCCATTCAACATTTTACTGAGGGTCTGAGATAAGTCAGGCAATGTGCTGGGCACTAAGGATACCGTGATGACTAAAAATTGCCCCTGCTCTAAGAAGTTTAAAGTTTAGAGGCCAGACAAACAAGTAAGAGACAATTTGGGAATATTAAGGTAAACTGTATTCCAGAAGCAGATTCAAAACCGCCTCTTCTTTTATGACATGGTTAATCAAAACAAGTCTTCCTTTCCTTGCACAAGGTTATTGTTTTTTTTGAGAACACAGAGAACAAACTCGTTAGTGAGACTGTTAACCTCTGTTAGTTACCTGTGAGAATTATGAAACATGGGAGAATTATCAGAAGAATCAAGACAAGGAAATATCTTCAAGTATTTAGGTATCTTCATGGCCCAAAAGTATAAGATGGCATTTTCTATAAAATACTGACAAGTAAATGTGATGCCAGTCTCAAGTAAGCTTTTAGGAAACATCAATGAGGGCTTTAGTGGTTCAGTGGAAGAATGCTCACCTTCTAAGCAGGAGACCTACGTGTGATTCCCGGCCAATACACCTCATGCCCAGCCACCATCTGTATGTCAGTGGAGGCTTGCGTGTTGCTATGATGTTGAAGAGGTTTCAGCAGAGCTTCCAGACTAAGACAAACTAGGAAAAAAGGCCTGGTGATCAACTTCAAAAAACTGGCCAGTGAAAACCCTATGGATCATAACTGTTTGCTCTGCAACTCCTTATGGGGATGGCACAAGACTGGACAGCATTTTGTTTCATTGTGCATGGGGTTGCCACGATTTGGGACCAAATCTATGGCAGCTAACAACAACAACAACATTGAGAAAATAGTTTGTGAGCACACAGAAATGAAAAAAGAGATTACTAGGGCTTCACCAAAAATAAATTAAATGCGATTTTGTTTGAATGATTTGATTACCAGAGCAGAGAGAAGAAGTTGATAATGAAATCTAAATTTAGCCAGGACATTTGGCAAAGCTTATCATTATAATATTGTACATAAGCAAAACATGGAACAATATGTTACTTATTAAAGTACAATTCATCCAATAAAATCTTTTTGTTTGTTTTGTTTTAATCCAAGTACCTAAGCTTGTACACAGTTTTGTCCTAGTCAATGTTTATCATGACTTAGATGAAGTTAGGAGCCCTGGTGGGACTGTGGTTAAGAGCTGGGCTGCTAACCAAAAGGTCAGCAGTTTGAATCCATCAGCCGCTCTTTGGAAACGCTGTGGGGCAGTTCTACTCTGTCCTGTAGGGTCGCTATGAGTCAGAATCAACTCAACAGCAACGGGTGTGGATGAAGATATAGAAAATTTGCTCATCCAATTTGAGGAAGAAGAAAATCAAATCTAGAGGGATAGAGATAATTGAATGACAGAATCAGGAACTCAAAAGATGTTCTTTGGAGAACAGGCTATGAGGAAATAGACAAATCAAAGTTATTAGAAAGAATATGGTAGATATGAATGATAGATAAAAATGACCTGGCAGTCTACTTCTGAAAAGAATTAGCCGGTGCAAACTTTATGAATAGCAGTGGAACACTGTCTTATATAGTGCAGGAAGATGAGCCCCTCAGGTTGGAAGGCATTCAAAATACGACTGGGGAAGAGCTGCCTTCTCAAAGTAGAGTTGAGTTTAATGACATGGACGGAGTCAAGCTTTTAGGACCTTCATTTGCTGATGCGGCACGACTCAAAATGAGAAGAAACAGCTGGAAACATCCATTAATAATCAGAACCTGGAATGTATGAAGCATGAATCTAGGAAAATTTGAAATCGTCAAAAATGAAATGGAACACATGGATCGATATCCTAGGCATTAGTGAGCTGAAATGAACTGGTTTTGGCCATTTTGAATGACACAATTATATCATCTACTACGCCGGGATTGGCAAATTGAAGAGGAATGGCATCACATTCCTCGTCAAAAAGAATATTTCAAGATCTATCCTGAAATACAACACTGTCAGTGATAGGATAATAGCCATATGCCTACAAAGAAGACCAGTTAATATGGCTATTATACAAATTTATGCACCAACCACTGAGGCCAAAGATGAAGAAATTGAAGATTTTTACCAACTTCTGCAGTCTGAAATTGATCAAACATGCAATCAGGATGCACTGATAATTATTGGTGATTGGAATGTGAAAGTTGGAAACAAAGAAGAAGTATCGGTAGCTGGAAAATATGGTTTTGGTGAAAGAAATGATGTCAGAGATTGCATGATAGAGTTTTGCAAGACCAACGACTTCTTCATTACAAAAACCTTTTTTCACCCAGATAAACGGCGACTATACACGTGGACCTCGTCAGATGGAATACACAGGAATCAAATCGACTACATCTGTGCAAAGAGATCGTGGAAAAGCTCAATATCATCAGTCAGAACAAGGCCAGGGGCCAACTTTGGATCAGACCATCAATTACTCATATGCAAGCTCAAGTTAAAACTGAAGAAAATTAGAACATGTCCATGAGAGTCAAAGTACAACCTTGAGTACATCCCACCTGAATTTAGAGATCATCTCAAGAATAGATTTGACGTGTTGAACACTAATGACTCAAGACCTGATGTGTTGTGGAATGACCTCAAGGACATCATATGGAAGAAAGCAAGAGGTCATTAAAAAGACAAGAGAGAAAGAAAAGACATAAATGGATGTCAGAAGAGACTCTGAAACTTGCTCTTGAACGTAGAGTAGCTAAAGCAAAAGGAAAAAATGATGAAGTAAAAGAGCTGAACAGAAGATTTCAAAGGGCAGCTCAAGAAGACAAAGTAAAGTATTAAGATGACACGTGCAAAGAGCTGGAGATAGAAAATCAAACGGGAAGAACACACTCAGCATTTGTCAAGCTGAAAGAACTGAAGAAAAAATTCAAGCCTCAAGTTGCAATAGTGAAGGATTCTACAGGGAAAATATTAAACAATGCAGGAAGCATCAAAAGAAGATGGAAGGAATACAGAGAGTCATTATACCAAAAAGAATTGGTCGACGTTCAACCACTTCAGAAGGTAACACATGATCAGGAAACAGTGGTACTGAAGGAAGAAGTCCAAGCTGCACTGAAGGCATTGGTGAAAAACAAGACTCCAGGAATTGACAGAATACCAGCTGAGATGTTTCAACAAACAGATGCAGAGCTAGAAGTGCTCACTCGTCTGCCAAGAAATTTGGAAGACAGCTACCTGGCCAACTGACTGGGAGAGATAAATATTTATGCCTATTCCAAAGAAAGGTAATCCAACAAAATGTGGAAATTATTCAACAAAATCATTACTATCACATGCAAACAAAATTTTACTGAAGATCATTCAAAAGCGGCTGCAGCAGTATATTGACAGAGAACTGCCAGAAATTCAAGCTGGATTTAGAAGAGGACTTGGAATCAGGGATGTCATTGCTGATGTCAGACAGATCCTGGCTGAAAGCAGAGAATACCAGAAAGATGTTTACCTGTGTTTTATTGACTATGCTAAGGCATTCAACTGTGTGGATCAGAACAAATTATGGATAACATTGCACAGAATGGGAATTCCAGAACACTTAATTGTGCTCATGAGGAATCTGTACATGGATCAAGAGGCAGCTGTTCAACAGAACAAGGGGATACTGTGTGGTTTAAAGTCAATAAAGGTGTGTGTCAGGGTTGTATCCTTTCACCATACTCAGTCTGTATGCTGAGCAAATAATCTAAGAAGCTAGTCTATAAGAAGAACCCAGCATCAGGATTGGAGGAAGACTCATCAACAACCTGCCTTACACAGATGACACAACCTTGCTTGCTGAAAGTGAAGAGAACTTGAAGCACTTACTGATGAAGATTAAGGACTACAGCCTTCAGTATGGATTACACCTCATCAGAAAGAAAACAAAAATCTTCACAGCTGGACCAGTAAGCAACATCTTGATAAATGGAGAAAAGGTTGAAGTTGTCAAGGATTTCATTTTATTTGGATCCACAATCAACACCCATTGAAGCAGCAGTCAAGAAATCAAAAGACGCATTGCATTGGGCAAATCTGCTACAAAAGACCTCTTTAAAGTGTTGAAAAGCAAAGATGTTACTTTAAGGACTAAGGTGCCCCTGACCAAAGTAATGGTGTTTTCAATTGCCTCATATGCATGGGAAAGCAGGACAATGAATAAGGAAGACTGAAGAAGAATTGACGCCTTTTAATTGTAGTGTTGGTGAAGAATATTGAGTATACCATGGACTGCCAAAAGAAGAAACAAATCTGTCTTGGAGAAAGTACAACCGGAATGCTCCTTAGAAGCAAAGATGGCGAGACTATGTCTCATATACTTTGGACATGTTGTCACAGGGGATCAGTCCCTAGAGAAGGACATCATGCTTGGAAAAGAAGAGGGTCAGCGAAAAAGAGGAAGATCCTCTACAAGATGGATTGACACAGTGGCTGCAACAATGGGCTCAAGCATAGCAACAATTGTGAGGATGTCGCAGGACCAGACAGTGTTTTATTCTGTTGTGCATGTGGCCATTATGAGTGGGAACTGACTTGACGGCACCTAACAACAACAAGTCTTGCCACAAACTAAGCTCTTTATAAGTTTAAGTTTTTCTCTTTCCCTAACATCTCTCTCCACTCTCTTCTGCCACATTCTTTAACTTTACTTTCAGAAGATTCCACCAAGAAGATGTACATGACATCCTTTGCATATAAATTTAACTTATTTCTCTGTGTTCTTCTCCAGGGCATCGAATAACAGCAGTTTAGAGAGCTCTGATTTTTAAAACAGCAGCATATTTATTTTTCCCAATATTTATAAACACGAGGACAGCACAGAAAATTTTTTTCAGTGCTAACAATGTTATTATATAGGAAACCACACCTAATGTCCCATTAGGTTAGAATAAATCTTATTGGAATCAGAATTCCTGTGAATTCCTGTGGCCAGCTAAATAAAGGCCATTTAGACATTCAACTAGTTGATATCGTGCTCTCTTTGACCTGTACACATAACTTACTTTAATGTTTATCTCAAATGGCACTGATTTGTAGCAGTCTCAGTCTGAAATGAGGGAAAAGAAAAAAAGCATGCATGCACGCACACACACAGTTATGGGTTCAAACAAAATCCTAAAATCCTTCTGGGAGCTCATAAATAAGAGTGATGAATGGTCCAGTGAATCATTGCAGAGGTCATCTTGGCTGCACCAGGACCATGTAATTAATTTTAAGGAAAAGTGATTCTTAGACATAAAAATATGAGGAATAATTATTAACTATGCAAGTAGAAACGTCTCTGAAGTTCCAAGTTTGACTTAGTTCATCTCTTATTTATCCACATAGAGGCCTTCGTCTCCTGAAACTGACCTTCTCTCAAGAACGATATCCAGCATTAGGGAATCAAGGGCTCAGTAAGATGAGGAGCATGACTGGAGTTAATGAATTAAAGGAAATGTTCACTGTCTCTTTTTGAGCACCTATTAAGTGCAGGAACTGTGCTAGATTCTAGGGATACAAAATCAAATAAAGCATTATCTGCCCTTGAGAAACTTGTAGCCTAGTGGAAGACACAAATACATAAATTGATTACTACAACATGCTAACAAAAAACCAAACCTCTTGTCATTGAGTTGAATGTAACTCATGGAGACCCCATGTGTTACAGAGTAGAACTCCTTCATAGGGTTTTCTTGGCTGTAATCTTTACAGAGGAAACCCTGGTGGCATAGTGGTTAAGAGCTATGGTTGCTAACCAAAAAGTTGGCAGTTTGAATCCACCAGGTACTCCTTGCAAACCCTATAGGGCAGTTCTACTCTGTCCTACAGGGTTGCTATGAGTCAGAATTGACTTGATGGCAATGGGTTTGGTTTTTTGGTTTTTAATCTTTACAGAAGCAGATTGCCAGGCCTTTCTACCATGACACCACTGGGTAGGTTTGAACCACAAACTTTTAGGTCAGCTGTCAAGCACGAATCATTTGCACTATCATGCTGTTGTTGTTGTTAGTTGCCATCGAGTCAACTTCAACTCATGGCAACCCTATGTGTACAGAGTAGAACTGTTCCATAGGGTTCTCAAGGATGTGCTAGGTGACCTAGTTACAAGGGGTGCCTGGACACATTTGACACAGACACCATGTGGTAGAAATGTAAAATACAGTTCATTGGTGAAGAATTTACCAGCAGGGGAGTAGCAGGACATACATGGTTCCCTGAGGTCTCTCTATGCCATGGAGCAGTGTGCTGAGGTCACCACAGCAGGATAGGACACACCATGGGACTGATCCTAGCGCACTCTTCATACTTACTGGGAAATACAAGGATCCTTTGACTAAATGGCCATGGTGCTTTCTGCTGAAGGAAATGCATTTATTATAAAAGCGAAGCCTATAGAGGTTGGCCTCTGGAGCACCCCGTTCTTAGGGGAGTTACTCAGACCTGCTGACTCACCAACTTGCCAGGCTACAAAGGTGAAGAATATTAACCTCAAGGGCCATCTAGACTAGCTTCTTGCTGTGAAGCCCAGAGAAAGGCCTGGGGATATGAAGAAGGCTTCCTTGGGGAGGACATGGGAGCTGAGTTTTGAAGGGGTTTTCTAGGTGAGAAAGGGGAAGAGTATTCTAGTAAAGACAAGAGCAAGTAAGAAAGAATAGAAGCATGAAGAACACAGTATATTCCTGGAACTGAAAATGGACCAGCGTGATTGGATAATAGCTAGAAGTGACACCACAAGGCAGGTGGGTGCCAGATCACTGCAGTTTTGCAGTTCCTGATAGGTCAAAGCAATGAGGGATTCCACTGCTTATACTCTTTCTATGTAGACTTCATCTGTTGATGCTGGGAAAAGGGGTCACAATAACCAGGAAAAAAAGATGAAAACATTTAGCTCTTAAGTTCAAAGCCCACTGGTCTGGGTGTAAACTAGACTTATTCTGATGTATATGTGCACAGAGAATATTCTTGCTCCTTGTGTAGGTAGAGACTCAGTTTGCTGAGAGAAGGGGAAAGGAGAGAGACCACTCTTCTGTCTAGAAGAAAGTTTCAAACTCCAAGAAGATACCGTAAGTCTTCAGAGGCAGGCAGCTAAGTGAGTGAAAACCAGCACCCCATCTCTGGGCAGTGACCCTTGAATATCCTATTTTCATCTAATAAGATCTGTCCATTAATATCAGCCTATTACCCATTGACTGTCCAGTAGGAGTAATGCCCACCTGTGCCCCTAATACTGTGCTCAGCTCCTTCAACAGCTCATACTTTGAAAACAACCCCTATTTCAAGAGCCTAGTACATAAGTTCCTAGGGACTCTGGACACCCAGAGGGATGAGGATAGCTTGGAAAGGAGAGTCTCTCCAATGATCAAATGGAATTAAATACGTGTTATAGTATCAATATAAGTATCTCATGAAAGGCTTTGGTGAGTTGGTAAAACTAATGCACTATTTCCCAGAGAAGAACGTCCAAAATAAGACAGGTCTAGAAAAGTATGAGAAGGTCATACCATGGTGATAAATCATTACAAAAACAAACAAGACTCTTAAAATCCTTTATTTAATACCTGTAAAACTCAACATTGCAAACTCCTGTTTTCATTTCTTTCTTTAAAACGCTGAAGGAAAAAGGTATTTATTTAGAACCTACATAAATATCTTTAAAAAAAGAATCATTAATGTTAATTCCTTTTGTTAAAATGTTTACTATTATATAGTATAAATGTCATTAAATGAGACCTTCCAAATTCTGAATTATGATAATTCAAACTATATTCACTGCATTCACCTTGGTTAGGGGTCAGCTTTTTTCCCCCCTACCTGATTATCAGAGCATTAAAAATACTTAAAAAAAAAAAGAAATTAAAAGATTACCAATTTCAAAAAAAAAAATGTATCAAAAAGCAGGAGAAAAGCGTGTGTCGTTCTACCACCCAGAAGAAACCATTGTTTACATTGTTAACCTTCAGTTTTATTTCTTCCAGTCTTTTTACCATATAATATTTTTTCATATAGTTGACACCATACTATTGATACAATTTTTCTTCTTCTTTTTTTGACTTGATATTATATTAAAAGCATTAGCACATTTTCTTGAAATCCAAGAAAGAGTTCATTTTCTGAACTGGCTTTACCTGTGGTTTTAATCAAATCCTTGTCTCCATATGTGGTCAGATAGGCAAACAACAGGGACAAGGTGGAGTTACTAGGAATGGTTCTAGCCCCTAAGGATGTAATGGAAGTGACTGGAAAGAAGGGAAAAGGCGGTATGCCCCTGGTATAACGGAAAACTCTTAGGTGGGGAGCAGGCTTTTGGGAATTCTGTCTTGGATAACAAATAGAGCAGACATGTTCATCTAGTCTGGGGATGGTGTTAAGAGAGAATTAAAAAGAACAGAAGGACACAATTACCTATGTATAAGGAAAATTACCTACTTAGAGCAGTCCCTTCCCAGGAGATATCAAAACAAATGTTGTATTTCAAAAGAACTGGTTCTAACAGCTGAAGCTGAAAATGACTGTGAATGTTGAGCTACCCCAGTGCACAAGATACTGGAATTAACAAAACACCCTTTCCTACCCAGTAAACAGTGGAACTTGTTTTATGCAACTGTGAACAAGGGTAGGGACTCATTTCATTCTATCCAGAGTGTTAGTTTCAATTAATTGACCATGAACCTATATTCTAGCATTTAAAAACCACTAACATTTCTTTAAGGAGAACTGGTGGCTTAGTGGTTAAAGCGCTTGGCTGCTAACTGAAACGTTGGTGGTTCAAACCCACCAGCTGCTCCGAGGGAGAAAGATGTGGCAGAGGGTTTCCGTAAAGATTTCAGCCTAGGAAACCCTATGGGGCATTTCTACTCTCTCGTATAGGTTGGCTATGAGTCAGAGTCAACTCAACAGCAGTGGGTGGGGTGGAACATTTCTTAGAGAAACACTGAGTGAATTTCTTCACAGTGTGTTCCCTGGCCAGCAAATAGATTCAGCTTTTGTTATTTTGATGTTTGGTTTTTGTTTTGTTTTGCTTGCCCTCTTGTTATTTTCATTCTTGTATGTACAAATCATGGGTTGAGTCAAGTATATGTAACACACACGATGCTAATTTTTCCTACTTGCCTTTTGGGTTTAATCCCATTAGTTGTGTTTCAAGACAGATGTGTCTCCTCTGAGTGGAGTGGGGACTCTTCTCACCTGCCCAAAATATCAAGAATGACAGAGATGTTGAAGAAAGAGTTTGTCAGGTTTGGTTTAGTATGTCTGTGATGCTTGGTAATCTATACTAATAGGACATGGTTGAGGGGGATGTAAGAAGGGAGGAAGAACAAATAAAAAGCCAGGATTCAAATAAATAGACATGTAACCCACTCAGTTATTCCGTTATGCATCTCTGGGAAAGATGAGGTATTTAGTCTCTAGGGCTTTATATATTTCCCAGCAATGCATGATAAGCCAGTGATGGTATAAGCTTCTGTCTCCTTAGATTAATACATGATTTATTGTCTATATATAAGTTACATCATTATTAATATTAGGGCATTAAAAATTGATAACCCAAAATAGGAATAGCCCTTGTCCAAAACATGAGGTAAGCAAAGTCAGCCTTAATTTCCCATCTGATCCTGATGCCCATTAGAATGTCCACCCCTGGACATCACAGTTGATTCCATTCCCCAACCTCCAGAATGTTCCTACTCCTTCTTATCAGATTTCAGCTACAGGAGCATACCGTTCTGGGTCTGGCTTCTTTTTTTTTTTTTCCTATAATGGTGGCTAATTTCCTGGTACACTGATCAAACTTTCAAACTGAAGTAAGCACAGCAAAGAATGAATCTATCAGTGATCTTCTCAACAGAGTTTTCTAGTGTCATGATCTTTAACCCTGGAAAAAATGAACGCTGTTGGACTAGGAGGTAAGATACAATTTTCAGTAGGGACCCTTCTTGGGACTCTCAGATCATAGCCACCAGGTGATTTTACACAGACTGAGGGAAGCTCTATTTTAAGGTATAATTACAATAATTATGCTTGTGAAATACCATGCTGGTTTATCTCCTGAGATTGTTTTTGAATTAAATTATAGAGCTATAGCATGTGTCTTTTTTCAATGACTGCATGTTATTTCAATTTTTAAAAATATGATTAACCTCATCATCATTCTAGCAATAACAATTACTACTTCTACTTCCACTACCACAACTACTCTATTCATGTTTTGATTCTTCAGCGTGTGCTGGGAAACTGCTCTCCTGCTTCCATTAGAAGACCTTAGTGAGAGCACTTCGGGCCTCCTCTATGGGAGGAGTATGGGTCTATTTGATGACTGGCATGGAAAGATTCTGGCATCTTGTGGCCCCTGTTTCTTCATTAGGTGGAATAAATGTATCAAATCCCCAAACATGTGGCCACGCTTTCTCTTTCTCCTGTCTCAGGACTCTAAAGTGTTTAAGCTGGCTCTGGAAATCCCATCTCCCAAAGGGCTGAGATTATGTATACTTCTTCTGCTTTAGAAGTCCCTGGACAATTAATGTATTTTGGCTGAAGGCTTGAGTCCATTCAGAGGCACCTGAGAAGAAAGGCCTAGTTATGTCCTTCTGAAAAATCAGCCACTGAAAACCCTATGGAGTGCAACTCTACTCTGATGCACATAGGTTGCCAAGAGTCAGAATCAACTCCATGGCAACGGGTTATTGTGTGGTTTAACCATCTTTGTGACATCTATCAGTCATTAAGCCCAAATGTGGATCATTTTCTAACGTCAGCGTCTGTCATTTGGTTGAGAACTCTAAGAGGTAGAAGTGCAACTGACCCCTCAGAAACCACTTTAACACTGGTTCTATGCTCAGAGTTTTACATGCATTATCTCATTTAACTGCCACAACAACCTTGAGAGGCAAGAAGTATTACTCTCATTTCACAAATAATGATGAGAATTTGAGTCATGTGCCCAGCTGCTAAGTAGGAGAGAAAGGATTCCAACCCAGGTATATCATGTTGCTTTCTGTTCTTTATACTTTTACCCCCAAAATAATCATCCTGAGACGCGACTGTCTAGTATGGCTTGATTTTGAATGTTAGATAAATAGAATCATACTTTATGTATTCTGTTATGTCTGGTTTCTTTCTCTCATGACATTTCTCCATGTTGCTCTGTGTAGCTGTACTCTATTTATTTATATACTGAATAACATTAACTCCATAATTTATTTGTTATACTTCTAAAAGATATTTAAGTTTTTTATATTTTTTGGTTATTGTGAATAATACCACTATAAACATTTCTTGCACGTGTCTCTTGGTGCACAGATGCACTTTTTTTTTTTTTTTTAATTAAGCCTTGCTCCACAACTTGGCTTGCTATTCAGTCTTTTAGTTTTAGCTATCCTGATGAGTAACAGTATATTCTTGTAGTTTTATTTTGAAGTTTCCTAATGTCTAAAGAAGATGAATACCCCTTCATGTGATTTTTTTGTTATTTTGTTTTCCTGTATTGTGAATTGCCATTTAAGCCATTTTTCTTCTGGGTTCCTGATTTCTTATTGGTTCATGGGAATACAATATATGATGAGTCCCTCCCAGTCAAGTATATATATTGGCTGCTCTTTGGTGTACCATCTTACTGGTATCTTTTGATGAAAGGAAATTCTACAGTTTAATCAAATGCATTAATCTTTCCTTTATTGTTAGTATTTCTTGTACCTTTTTTAAGAAAATATTTTCCTAACCTGATATAATGAAACAATTCCCTTATATTATCTCCTAAAAACTTCCTTTTGCTGCTTTTCACATTTGAGTTTCCCCCATGGAAGGTGAGAATCTTCACACACAAATTAAGTTGTTGTTGTTGTTTATACTTAATATTAAAGCACTGGGACGTGACCATTATAGTCAGAAATAAGACAACGATAATGCCCATCTTCACCATATTATTCAACACTGTTTTGGAGATTCTAGCCCAGAGGTTAGCGAACTACAACCTGCGGGCCAAATCGGCCCCCTGCCTTGTGTAAATAAAGGGTTTTTAAAATAATATTTTAATGTGTTTTCAGTGAAGATTTACATAGCAGTTTAGTTTCCCATGCAACAATTTCTACACAAAATTGTGTAGTGACATTGGTTACATTCTTCACATTCTCATTATTTCTGTTCTGGTTGTTCCTTTTCCATTAATCTAGTTTTCCTGTCCCCTTATATTCTCATCTTTGCTTTAAAAGAATTGTTGACTGTGTAAATAAAGTTTTATTTGAGCACAGTCATACTCATCCATTTACCTATTGTCTATGGCTGCTTTTGTATTACAACAGCAAAATTAAGTAGTTGAGACAGAAATTATATGGCTTGTAAAGCCTAAAATATTTACTAACTGGTCCTTTACAGAAAAAGATTGCCTACCCATTCTGGAGCCCTGGTGGCATAGTGGTTACGAGCTACAGCTGCTAACCAAAAGGATGGTAGTTCGAATCCACCAGCCACTCCTTAGAAACCCTAAAGGGCAGTTCTATTCTGTCCTATAGGGTTGCTATGAGTCAGGATGGACTTGACGGCAATGGGTTTTTTTACCCCTGTTCAACTCCTTAGAGTATATGTATATATATATATACATATCTCTATATATTTGTATACAATATAATTTGTATACAATGTATTTTTTTTTAATGAAATAAGGTATTGAAGTTGGTAAGGAAAAAACACATTATTTTGAACCTGTTGTTGTTAGGTGTCATCGAGTCAATTTCAACTCATACAGATCTCATGTGACAGAGTAGAACTGCTCCATAGGGTTTTCTAGGTTGTAATCTTTATGGCAGAAGATTTCCAGGTCTTTCTTCCATAGAGCTTATGGGTGGGTTTGAACCACCAATCTTTCAGCTAACAGCCCAGTGCTTAACCATTGCACCATCAGGGCTCCTGGTTGTCTACCTAGAAAGTCCAAATGAATCAGTGAAAAGAAAAGCACTAGAACTGATGATAGAATTAAATGAAGAGACATTATAAGAATAAATATGAAAAGAAACACTTTCTTATAACTTGTTACCGGTTGAATTTTGTCTCCCCCAAATATATTGTCAAGTATTAATCCCCCAATACCTGTGAATGTAACCTTATTTAGAAATAGTATATTTGCAGATGCAATTAGTTAAGTTAGCATGAAGTCATACCGGAGTAGGGTAGGTCCTAATCCAATATGAGTGGTGTGCTTATAAGAAGAGGAAAGAAGGTATAGAACACAGACACACAGTGAAGATGGCCATGTGAAGATGGAGGTAGAGATTAGTATTACGCTGCCATAAACCAGGGATCACGGAGAACAACCAGAAGCTACAAGAGACAAGGAAGGATTCCTCCCTTAGCGCCTTCAGAGAGAGCATGGCCCGGCCAACACCTTGATTTCAGACTTCTAGTCTCCAGAACAGTGAAAGAATAAATTTTTGTTGTTTTAAGCCATCCACTTTGTGATAATTTGTTATGGCAGCCCTAGGGAAACTAATACATAACTGATCAATAACTAATTAGAAAATATGATAAAAGGTCCTAGTCACAAGAGTGATAAAAGTTTTAGTATTACTGGTAACAGTCTTCAGACTGTGAAGATTTTAACTGAAATTGCAATGATTTATACATTAATTGTTGTTATTGTCAGGTGCCGTCAAGTCGGTTCTGACTCATAGAGACCCTACAGGACAGAGCAGAACTGTCCCATAGGGTTTTCAAGGAGTGGCTGTTGTATTTGAACAGCCAACCTTTTGGTTAGCAGCCAAGCTCTTAACCACTATGTCACCAGGGCTCCGTATACATTAATTAGGGAAAGAATTCTCATGTTTATAACACAGAGTCTTCCAATCAAGGAAAGTCACTTTATTTATTCAGATTTTCCTTTATATTTTTCACAATCGCCAGGACTCCAAATAGTTTCTCTAGGTGCAACATGGGATACTCCTCTAGGTTTCGTGTCATTATCTGTAAAATGGGAAAAAAAAAAAATCTGTCCTACTCACCTTACATGATCGCTGAGGAGATAAAATAGAATACTAGGTTTAAAAAGTGCTTTGAGAAATTAAAAATATTAAATTAAAAAAATGGTATTATTAGCATTTCCATTTAATTTTAGGTGAAAAGGAGGATGAGAGCAATAAAACCAGCACATCAGCAGAGGGTAGAAGGTGGGTAACATAAAGGGAAAGTAAGATAACAGGTTATACCAACAGCGATTGCCATTGAGTCAACTCCAACTCATGGCAACCCTATGTGTGTCAGAATAAACATGAGCTACATAGGATTTTCAATGGCTGATTTTTCAGAAGTAGATCAACAGGTCTTTCTTCTGAAGTACCCCTGGGTGGACTTGGACCTCCAACCTTTTGGTTAGCAACTGAACATATTAACCATTTGCACTACCCAGGAACTCCAAGATGAGAGGTTAAGCCATCCAAAGTAATTTTATGCTTACTTTAGTCTTTGGAAATGAGACAATGCTGTGTGATGTGCACATTGGACATGCCTACCTATTTAATACATGTGACAAGTTGGAATTTGCTTGGAAAAAGCATTAAGGATATTGCCTAGGAAATGGATCAATGATGCCTAGCAAATAATGTTTAAGGAGTAACAAGACTTTGGTTAGACTAAGCAGGGAGAAATAGTAAGCAGAAGTGAACAGAATAGAAGGCTCAAAAGAAAGTGATTATTGCTTCATGCTAAAAGCCGCAGCAGAAGTATGCACCTGGATGTTGGGCACGGACTCAGAAGCTGCGACTCAGAGAGCTGGTGCTGGAGAGAAAAGAGCACAGAGGGCTGTTCGCAATATAATAACCTTATTGTCACTGAAGGTGAGAGGGTGAGAGGGTGAGGCTGCCCTCCCCCTCTTCCACACCTCCTTTTTCTCTTCTCCTCCAGCTGCTTGATATTCATTCAACCGTACTCTGAGTAGGGTTATTTTCTTTTCATCTTCAGAATTGCCTGTGATGTTTCTTTTAATGTCATTTCATCTGAACAAACATGTTTATGTATATATTCCCCTGGGTGTTTGTGTGTGTATAAGATGTACTTCTTACACACACACACATACATCTTACATGTCCTTATAATTGATATGCAAAAGGACAGAAATATACAAATTAAGGCCCTCTTGGTCAGCTTCCTAGGAAAGCCCCTGCTGAGTGGAGGAAGAAAGAGTTCATAAGCGGTCAAGCTTATCTCTGGCTCATGCCAGAACCACGACACTCCCAAAAAAAACCTCCATGATGACTGTGGGCAGAGGTAGAACATTGGACCTGCTATATGTTGTCATTGTGAAGTGTGTGAGCTTCAGAGATAAATAATGTTGGAGAGGCAGGTTCCTAAATGATGATGATTATCAGATTCCCCGGGGGAAGAGGAGCAGTTTTAACAATGTCTATCTTCAGCCCCAAGTCTGAGGATGGAGTGGAGACTAGGAATTCCTACTATTTAAAAGCTCCACTTGTGATGACAAATCAGGTTTGAGAACTCCTGGAATAAAGGGAAAAGGGCCTGTGTTGTCCTCCTACCCGGCTAGGAGTTTTTGAATTTTTGAAATCTGCATGGGCCTCAGTTTGTTCATATGAAGATTAGAGAAGAGGATCTTTAAGATCCCTTCCAAATCTTTGCCTCTATGATGCTTTAGAAAATCAGTCACAGTAGAAGCTCTGCTACAGTTTAAACCTCTTAAAAGAGGTTTTCATTACAAAGGCAGTTCAGCACAGGACTGTCTCACAGAAAGTATCTTGAAGAAAGAGTAGATGTAGCACATGTTAGTTAGACTGACTAAAATCATTCATTCAACATTCAACAAAAACTGACTGAGAGGCATTTCTGTGCCAAGCACTATGTATACACTGAGGAGATCAAGAAAACATCACGCACATAATCTCTGCCCCAGTGGAACTTGCTTCAAAAGGGGAAGGCTAAGAATAAACTGATAGTCAAAGAAAAACAATGACCACACAGTAGGATAAGTGGCATGCAGGACATGAACAGGACGATATGATAGAAAGTCACTAAGCAGGGTAGGATCGGGGTGTCCACTTCAGAAAGGATGTTCATGGGAGGCTTCTTAAAGGAGGAAAGAAAGCCCATTATCCAAATAAGAAGGGGCAGGTGTTTTCTAGTCAGAGGAAGAGCAAGTTCCAGAGCCCCTAAGAGGTAAAGAACTTGGCATGTTGGAAGATTGAGAAAGAGGACTCTGAAGGGAAATTACACAGTTTAATTTGTTTTATGAGTCATCATGGCTTCTAGTTGGAAAATGGCTTGGAGGCAGTGAAAGCAAGAAAACACCTTGGATATATTGTCGTTATCCTGATGAGAGATGATGGTAACTTGGACAAGGCCACTGACAGTGGAGATAGAAGTGGCCAGATTGGGAGCTGTTTTAGATGTGGGAATAGATTATTCTGAAAGGAAAATAACGCACGGCTCCTTACAGTGACAGAGCAACGTGGAAATAAGAGTCTGGGTTTGGAGCCACTCTATGACTTACTCGCTGTGTGACATTAATCAAATTATGTACCTTTTCTTGGCCTCAATTTTCTCATCTATAAAATGATGATCATAGTACTGGAAGTGTGGGTTGCTATACAGATTAAAATTGCTGTTGCTGTTGCTGTTGTTGTTAGGTGCTGTCAAGTCGATTCCGACTCATAGGAACTCCATGAACAACAGAATGAAACACCACCCAGTCCTGAGCCAACCTCACAATCATTCCTATGTTTGAGTCCATTGTTGCAGCCACTGTGTCAATCCATCTCGTCGAGGGTCTTCCTCTTTTTTGCTGACCCTCCACTTTACCAAGCATGATATCCTTCTCCAGGGACTGTTCCCTCCTGATAACATGTCCAAAGTATGTGAGATGAAGTCTCCTCATCCTTGCTTCTAAGGAGCATTTTGGCTGCACTTCTTCCAATACAGATTTGTTCATTCTTTGGCAGCCCATGGTATATTCAATATTCTTCGCCAACACCACAACTCAAAGGCATCTATTATCCTTCCGTGTTCCTTATTCATTGCCCAGCTTTCCCATGCATATGAGCTGATTGAAAACATCATGGCATGGGTCAGGTACACCTGAGTCCTCCAAGTGACTTTTTGCTTTTTAACACTTTAAAGAGGTCTTTGCAGCAGATTTGTCCAGTGTAATGCGTAGTTTGATTTCTTGACTGCTGCTTACAGAGGTGTTGATTGTGGAGCCTAGTAAAATGAAATCCTTGACAACTTCAATCTTTTCTCCGTTTATCATGATGTTGCTTGTTTGTCCAGTTGTGAGGATTTTTGTTTTCTTTATGTTCAGATGTAATCCCTACTGAAGAAATTTGCGTAAGCTGCATAAGGCAGGTTGTTAATAAGTCTTCCTCCAATCCTGATGCCCTGTTCTTCTTCATATAGTCCAGCTTCTTGGATTATTTGCTCAGCATAAAGATTGAATAAATATGGTGAAAGGATACAACCCTGATGCACACCTTTCCTGACTTTAACCCATGAAGTATCCCCTTGTTCTGTTCAATTGACTACCTCTTGATCTATGTACAGGTTCCACAAGAGCACAATTAAGTGTTCTGAAATTCCCATTCTTCCCAGTGTTATCCATAATTTGTTATGATCCACACAGTTGAATGCCTTTGCATAGTCAAAAAAACACAGGTAAACATCTTTCTGGTATTCTCTGCTTTCAGCTGGGATCCATCTGACATCAGCAATGATATCTCTGGTTCCACGTCCTCTTCTAAATCCAGCTTGAATTTCTAGCAGCTCTCTGGCAATGTCCTGTTACAGCCGCTTTTGAATGATCTTCAGAAAAATTTAACTTGCGTGTGATATTAATAATATTGTTCGATAATTTCTGCATTCTGTTGGATCACCTTTCTTTGGAATAGGCATAAATACGGATCTCTTCCAGCTGGTTGGCCAGGTAGCTGTCTTCCAAATTTCTCGGCATAGACAAATGAGCACTTCCAGTGCTGCATCCATTTGTTGAAACATCTCAGTTAGTATTCTGTCAGTTCCTGGAGTCTTGCTTTTTACCAGTGTCTTCAGTGCAGCTTAGCCTTCTCCCTTCAGTATCATAGGTTCTTGTTCATATGCTACCTCCTGAAATGACTGAACATCGACCAATTCTTTTTGGTACAGTGATTCTGTGTATTCCTTCCATTTTCTTTTGATGAATCCTGTATCATTCAATATTTTCCCTGCTGAATCTTTCAATATTGCAGCTCAAAGCCTGAATTTTTTTCTTCAGTTCTTTCAGTTTGAGAAATGCTGAGTGTGCTCTTTTCCCTTTGATTTTCTAACTCCAGGTCTTGGCACATGTCATTATAATACTTTACCTGTCTTCTAGACCCACCCTTTGAAACCTTCTGTTCAGCTCTTTTACTTCAGCATTTCTTCCATTTGCTTTAGTTATTCAATGTTCAAGAGCAAGTTTCAGAGTCTCTTCTGACATCCATTTTGGTCTTTTCTTCCCTTCTGGTCTTCTTGATGACCTCTTGCTTTCTTCATGTACAATGACCTTGATGTCATCTCACAACTTGTCTGGTTTTTGGTGATTAGTGTACAGTGTGTCAAATCTATTCTTGTGATGGTCTCTAAATTCAGGTGGGATATACTCAAGGTTGTATTTTAGCTCTCGTGGACTTGTTTCAATTTTCTTCAGCTTCAACTTGAACTTGCATATCAGCAATTGATGATGTTTTCTGCAGTCGGCCCCTGGCCTTGTTCTGACTGATAATATTGAGTTTTTCCATCATCTCTTTCCACAGATGTAGTCGATTTGATTCCTGCACATTCTATGTGGTGAGGCCCACGTGTATAGTCCCCATTATTGTTGTTGAAAAAAGGTATTTGCAATGAAGAAGTCATTGGTCTTGCAAAATTCTGTAATGTGATCTCTGGCATCGTTTCTATCACCAAGTCCATATTTTCTGACTCCTGATCTTTCTTTGTTTCCAACTTTTGAATTCCAATCACCAGTAATTATCAATGCATCTTGATTGCATGTATGATCAATTTCAGACTGCAGAATTTGGTAAAAATCTTCAATTTCCTCATCTTTGCATTAGTGTTTGGTGCATAAATTTGAATAATAGTCATATTAACTGGTCTTCCTTCTAGTACTATGGATATTATCCCATCACTGACTGCATTGTACTTCAGGCTAGATCTTGAAATGTTCTTTTTGACAATGAATGTGATGCCATTCCTCTTCAATTTGTCATTCCTGACCTAGTAGACCATATGACTGTCAGATTCAAAATGGCCAATACCAGTCCATTTCAGCTCACTAATGCCTAGGATACCAATGTTTATGCGTTCCATTTCATTTTTGATGATTTCCAATTTTCCTAGATTCATAATTCTTACATTCCACATTCTGATTATTAATGAATGTTTGCAGCCGTTTCTTCTCATTTTGAGTTGTGCCCCATCAGTAAATGAAGGTCCTGAAATCTTTAGTCCATCCATGTCATTAAGGTTGACTGTACTTTGAGGAGGCAGCTCTTCCCCAATCATATTTTGAGTGCCTTCCAACCTAAGGAGCTGATCTTCAGGCACTATATCATACAATGTTCAACTACTGTTCATAAGTTTTCACTGGCTAATTGTTTTCAGAAGTAGACTGCCTGGTCCTTCTTCCTAGTTTGTCTTAGTCTGGAAGCTCAGCTGAAACCTGTCCACCATGGATGACCCTGCTGGTATTTGAATACCGTGGCATAGCTTCCAGCATCACAGCAACACGCAAGCCCCCACAGTACAACAAACTGACAGATGAGTGGTGCCTATATAAGTAGTATGATTTATATGTGTTAGTTTAAGCTTTACATCTAGAGGTAGTCAGCATGCAGTCAAGGCGTAGTCAACCAACATTGTGTTAGAAAGGGCCACACTTCAGGGTCACTACCAGAAGCCATTTTGGTTATTCATTTCTTGATCAATGACTGATACTTGTCTGTGAAGCACTGGGAGTGTAAGAAAATGGGTTTTATTGCTGAAATCAATGTCTTGCTAAGTGTCATGGATTGGATTATGTCCCCCCAAAAAATGTATGTAGCAATTTGACTGGGCCATGATTCCCAGTATTGTGTCGTTGTCCTACATTTTGTGATTGTAATTTTATGTTAAAGAGGATTAGGGTGAGATTGTAATACCCATACTAAGTTCATATCCCCAATCCAATATAAAGGAAGTTTCTCTGCAGTGTGCCCTGTACCACCTTTTATCTTACAAGAGATAAAAGAAAAGGGAAGTGAGCAGAATTAGAGGGGCCTCACACCACCAAGAAAGCAGTGCCGGGAGTAGAGCGCGTCCTTTGGACCTGAGGTGCCTGTGCTGAGATGCTCCCAGACTAAGGGAAGACTGATGAGAAGGACCTTCCTCCATAGCCGACAGAGAAAGCCTTCCCCTGGGGATCACGCCCTGAATTTGGACTTGTAGCCTACTAGACTATGAGAAAATAAATTTCTCTTTGTTAAAGCCATCCACTTGTGGTATTTCTGTTAGAGTAGTACTAGATGACTAAGACACTAAGTAACATAACAATACTATGAGTAGGGTCTCATTTGTAAAATTATAGGTATTCTCATCCTTACGTTAACAGGACATAAGAATACACCCAGGCCTGTATTCTGTACCCATTAGGAATGGCACCCAAGGTTTTATCTCTAACAGATTCTGTGTCCAGCTATTGGTTTCGGGATATCTGTTTGCATCGTGCCCACTAGGGGGCACAGGCTTGGTAATCTGCTTCACATGAACCTCTCATACCACAGATTCTTAAAACATCTTAAAGCGAAGAAATACGAGAAAACTTTTTAAAGGGAAAAGAAACAAAACCTCATCAAGCTTACAGAATAGATTTATTAAATGTTTTGCACTGTTTTGTTAATGAACATTTGTCCAATGCATGTTTATATGTATGGAAAAATTTTACTTGAGACTTGCTTTCATTATAAATCAGGTAGAAAGATTGTGGGGGAAGTAGCTAACCCTTACCACCTCAAATTTTATTGGTGGGTACCTCTTTATACAAGAAGAATCTAAGAGTTATGCAGAACTGAATTGCTTATGATAGCTAGCAACAGCTCCAGAATTCCAGTCAATCAGTTCAGCAGGAACCTATATCCAGTTTCCCTTGTGCCAGTGTTGCCTTACTTTCCAATAACAGCTCCCCTAATGTACAGAAGTTGTAACTGCCACTTTAGCTTCCCTAATATTTGTGGCCTAGGACTGGCCATAAGGAAACCAGTAGCTGTGTCATCATAATGTTGCTGTCACTAGTGATGGATAGAAGATCTTCCCTGCTGCTACCACCATGAAGAAAGTCATTGTCCCACCCAAATTTCTGAAATGAACTTTACCATTATTATTCCAGAAAGAATTATAAACTGGGATTACACAAAAGGCCATTCCATTGCCCTACTGCAAAAGAGAAAAATCTGGGCCTAGAGATTTATACTTTGCTGCTTGGCTTCACTCAGAGAATTCCCGTGGTAACTTCAATTTTTCTCCCCTTTGTAAGTCTCTTACAAAGTTATCTGAAAAGTGCAGATCTTCATTTTCCCCCATTGGCTAACACAGTGCAGAACATTCCCCCAGGCAGATGGATAAGACGAACTAAGCATCACCAAGTTTATTTATACTCAATGTCTCTAGTTTGCTCAAGTCAGGTGTTAAAGCAAGGTAGTATTCAAACATCCTGGGAAGTTTTTTCAAAATATATATACCTAAGCCCCACCCCCAGAGTTTCCGGTTCTTTTCCTTGGGTAGGCCCAAGCATGTATAATTGGAAAACTCCCAGGCCATTCACATCTATAACCACATTTCAAAGCCACTGCTTAGTTTCTAAGCCAGTTGGGTAGAACCCAAGTGCACTATGTAGGTAAATAGGCTTGCTTGATATACTTTTTCAAAAGTATATTTTCAAAACATTTAGTCTCCTTAACCTGGGGAAGCAAAGCTCTTAGAGGCTCCCAGCTGTTTCTCTCACTTTCTTGGCTGCCACATCCAAATGGTTCTCGCTGTCTGGGCTCTCCTCTTTCTGCCCCTCCTTTCTTCTAAGTGGGCAGGCATAGACCAACAAGGACATTTTAATCACATTTTTCCAGGTCTTGAATTATATAGGCAATTGGGGATGTTGGGCTGGAACAATCTCTTTCTGGTGCCACAAGCCTGGTCTTATGGCCTGGGCCACATGCAGAAGTTCTGCACCTCATATAGGGAGTCAGAGAGCACACAGCTGAGGCGCAGTGTTACTCAATCTGAAGTAAACAAAACAAGATGGGTGAAAAATCAAGCAAGTACAAAAATTAAGGGTTGCTTTGGGACTCATATGAGGGGAAGGATGGCAGTTTAGTGTTTTTAGGAAATCCTGGCCACACTTGGCACATATTCCAACGCACTGGAAAACTCCAGGAATTCCCTGATTTGGGGAATAGGTTTTCATTTTGACTCATTATGCAGGCATGATGCCTCTGGTGTGGGTGTTCTGGGTTAAAAGGCTGGGGATATGGGAAGGAAGAATAGAGACAGGAAATGGCTTTGGCTAGATATATGCAATGGATTCTTCCCATACCATTGTTGTTAATAAAGCAGACAAGGCTACCACAATCTCTGTCCCCTTTGGAAATAATTTCCCTATCACTGGGTGTTATAGGATCTATGGGAAATTTGACCAAAATAAAAATATTATTATTGAAACAAAAAATATTATTCTGTTCATTTTTCAAACTTGTCATTTTTTTTCTCAATCTGATATGAAATCAACTAAGCATTGTGATAATTCACCCTGTCACCACTTAAATGACTCATTCATAGCACAGAACAGAAGTGATTTTATGACTTTGCAGATGAAGGACCTGATTTGAGGCTGTATTTGTTTCCAGCTGACCAGTATTAACCATTCATAGTGTGTCTGCCCTGTGCCCTTCTGAGGTAAGTAGGAAAGCCTTGGCTGTATTTTCTTGTAAATCAGGTGTTTCAAACATACTTCAAAATAAAACATTAAAATTATGCCACAGGGTTTTATCTCCCTAGGGCACCATAAATTATTTGATTCAGGCTTCCTAGACCATAACAAGATTTCAAAATTCCAAAATATGAATTCTTCAAGGGGACACTGGAAACCATATGTATACACTTGACAAACACTGGTATTCGAGAACTCAAGGTAATTTTTTTTTTTGTTCATATTCATATTACTATGTAGGAGTGGGCCAACTGTGTCACCTTGGCCACCTTCTCTCTTTTTTGTGCATCATTTATTCATTTCCACCTTATTCATCATTCATTCAACAATTATTTATTGTATGGCTGCTATGTGTCAGGTACTGTGCTATGACCTTAACTGGTCACCATTCCTATTTCTTGAAACTCTTAGTCTGGTGAAAGACAGAAAGACAGACATTAATTAAATATCACACGTAATTCAAAACTGCATTTTAAATGTTAAGTACTACAAAGTAGAAGGGCATAATACTATGAATATTTATAATATGAGGATTTGACCTTGTCAGATGAGTCAGGAATGGCTTCCTTAAGGATAGGAAGGGAGCTGAGGTCTGCAGAATAAGCAGAATTTATCTAAGCAAAGACAAGAGGTAAAGGGAACAGCATAGACAAAGTCCACAAGGTCAGAGGGAATGCCGTGACTTCAAAGACCTGAAAGACGACCCTAGTGGCTGGAGTGAGATCAAGGGCAAGCTCAATAGGAGATGAGGTTGGGAAGGTAGGACAAAGCAAGTCCAGAAGACCTTCCCCTCAAAAACACTCCTTTCTCCTTCTCTGATGTTCCCCTTACCCAATGCCCTCAACTGAAAGACTTCTCAGCCCCAGAATACTTTCTACACTTTCCCAATATCGATTCCTTTCACCTAGTATTTCCCTCACCTCTTCATCACCTTTGATTTTACTCAGTTTTCAAGTTCCCGCTTAAATTCCATTTTCTCCATGAAACTTTCAGCAGTACTCCAAACAGAATTAATCTTTCTCTGTTTCCATAAAATTTAAATTTTTATTACAGTTTATCATATTCCAGGTAGTCTCTTATTTATTTTTACATATATTTCTCCTTTTCCAAATTGTGTGCACCTAGATGCCAGGAATCATATCTTGTTTATGTATTTCCTATGGCACTTAGCACAGTATCTTGTGTCAAGTAAATTCCGATAAATTCTTATTGAATTGTGCTAACACCGGGCTTCTGTAGAAAATAAGAAAAAAAAAAAAACTAAACTCCTTTGTTTTCTTTCTTTTAAAAGTGTTTTATTTTGTTTCAAAAAAGTAGAAAACAGAAAAAGTACTATGCAGCATTGTAAGCAGAATGCAAATTGCTTCCTAATATTTGTGAAGAATAACTTTACAGAAATATGCCACATGAAGTTCAGCTAGTTGGGAGGCACACTATTACAATATTTTGAAAAACTCTCAACCAGTGGGAGAGAAGGTTTCAATCTTTCACAAAGAATTGTATTTTATAAATACAGTAACTTTTTCTATAAAAATAAATACTGATTATAAAATATTTGGAAAATAGAGGAAAGTGAAAAAGAAAACCATATTTGAGAATCTTGTTTCAATCCGAAGTCTTGAGCTCCCACTATATGCCCATAAAGCCCTCTGGTTTAATTTAATTTTTTTCCACTGTTGTTTATCAAATCAGTAACCCCATTTCTGAGAACTTTAGCGAGCTTTACGAATTGGCAACATGCCTTCTTAACCAAAAATGGTGGCAAGATGTATGGCTATTTACTTTGATACATGTACTTTTTGTAATCTTTTTTTAGGTAAATGCTTAAGTCTCCTGCCATTACTGACTTGTTAGAAAATGTTATTTCTTAATTTACCATAATGCCTGAGGCTAAAAGAAGACTTACTGTTTGTCGGTTTTAACCCTGGTGGAGTGGATTAGGTATTGAGGTGATATGGTAGGCGAATGAGAGAAATAAAATTTATGGATTAATGTTAATTGTTGTTAAATGTTAAATGTTGATTAAAGTTAATTGATGGTGGTGGGGAGTGACCCTTTTCAATGGTTATGACAGTGAAGGAAGCCACTACAGCATCATTGCCAAGTAGGGAGGACTGGAGAAATCTGGAAGAACAAAAGGAGCCTGATTCTCCCTGCTTTAAGTTGATTCAACAGAGAAAATTGAAAAAGTTATGTACCTTTTTTTTTCCCCACTAACTTTTCTTAAACATTGGGATTATAAATTTTAGACAGAGGCAGACCAGAGACAGGTCTTTAACCTGGAATCCACAGATGGATCTCAAGAGATCTGTATGCAAATTTTGTATCTGTGTGTATTTTTCAGTAAAGAAATTCCGTGTATGAATTCTCTACCCATTTAATCAAATATAAAATGGTCTGTTATTACTTTTCAGCACTTCAGTTTAAACAGTGTGATAGGGTTGTATATATTACCTAGTTTTAATCTATATCCTAGTGTAATGATCCACAAAGTATGTCTCATAGCTCCCTGTCATTCCATGGACCTTTTAGGTTTAAACTATTTTCATAATAATACTAAAAGGTTAGTTGCTTTTTTAGTGTGTTGACACCTGCACTTATGGTGCTAAAAAGTGGTAGATAAACTTTCTGGCACCTCGGTATGAATCAAGACAGAAACATGTAAGGTAATAGTAATAACCATATTCTTCACTGCCATCTACTCACAGAAAAGGGAAAAAAGCTAGTTTTACTTAAGAATCTTCTTGACTAAGTAGTAAAAAAATTAATTTTAAAATCTTAATTCTTGAGTACACAAGCTACTTGTATTCTGTGTGAATAAAATTGGAAGACTATATAAAACACTTCTGCTGCATGATTGTCTCAAAGAAAGCACTTACGTAATTTTTGAGTTTCTCAAGGAAAGCACTTAAGCAATTTTTGAGTTTCTAGCTAAACTAGCCACTTTTTCATGGAATGTCATTTTTACTTGAAAGAATCACTTAAAAAAAAACTATGCTTATTCACACTATCATTTCACAGATAACGACGGATAATATTTATTGCCAATGATAAAATTCAAGGTTGCAAGCAATAATCAGAATTTAGGAAAACTAACATCAGCTACCATGAGCATGACCAAAACCCAACAAAACTTGTTGCTGTCAAGTTGATTCTCATTCATAAAGACCCTATTGGACAGAGTAGAACTACTCCATGTGGTTTCCAATGAGCTCCTGGTGGATTTGAACTGCTGACCTTTAGATTAGCTGCCATAGCTCTTAACCACTATGCCACCAGGGTTTCCATGAGCTTGACAGCTTCCCGTTATTTAAATATTTTTCTGAAGAGATTGGTGCTAATATTAATGAATGCAATTTTTTTGAATTGTGTGATGTCTTCATTTGGAATATCTGTAATAGAATCATGCATGGGTAAAAGATTCACTCAAAATGTGAGACAGACTAACAGATTTTACAACAGATTTTTATCTGAAAATCTATTAAAAATATTTCTCTCTTTTCTAACTACAAATCTGTATAAGGCCAAGTTTTCTTCCTATGTTTCAGCCAAAACATTACATTGCAACAGATTTAATGCAAAAATAAGCATATGAATCCAGTTTTTTCTATTAAGTGAGATATTAAAGAATTTGCAAAAGTGTAAAATAATGCTACTCCCAACTAATTTTTTTTTGAAAAAGTTATTTTTATAAAAGATGTTGTGTGTTAACAAGTATTGAGTTTAATATTGTTGTTTTAAAATGGATTAATATATAAAATTCTTAAATTTCTCAATTTTAACTTCTAATATGATAAATATCAATATCAAAAAAGTGAGAGAAGCTCTTATCAATGTTTAAGAGCAAAAATAAGTTCTGTTGCTAGGTTGTTGTCAGGTGCCCTAGAGTAGGTTCCAACCTATAGCGACCCTATGTACAACAGAATCAAACACTGCTTGGTCCTACGCCATCCTCACAATCATTGCTATGTTTGAGCCCATTGTTGCAGCCACTGTGCCAATCTATCATCCATTTCCTTGAGGGTCTTCCTCTTTTTTGCTCACCCTCTACTTTACCAAGCATGATGTCCTTTTCCAGGGACTGGTCTCTCCTAATAACATGTCCAAAGTACATGAGACAAAGTACTCCTCACTTCCAAGGAGTATGCTGGCTGCACTTCTTCCAAGACAGATTTATTCATTCCGTCCATGATATATTCAATATTCTTCATCAACACCGTAATACAAAGGCATCAATTCTTCTTCAGTCTTCTTTATTCATTGTCCAGCTTTCACGTGCATATGATGCGATTGAAAATACCATGGCTTGGGTTAGGTGCACTTTAGTCTTCAAACCGACATCTTTGCTTTTCAACACTTTGAAAAGGTCTTTTGCAGCACATTGGCTCAATGCAATATCTCCTTTGATTTCTTGACTGCTGCTTCCATGGCCATTGATTGTGGATCCAAGTAAAATGAAATCCTTGGCAACTTTAATCTTTTCTCCATTTATCATGATGTTGATTATTGGTTCATTTGTAAGGATTTTTGTTTTCTTTATGTTGAGGTGTAGTCCATACTGAAGGCTACAGTTTTTGATCTTGTCAGTAGTATTCAAGGTCCTCTTCAATTTCCGCAGGCAAGGTTGTGTCATCTGCATAACGCAGGTTGTTAATGAGTCTTCCTCCGATCCTGATACCCAGTTCTTCTTCATATAGTCTAGCTTCTCTGATTATTTGCTCAGAATATAGATGGAATAAGTACGGTCAAAGGATACAACCCTGATGCACACCTTTCCTGATTTTAAACCACACAGTACCCCCTTGTTCTGTTTGAACAACTGCCTCTTGGTCTATGTACAGGTTCCACATGAGCACAATTAAGTGTTTTTGGAATTCTCATTCTTCGCGATCTTGTTCATAATATTTTATGATCCACACAGTTGAATGAATTTGCATAGTCAACAAAGCACAGGTAAACATCTTTCTTGTATTCTCTGCTTTCAGCCAGGGTCCATCTGACATCAGCAATGATATTCCTTGTTCCATGTCCTCTTCTGGATCCAGCTTGAATTTCTGGCAGTTCCCTGTCAAAGTCCTGTTACAGCCGCTTTTGAATGATCTTCAGCAAAATTTTGCCTGCATGTGAGATTAATGATATTGTTCAGTAATTTCTGCATTCTGTTGGATCACCTTTCTTTGGAATGGGCACATATATGGATTTCTTCCTGTCTGTTCGCCAGGTATCTGTCTTCCAAATTTCTTGGCATAGATGAGTGAGCACCTCCAGCGCTGCATTTATTTATTGAAACATCTCAATTGGTATTCTGTCAATTCCTGGAGCCTTGTTTTTTGCAAATGCCTTCAGTGTAGCTTGGACTTCTTTCTTCAGTACCGTTGGTTCTTGATCATATACTACCTCCTGAAATGGTTGGATATTGACCAATTATTTTTGGTACAGTGATTCTGTGTATTCCTTCCAACTGCTTTTGATGCTTCCTGCGTCATTCAATGTTTTGCCCATAGCATCCTTCAATATTACAAACTTGAGGCTTGAATTTTTTCTTCAGTTCTTTGAGCTTGATAAATGCTGAACGTGTTCTTCCCTTTTGGTGTTCCAACTCCAGCTTTTTGCGCTTTTCATTATAATACTTTGTCTTCTTGAGGTGCCCTTTGAAATCGTCTGTTCAGCAGTTTTATTTCATCATTTCTTCTATTCACTTTAGCTGCTCTACATTCAAAAGCAAGTTTCAGAGTCCCTTCTGACATCTAGTTTGTTTTTTTTTCTTTTTCTTTCTTTCCTGTGTTTTTAATGATCTTTTGCTTTCTTCATGTGTGATGTCCTTGATGTCATCCTGAAACTCCTCTGGTATTCACTCATTAGTGTTCACTGGGTCAAATTTATTCTTGAGATGGTCTCTAAATCTAGGTGGGATATACTCAAGATCATATTTTGGCTCTTGTGGACTTGTTTTAATTTTCTTCAGCTTCCACTTGAACTTGCCTATGAGCAGTTGATGGTCTGTCCTGCAGTTGGTCCCTAGCCTTGTTCTGACAGATGATATTGAGCTTCTCCATCATCTCTTTCCACAGATGTAGTTATCATTCAGTGAGGTCCACGTGTATAGTTGGCGTTTATATTGTTGAAAAAAGATATTTGCAATGAATAAGTCTTTGCTCTTACAAATTCTATCATGTGATATCCAGCATTGTTTCTATTACCAAGGCTATATTTTCCAACTACTGATCTTTCTTCTTTGTTTCCAACTTTCACATTCTAATCACCAGTAATTATCAATGAATCTTGATTGCATGTTTGATCAATTTCAAACTGCAGAAGTTGGTAAAAATCTTTCATTTCCTCTTGTTTGGCATTAGTGGTTGGTGTGTAAAAGAAGTCCTAAGACCAGTAAAATGTTAACGTGTACATAGCTATATAAAAAACATTTAAAAGTTTAAAAAACTTGCATAATAATGTTCACTTTTTTGGGTACTTGGTTTTATCATTTCATAACGTAGAGATCTTTACATATCCTCACACACAGATTTACCTCACTCATTTAAATAGCTACATGGTATTGCGTTAAAAGTGGGTGCTAGAATTTATTTAGCCAGTCCTCCAGTGATGGACATTCAGTTCATTTTGCAGTATTTTGCTTTATAAACATTGCTACGGTGGACGTCATTATATTGGATGTACTTTTGCAGTTGCATCTCTCATGCCCTCCAGCCAAATACCACTAGGATCATTCCTGCAGTTGAACAAGTTAAGTTTATTACTCATTACAGTTACGGGGAAAGCATGCCATGAGTGTGCTTTGGAGAAGGTCTATGTGCTTATTTTGTCAGAATGTCCTTCCTCTGTCTTTTAGCTTTTCTGACTTCTCTTCCTTCTCAACTCAGGTTACTACAACCTCTGCAGAAAACCCTTTTCTCTCCACCGTATTTCAAATAGACTTCCATTATGATTTATCTCATGTGGAGATCTGAAGCATGGCATAGTAATAAATTTTTTCATAGTGACGAAATAACCTTTAATTATTTATTTTTCACTTATTTAATGTTAGTCTCCAAATTAGAGTTGTAAGCTTCATTACTTTAAAACTTCCTCTATTTTCCAGATTATAACTTTTATCATGATAAAGTTTAAAACATTTTTATTTAGTAAAATATCTTACTTTTTCTTCATGGTCTCTATTTTTTTTTTTTTTTTTTTTTTTTAGGAAAGTGTTTCACCTTTTCATTGTGAATAAAATTCAGTAAAAGAAAAATAGGACTCCAAATATCCACCAGTTGTTCCCAAAACTAGTTACTGTATGTCTTTTCTGCTCTGATTAGACTTTCCTCTTTTATTTTATACTAAATTATCACTGTATTTGAATCTATTTCTGGATTCTGTTGTATTCCATTAATACATCCATCTATTTACTCTCCAGTACCAAACTGCTTCCATTTTACTGATTTCTTAAAACTCAAAAAAAGAAAAATGGCAGAGTTAGATAGGTCCCACTCTAAACTTGTCACCGCTCACTTTGAAAAAAAAAACCAAAAAACTATCAATTCTCAGATATTTAATCTTGCAGACAATTCCCAGTATCATTTTGTAGGTTTCTCTTCATTTTTCCACCATTAAAAAAATTCTTACCAATATATTAATTGGAATATTATTGAATTTAAAATTAAACCTGGGGAGAAGTAATATCACTAAAATATTAAAATATTAGGTCTTAAGGGTTCCCATTATAGTCTTGGTGTATTAGTTCATAAAGACCAGCTCTCCTGCTGAGAACAACTATAAAAACTGGATACATTTAAAAATAATTGTTTGAAGGCATTAGAAAACTACCACTACTAAGACTTAACAAGCCAAGGTCTGATTTATAAGGGAGGCACAAAGAGGTGAACCAAAGCATTTGGTTCGTCTTTTCTCCTAAGTTTGTGAGGCAGAAGACTTGAATAGAGTTAAGTCTTAGAGTTCTAGTAGCATGATTTTAGTGTCCAAGGTTTGCCATGTGTCTTAGTTATCTAGTGCTGCTATAACAGAAATACCACAAGTAGACGGCTTTAACAAACAGAAATTTATTTTCTCATGGTTTAGGAAGCTAGAAGTCCGAATTCAGGGCACCAGCTCTAAGGAAGGCTTTCTTTCTCTGTTCACTCTGGGGGAATGTCTTTGTCTCCTTTCAACATCTGTGGGGCCGGCTTTCCTTGGAAATCTCCATGTGTTGTGACATCAATCTGCCCCTAGGTCTAGGAGGTTCTCAGTGCAGGGACTCCAAGTCCAAGGGACTTGCTTTGCTCCTCTCTCTTCTTTCTTGGTTGTAGTAGGTCCCTCTCTCTCTCTGCTCACTTCTCTTTCCTTTTATCTCTTGTAAGATAAAAGCTGATGAAGGCCACACCACAGGGGAATTCCCCTTCATTGGATCAGGGCTGTGACCTGAGTTAGGGTGTTGTATCTTACTCTAATCCTCATCAACATGATCTAATCCTGCCTCATTAACATAATGGACAATTCACTCCCAAATTGGCATAGAGGCTAGGTTTACAACACATCACAAAATGGAGGATAATCAGATCACAAAATAGAGGACAACCACACAATACTGGGAGACATGGCGTAGCCAAGTTGACACGTTTTAGGGGGACATAATTCAGTCCATGACACCACAGTAGGAGAGCCTGGTAAACACCCCAGGATTTTATTTGGGACTCCTGAAGACTAGATCCTAGAAGTCGGCAAACTAGAAATAGATCAGCCCTCCAAAAGACTGAAATAATTCAGTGGCATCATCAGGGGAATGCAGGGGTGTAGACCACACCAGGTGACACTGTCAGGGGGGTGACACCAAAATGATTGTCTATAAAATTTTTGTGCAGTGTTTCAGCAGAAATTTATTATTTTTTAATAAAAATATCCCCGTAGTTAGTTATAACAAAAAAAAAAATTTCATAAACCCAGCTTACATGTATCAAATACCTACAAGGCTAAAGCTCTGTGTTAATTTATCTTTAGAACCTTCTAATGTGCTCCAGTCAGAGCTGTCATTATTACCCAATTACAATGATGCTTTGAATCACCTGCTTTCATCTGCATGCACTACAAGCATTCGCTGTTGTTTTTGTTGCTGCCAGTGTTTTTATAGTCACTGATTTTGTCAAATTTTCTGGTGTTTTAGCTACAATATTGTGATAATTAGCATGGGGAGGTGACACCATGAGTAACTGCACTGAGTGACACCACCCTAGTGACTCCACTGAAATAGCACATTGCCATTAAGTCTATTCCAACTCAAAGCGACCCTATAGGACGGAGTAGAACTGCCCTATAGGGTTTTTAAGGTCAAAATCTTTACATAAGCAGACTGCCACATCTTTCTCCTGAAGAGTGGATGGTGGGTTCAAAGAGTTGATTTTTTTTTTTTTTTTTTGTTATCAGAGCACTTAACCACTGAGCCACCAGGGCTTCTTAAAGACAAAAATAGAGCCTTGAATCATCTTAGTCCCTGACTGAATTATGGTAACTTGCCCCTAGATAAACTGTATATCAGAAGCAACCATAAAGTCTCTCTGGAGAAAGAGAATGTCATTTAGAATCTCAGATTATTAAATGATTTTTCATAGGCAAGGTCCAATATTCAGTCAAAACCATCTATGTTTTTCAGCAGTTGACTACGATGTGCCTACGTGTGGTTTTCTTTTTGTTTCCACTACTTGGGATTCGTGATGTTTCTTGAGTCTCTGATTTGATGTCTTTCATCACTTTAGGCATAACAGAAGACAAGACTAAATAACTGAAAACTAAGAGAAAGACCTATAGGATATGAAGATATTGAATAAACAGGGACTTCAACTATGATTAATATGCTTAAGAAAATGCAGAAGAAGATTTAAAAAATTCAGCCAAGAAGTGGAAACTATTTTTAAAAATCGATAGAAACAATAAAATTGAAAAAAACACAATAACTTAAATTAAGAACCTAATAGATAACTGCAAGAAGACAGCCAAATAAACAATTAGAAAATTGTAAGGTTAAACCAGAAACTAATGAAATTGGTTATCTACATGAGCTATATCAAAATGAGATGGAAGGATAAAAAAAGTGAATAGAAATTCTTTTTGTATTCCTTTTTATATGGTTTTAGATTTTGAATCAAATTAATGTTTTACATATTTTTTAAAGGTTAAATCAACAATAAGGGGGGGAAATAAAATGGAAACTAATGTAACCATGTATCAAATGGAGCCTGGTAGCATAGTGGTTAAGAACTTGGCTGCTAACCAAAATGGCGACAGTTCCAATCCACCAGCTGCTCATTGGAAACCCTATGGAGTGGTTCTACTCTGTCTTATAGGGTTGCTATGAGTTGACAGCAATGAACATGCATCAAATAGATAACTATGAAAATTAAAAAGAATTAATCCAGTATCACAACCACAGATTTTATTAAGAACTGATGCTAGAAATATTTTGAATAAGGAGCCCATACAAAACAAATACAAAATATAGGGTCTATCTATTGTCTTAGATCAGGTTCCCTAGGGCAGAGTGTGAGATGGGGGTTTCTTTGCAAGTGACTTATTAAGAGAAGACTCTCAAGAAAGTACTGAATGGGAGTGAGGAAAGCAGGATAGTGAAGGGAAGCAAAATAGCAAGGAGGTGCTTTCAGGTAAAGCCTAGCCTGAGCCTCATCCTATGTGGAGATCTGAAGCATACATTACACCGCAAAGTTTGTTCTGCCTAGAGAAAAGGGGCAAGAGTTTTATAACCCTGTATCTGTCAGTCATTGGCTACCAGTCATTCCAAAGGGGAGATGTGTAGCTCTCAGGTAACCTAGGTGAATGGGTCCAGTTGTTCATGGGCAGCCCTCCAGAAAAGGTCGTTAGCAGCAATACCTGCAGCAGCTTGGAAATGGGGTATACCATGCCAGTAAAAGTGATACTAGAGATCTGAGCAGGGCTACAACGACTTCTACAACACCAGGGCCGGATGAAGGCATGCGAGGGCCCTAAACACTGATAGTCTGTGGTACCCCCTCCTCTGCTTACTCACACATTGTAATGGAATATGTGAGTTATATATAAACCAAAAAAAACCCCAAACCCATTGCTGTAGAGTTGATTCTGACTCATAGATACCCTATAGCACTGAATAGAACCGCCCCATAGGATTTCCAAGGAGTGGCTAGTGGATTCAAACTGCCAACCTTTTGGTAGCCGAGCTCTTAACCACTGTGCCACCAGGGCTCCAAGTTATGTATATACATGTATATATATGTGTGTGCGTGTGTGTGTGTGTGTGTGTGTCTTAGCTATCCATAATGTCAATTCTTTTTAAATGCAACTATAATATTAACGATTGAATGCAAAAGTGGCTTATGCCATTTTAGCGAATGAGATGAACTGGATTATAAAAAATTTTTAGTGGATGCAGGGTACTAAGATTTTTGTTACACGCTACATTTTGTACAAAAAAAATTGCATATATTCTACAATAAAGAAAATGAATGAGTGAACTTAGTCATTTCAACAATCAATGTAAAATTCTGTTGATCTTCCAAGAAAAATTAGCTTTCACCAAGTTTCCTTTAAATGACTCATACTTCAGTTTTGATGCTTGTTTTGTAATAAATGCCATAATTATAAATGAACAAATGAAAAAGTGTCATAAAAGGAAATTTAATGACAAGAAAACAAATATTACAACAAATTACCCCATTTTATTTTTAGATAGATCTTTCATCTCTAACATGTTATAATTAAAAACATTTCTATTCTTTGCTTTTACAAATTCTTCAATGATTTCATCACAATTAAGCTACCCCCCAAACAATATCTACCTCCATATATAATAAGGATAATGAATTGAGTCTTTCTTGAATCATTGTTGTAAACAGAGTTTTTGAGCCTCTTTAAGTACAAAAATGAGCATTCTGTTGTGTAGTTTGTGACCATTAAAATTAGGAATATGCGTAAAACAATTTCAACATTGGGAAACACGCATTGTATTTTATCTTCTATTATGGAGTCATACATGCCTACATGAGTAAAATCTGTCTTTCCAGAATCTGTAAATCTAGTTCTCATATTTCTCCATAAAGGTTTGTATTTAAGTCATCGGGATAAACCTGCATTAATTTCTTCAATGCCTTCATGCATTCTTCATCAGGTATATCCACATTGTTTAAAAAGGAAAATCTATTTGAAAGAACTTCATACACTTTTGCCCTTCATTTCATGCATGATTCAAGTGTGTCAATGATGGTGTAGTATGTGGTTATGTGAAACTGATCTCTGGCACTCAGTGATGCTTCTGGAGTACTTCCATCATTTACTTCTTTCTTTCTAGTGCTTCTGCAATGGTGAATTGCTTGATAATCAGTATTTGGCAATATTTGTTTTGTTGTGCTTTAAAATTTTCAAAATCTTCTTTTAAATTATGTAAATATCAATCAAGTATACGAGATCAAATGGGCAACACCTGCCCAAAAGCAAAGATGAGAAGGCAGTAAGGGACAGGAAAAACTGGATGAATGGACACAGAGAACCCCAGGTGGAAAGGGAAAGGGGGAGAGGATTGACACATTGAGAGGATTACAACCAATGTCACAAGAAAATTTGTATATAAATTTTGAATGAAAAACTAATTTGTGCTGTAAACTTTCATCTAAAACACAATAAAATTTAAAAAAACTAGAATGTGAAAAAAATTATGTTACTACCTTGTTAATGACTGGTAGAGATCCGTGCATGTCTTTAAATTTACTTCTGAATTTTGGAGTGTTTGACTCATCCAGTGAAAATGCTGCAATAGATTATTCCACATAACCAACATAAATACATATTCTAGTGTTTTCATTTTGTTGGTGATGTTTTCAGCTTCTCTTCTGGTATCTCCTTTTTTGACTGGTCTTCAGCAATATTTTCTAAGGCATCTAGAATCTGAGTGTACAGTTCCAGGATTGCAGTCGTTGCTACAGCATGCATTTCCCAACATGCATTAGAAAGACATTTTAATACTCAGTCATTGCCTAAATATGTTTTAAGAGCTGCCTATTGGTGAGTAGAGGCAGCAAAAAATGTGTAGAGTAACTGAACAGTAGAAAAAAAAATCAGCTGCTTCCAGACAATCTACTGCTTTATGTCCTACAAAATTAAGTGAATGCTCAGCACGTGGTATGAAAATAGCATATACAATATAGTCTAAAATTTTCTGTTGCATGCCTTTATAATGCCCTGACATTTTGCCAGCATTGTCATAGGACTGGCCTCTGCACTTAGAAAAATCAATTTTGCAAACTTCACATAGTGAAGTACTTGATTTGCAATTTCTTTACTATTAATCTAGTAAATGTGATAAATCGCTTGACAGGTTTTCCATCTGTTGAGATACATATCTTATAACAATTCTTAGCTGATCTATATGAGAAAGATCAGGAGTGGAATCTACAGAAAACTGAAATATCAAGCTATACATATTTTACTGAAAATAGTTAATCAAACTTTATCACTTAATAATTTCATTAATTCTTCATACTTTGAGACATATATGATGGATTGTCCTTCCCTGTGTTACCATATTTTGAGATGTGACCTGCTAAAAATGGATCAAACTGAGCAACAAGTTCAAGTAAACCCCCCAAATTTCCATTTTTGGGGGACCCAAACACTTCATTTCTTTCTTGAAAAGATAGCTCACATTCAGTGATTGTTATAATGACAGCAACAATGCATTGCAAAAAGGTTTTCCAGTACTGATGTTCGTCATTAATTTGTGTTCCCAGTTCATGAGTTAAGCCTAAATCCTGTCTTCCATTTAAATATGACAACATACAATCTATGTTTTTCATGTTTATCAGTCATATTTGAGTTGTACCAATTGCTAAATCCATCCATAGTAATAGAGAATTAAGTGATGTAGGACTGAATAGTTTGCAAACAAAACAATATACGGAGCAGACTGATGGAGAATACAGTAGCCACTCTATCTTATAATTTTCACCTTTAGCTTTGTACCCTAGAAATATATTCTGGCTACAGAAGCTTGTTTGTTTACCATCCAGAAATTTTCGACACGAATTTTCAAATGGTCCACTGTGATGTTGACGATCACTTGGCCCTTTTTTGATCCAATAATTTACTTCATTAGAAGAGCAATTATTCCACAAAGCAGGATTTGTATTTCTGTTGTTTATGGGGTCTCCAGATGTGACAATTTCAGATTCTAAAATAGATTTACTTTCTACACCATTATTTATTTATTTATTTTCTACAGCAAGGAATGGATGCAGAATCTGGAACAAACTCCATTATATTCATATTGCTATTAGTAATTTCAGCACTAGAAGTACTAGTACAACAATATGTAACCATTAAACTCAAGCGTTCAATGGAAGAAGTCTCTTCTATTTCATTATGTTTTAAAAAGGGAGTTAATTTTGGAATTGTCTTTAGGGATTCACAAATCGTTTTCTGTTTATCTTCTGAGAGCTTTTTTTTGTGTGCTCTACTTAGTTGTTGCCATTTCATTTTACCTGGATATGAAATTATGTCACTTTTTAAATGTGGTCATTCCATAGCAAATAAATTTGAATAATTGAAAATAAATAAAATATATAACAAGTAAAATTTATATTCAAATTTGGACATTAACACAAAATTTATATTTGAAAATTTGTAAGTATAAATATTGATTTGGAACATGTAATTTTGTTCTTCAGGTCTGAGATAGTCCAAAGAAACAGTACTTACAAGGCAGTTGGAAATAATTTCATTCATGGGTAGTATGATGTTTATTAGTGGGACCTTTGCAGGTCTCCACGAGTGTTTTTTTCTTGAAACAGTACTTAAAAACTTGCCACTCACTTTCCATCCTGTGATGCTGCATCTTCACATTCATTGGACTACTGCTGATACCTGACAGGGGCGAGAGTGATCGCAAAGAGTATGATACAAATACACAGGTATGCTCAATCTGAAGATGCATTTTGGTTTGCTTTGCACAGGACCAGATACGTCATGAGTCATGTGACTACTGTGATGCTGGCACATTCTTACGTGGTCAACAAGAGACAACTGAATGTGAGGTTATAGCTGATAGGTCTGAAATAAAAAGGAAAATGTAATTGTTACTGTATACAAAATTTATAAAATGGGATTAATTTCATTTAGTGCCCCACCAGTTCCCTTCCAGTGCAGCACTCACTTTTTCTTGTGTCCTGTATATGGCATTATGGGTCTCTGCTTTGAACAACTGCTGCTCCTGCTTTGTTGATGCCCCAAGCACAAGATTATCTTGTTGTTACCTGCCTTTGAGTTGGTTCCAACCCATACCGACCCTATGTACAACAGAATGAAACACTGCCCCATCCTACACCATCCTCATGATCACTGTCATGCTTGAGCCCATTGTTGCAGCCATTTCAGTGAGGGTCTTCCTCTTTTTCATTGACCCTCTACTTTACCTACCATGATGTCCTTCTCCAGGCACTGATCCCTCCTGATAACATGTCCAAAGTATGTGAAACGAAGTTTCACAGTCCTTGCTTCTAAGGAGCATTCTGGCTTTACTTCTTCCAAGACAGATTTGTTCATTCTTTTGGCCGTCCGTGGTATGGTCAATATTCTTCAAAAATGCCATAATTCAAAGGCATCAACTCTTCTTCGGTCTTCCTTATTCACTGTCAAGCTTTCACATGCATATGATGCGACTGAAAATACCATGGCTTGGGTCAGATGCACCTTAGTCCTTAAAGTGACATCTTTGCCTTTTAACACT
>NW_004444148.1:1583413-1616882 GCF_000243295.1 Trichechus manatus latirostris | reverse complement strand
AGGGGCCATACTCTCAGGGTTTCTCCAGTCTCTGTCAGGCCAGTAAGTCTGGTCTTTTTCTGTGAGTTAGAACTTTGTTTTACATTTTTCTCCAGCTCTGTTTGGGACCCTCTGTTGTGATCCCGGTCAGAGCAGTCAGTGGTGGTAGCCGGGCACCATCTAGTTGTACTGGACTCAGTCTGGTGGAGGCCATGGTAGTTGTGATCCATTAGTCCCTTGGACTAATCTTTCCCTTGTATCTTGTTTTCTTCATTCTCCCTTGCTGCCGAAGGGGTGAGACCAGTGGAGTATCTTAGATGGCTGCTCACGGGCTTTTAAGACCCCAGACGCTACTCACCAAGGTAGAATGTAGAATATTTTCTTTATAAACTGTTTTATGCCAATTGAGCTAGATGTTCCCCGAGACCATGGTCCTCACAGCCCTTTGTCCAGCAATTCAGTCCCTCAGGGAGTTTGGATGTGTCTATGGAGCTTCCATAACCTTTCCTTGTACAAGTTGTGCTGGCTTCCCCAGTATTGTGTCCTGTCTTACCCTTCACCAAAGTTACCACTTATTTATTATCTATTTAGTATTTCCTCCCTGCTCCATCCCTCGTAACCAACAAAGATTGTTTTTCTGTGTGTAAACTTTTTCATGAGTTTTTACAGTAGAGGTCTCATACAATATTTGTCTTTTTGTGATTGACTTATTTCACTCAGCATAATGTCCTCCAGTTTCATCCATGTTATGAGATGCTTCAAAGATTCATCATTGCTCTTTATCGTTGCATAATACTCCATTGTGTGTATGTACCATAGTCTGTTTATCCATTCATCTGTTGATGGGCATCTAGGTTGTTTCCATCTTTTTGCTATTGCGAACAATGCTGCAATGAACATGGGTGCACATATGTCTATTCATGTGATGGCTTTTATTTCTCTAGGATATATTCCTAGGAATGGGATTGCTGGATCCTATGGTATTTCTATTTCTAGCTTTCTAAGGAAGCACCATATCATTTTTCAAAATGGTAGTATCATTTTGAATTCCCACCGGAAGGGCATAAGAGTTCCGATCTCCCCGCAGCCTCTCCAAAATTTGTTATTTCCAGTTTTTTTTAATTCGTGCCAGTAATGCCTGGTGAGATGGTATCTCATTGTGATTTTGATTTGCATTTCTCTAATGGCTAATAATCGCGAGCATTTCCTCACATGTTTGTTGGCCACTTGAATGTCTTCTTTAGTGAAGTGTCTGTTCATTTCCTTTGCCCATTTTCTAATTGGATTATTTGTCTTTTGTTGTAGAGGTGTTGGATTTTCTTGTAGATTATAGAGATTAGACCATTGTCTGACTTGCAATGTCCAAAAAATTTTCCCAGTCTGTAGGTTCTCTTTTTTACTCTTTTGGTGAAGTCTTTTGATGAGCATAAGTGTTTGATTTTTAGAAGATCCCAGTTATCTAGCTTATCTTCTGCAGTTTGTGTGTTGTTGGTTATGGTTTGTAACCTGTTAATGCTGTGTATTAGGACCTCTAGCATTGATCCTATTTTTTTCTTCTGTGAATTTTGTAGTTTTTGGCTTTATATTTAGGTCTTTGATCCATTTTGAGTTAGTTTTTGTATATGGTGTGAGGTATGGGTCCTGTTTCATTTTTTTGTATACGGCCATCAAGTTTTGCCAGCACCATTTGTTAAAAAGACTGTTCCCCATTTAATGGACTTTGGGCCCTTGTCGAAGATCAGGTGACTGTAGGTGGATGGATTTACATCTGGGTTCTCAATTCTGTTCCATTGGTCAATGTATCTGTCGTTGTACCAGTACCAGGCTGTTTTGACTACTGTAGCCATATAGTAGGTTCTGAGGTCAGGTAGTGTGAGTCTTCCTACTTTATTCTTCTTCAGTAGTGCTTTACTTATTCAGGGCTTCTTCCCTTTCCATATAAACTTAATGATTAGTTTTTCCATCTCTTTAAAGAATGTTGTTGGTATTTGGATCAGGATTGCATTGTATCTGTAAATTGTGTTGGGTAGAATTGTCATTTTCACAACGTTCAGTCTACCTATCCATGAGCATGGTATGTTTTTCCATTTATGTAGATCCCTTTGGGTTTCTTGCAGTAGTGTTTTGTACTTTTCTTTGTATAGGTCTTTTACATCCCTGGTCAGATTTATTCCTAAGTATTTTATTTTTTTTAGGGGCTATTATAAATGGCATTGTTTCCTGAATTCATTTTCATTGTTTTCTTTATTGGTGTATAGGAATCCAACTGATTTTTGAATGTTTATCTTGTATCCTGCTACTCTGCTGAATCTTTTTATCAGTTCCAGTAGTTTTCTCGTGGAGTCTTTAGAGTTTTCTATGTATAGTATCATATCATCTGCAAACAGGGACAGTTTAACTCCTTCATTACCAATTTGGATGCCATTTATTTCTTTTTCTTCCCTTATTGCTCTAGCTAGAACTTCCAGCACAATGTTAAATAGGAGTGGTGATAAAGGGCACTCTTGTCTTGTTCCTGTTCTCAAGGGGAATGTTTTCAGCCTCTCTCCGTTAAGAATGATGTTGGCTGCTGTTTTTGCATAGATGCCCTTTATTATGTTGAGAAATTTCCCTTCTACACTTATTTTATTGAGAGTTTTTATCAGGAATGGGTGTTGGATTTTGTCAAATGCCTTTTCTGCATCAATTGAGATGATCATGGGATTCTTTTATTTTATTTATGTGGTGTATGGTGTTGATTAATTTTCTAATGTTGAACCATCCTTGCATACCTGGTATGAATCCTACTTGGTCATGGTGTATTATTTTTTTGATATGATGATAAATTCTATTGGCTAGAATTTTGTTGAGAATTTTTGCATCTATATTTATGAGAGATATTGGTCTGTAATTTTCTTTTTTTGTGGTGTCTTTGCCTGGTTTTGGTATCAGGGTTATGCTGGCTTCATAGAACGAATTCGGAAGTTTTGCTTCCTTTTCTGCATTCTGAAATAGTTTGAGTAGTACTGGTATAAGCTCTTTTCTGAATGTTTGGTAGAATCCTCCAGTGAAGCCATCTGGGCCAGGGCTTTTTTTTGTTGGGAGTCTTTTTTATTACCTTTTCAATCTCTTCTCTTGTTATGGGTCTGCTCAGATTTTCCGCATCATTTTGTGATAGTTTGGGTATGTAGTGCTTTTGTTTTCTTTATGTTGAGGTATAATCTATACTGCAGGCTGTAGTCTTTGGTTTCATCAGTAAGTGCTTCAAGTCCTCTTCACTTTCAGCAAGCAAGTTTGTGTCATCTGTGTATCACAGGCTGTTAATGAGACTTCCTTCAATCCTGATACCAGGTTCTTCTTTGTATAGTCCAGATTCTCAGATTATTTACTCAGCATACAGATTGAATAAGTATGGTGAATGGCTACAACTCTGACACACACGTATCCTGACTTTAAACCACGCAGTATCCCCTTTTCTGTTTGAAACTGTGTACGGGTTCCTCATGAGCACAATTAAGTGTTCTGGAATTCACATTCTTCACAATGTTATCTATAATTTGTTATAACCAACCTAGCTGAATGCCTTTGCATAGTCAATAAAACACAGGTAAACATCTTTCTGGTATTCTCTGCTTTCAGCCAGGATCCATTTGACATCAGCAATGATATCTCTTGTTCTACTTCCTCTACTGAATCTGGCTTGAATTTCTGACATTTCCCTGTTGATGTACTGCTGCAACCACTTTTGAATGATCTTCAGCAAAATTTTACTTAAGTGTGATATTAATGATATTGTTTGATAATTTCCCCATTTGGTTGGATCATCTTTTTTGGAATAGGCATAAATATGGATCTCTTACAGTCTTTTGGCCAGGTAGCTGTCTTCCAAATTTTTTGGCGTAGACGAGTGGGCACTTCCAATGCAGCATCTGTTTGTTGAAACATCTCTATTGGTATTCCATAAATTCCTGGAGCATTGTTTTTTGCCATTGCTTTCAGTGCAGCTTGAACTTCTTTCTTCAATACCATCGGTTCTTATCATATGCTACCTCCTGAAATGGTTGAATGTCGAACACTTCTTTTTGGTACAGTAACTCTCTGTATTCCTTCCATCTTCTTTTGATGCTTCCAGCATCGTTCAGTATTTTGCCCAACTCGAGGCTTGAATTTTTTCTTCAATTCTTTCAGCTTTAGAAATGCCAAATGTGTTCTTCCTTTTTGTTTTTTTAGCTCCAGGTCTTTGTACATTTCATTATATTACTTTACTTTGTCTTCTTGAACTGCCCTTTGAAATCTTCCCTTCAGTTCTTTTACTTCATCATATTTTCCATTAGCTCTAGCTACTTGACATATAACAGCAAGCTTCAGAGTCTCTTCTGACATTCATTTTGGTCTTTCTTTCCTATCTTTATAATGACCTCTTACTTTCTTCGTGTATGATGTCGTTGATGTTATTCACAATTCATCCTGTCTTCAGTCGTTAGAGTTCAATTTGTCAAATCTATTCTTGAGATGCTCTCTAAATTCAGGTGGGATATACTCAAGGTCGTTCTTTGGCTCTCTTGAACTTGTTCTAATTTTCTTCAGCTTCAACTTGAACTTGCATACGAGCAGTTGATGGTCTGTTCCGCAGTCGGCCCCTGGCCTTGTGCTGACTGATGATATTGAACTTTTCCATTGTCTCTTACTCCATTGTTTCTGATGAGTAAGTCGTTGGTCTTGCAAAATTCTATCATATGATTTTTGGCATCATTTCTATCAGCAAGGCCATATGTTCCAACTACCAATCCTTCTTCATTTCCAACTTTCGCATTCCAATCACCAGTAATTATCAATGCATCCTGATTGCATGTTTGATCAACTTCAGACTGCAAAAGTTGGTAAAAATCTTCAATTTCTTCATCGCTGGCCTTAGTGGTTGGTGCATAAATTTGAATAATAGTCGTATTAACCGGTCTTCCTTGTAGGTATATGGATATTATCCTAACACTGACGGCGTTGTACTTCAGGATCAATCTTGAAATGTTGTTTTTGACAATGAATGCAATGCCGTTCCTCCTCAATTTGTCATTCCCAGCATAGTAGATTGTATGATTGTTTGATTCAAAATGGCCAATACCAGTCCATTTCAGCTCAGTAATGCCTAGGATGGGAGCCCTGGTGGCACAGTGGTTAAGAGTTTGGTTGTTAACCAAAAGGTTGGCAGTTAGAATCCTTCAGCCACTCCTTGGAAATCCTATGCGGCAGTTCTACTCTGTCTTATAGGGTAGCTATCAGTCGGAATCGACGCCATAGCAGCAGATGTGTATGTGTGGTGTAATGCCTAGGATATCAATGTTTATGTGTTCCATTTCAATTTTGACAATTTCAAATTTTCCTAGATTCATACCTTGTACATTCCATGTTCTGATTATTAATGGATGTTTGCAGCTATTTCTTCTCAATTTGAGTCATGCCACACCAGCAAATAAAGGTCCCAAAAGCTTGACTCCATCCATGTCATTAAGGTTGACTGTACTTTGAGGAGCCAGCTCTTCCCCAGTCGTATTTTGAGTGCCTTCTAACCTGAGGGGCTCATCTTCTGTCACTATATCAGACAATGTTCCACTGCTGTTCATAAATTTTTCACTGTCTAGTTTTTTTCAGAAGAAGATCACCAGGTCCTTATACCTAGTCTGTCTTAGTCTGGAAGCTCAGTTGAAACCTGTCCACCATGGGTGACCTTGCTGGTACTTGAATACCAGTGGCATAGCTTCCAGCACTGCAGCAACAGGCAAGCCCCCAAAATATGACAAACTGCCAAACTCGTGGGGTGTTTACCTTGCTTATTGGGTACTCCATCCCTGTACAACACCCATATATAAGTATCCAAGGGTAAAGTTCTTCCTAGAACTTAGTCCTAAGGAAAAATACTGTATAGTCTACCATGGTCAAAATGCTATAGTGATGATGATGATGATGATGGTTATAATTATAATATAGTGCTTACTGTGTGGCATCCAACCCCTCCCCCAAGGGTTTTATATATATTAACTAATTTAATGCTTATAATAACCATAAGAGGAAAATAGTATTATTATCCTTATTTTTACAGATGAGGAAAATGAGACACAGAGAGAGTAAAGTTACATTGTTAATGGCAGACAACAATTTGAACCCTGCTAGCCTAGCTCTAGAGTTTCTTACCTATTGAAAATACACACACACACACACACACACACACACACACAATCCTCTTTTAAGTTGTGTTAGCCTACAATCTGGGTCACAACTGATTGCAGTGAGAATTAGCACTGGACTCAAAGGCAGCCATCTTGTCCTGACATGAGGCAGGCCAGCAGGCTATCAGAGGTTTGGATAAGAAATCTATCCAGTGATGCTCTATAGGGACTCCTGGCCAATCAATTAAATCACAAATGTGAAAAAAGGGACGAGTCAGAAGCAGAAGTCAGCAGGCAAAGGCCTTTAAAAAATAGAAACAGGAGCAATAGATGGAATTGGAAAGAAAGAAGAGGTAAGAAGAAGGTGAGTCAGGCATCAATAATGGAGCATTTGAGTGGCGCGAGGAGCTCTGAAGAGACTGACAAGACAAACGAGTCATAGTCGGTAGCTGCCTGAAGTTGCTATTAGGACACTTGGATTGCTGTGGCACAAAACTCCCACTTTAGTTCTTGTAATATATTTTTCCTATAATAAATCTTCATCAACATATTATTCTTTTTTGCCACCTGAACCAAAGGAAAAGGTAAATCTCACCCAATGATGTGAGAGGCGATGTGGGATGCCTCGTTTTATCAGATGAGGAGCCCAAATAATCCATCTTGTTTCTTTTTATGCCTTAGCAGTTAGGTGACATAAAGCTAAATTTAGTTTTAATAGTGGGAAAAATTTTATTTTCAGAGCCTGATAAAACATATCTGTACAAGGGTTGCATAAGACTCTTCTTTTTAAATCTTTATTTTAATTGCCATGCTTTAATATGGGCTTATATTTCAAATTCCCTGTTTGAAAATCGGCACAGTATAAATTTCAAATAACAATATGGGAGAGATTGAAATTATATATTTAGAAAAAATTAGGTCACAGAGCAGGAAGACATGACAAAGTAAGCCAATAAATATAAACTGAAGCATCATTGGGTAAGAGTATGTGACAAAAAACAGCAGATTGATTTATACATTTAGAAAAAGCACATAGCCCATTAAAATGTGGCCAAGAGTGCCTTGCAAACCATTTCCTAGCATAGAAAAAGCAAAATGTTTTATGCTGGGAAATAGGAGGGTGGAAGTTCACATTGGTTGTGATTATTTCTATTTATGTGACTTTTTGTAGAATCAGATATGGTAAAAAGTTAGTAAACGTTCAAAAACTAGAGTGTCAGAATAAATGCAAAGTAACAGAATACATTGAATACTATTTAACTAGATCAGAACTGTGTCACTTAATACAGAAATTACCAACTCTAAATGTTTTTCTTTAGAAGTCTGTGAAACATCAATAATACATAACCTCAGTCAAGAGTACTTGATAGTTTTGACCTTTCTAGATGATCTACATAGACCAAAGCAGAAGTAAAGATAAAACTTCTCCCAAATTGTGACTAGTTAGCATTCCTGGGAAATAATTATATTTGTTGCTTTAAATCTTCTATTAACTCAGATGTTACCAAGTAGTCTATTTTGCTTCAACTCTTTGCAGCTAAAAATATCTATGACATATCATGTTAGGCATCAATATTCAATGTAGTAAGGGGAGAGAATCTTTGACAGACTAGAAATGTCATGACTGAAGTCACATTTAAGGAAAGACATTTCTGACATCCAACAGGAAACTTTGTAAAACACTTAGCATAGTGCCTGGCACATAGTAAAAATGCTCTGTGTACATAAAATTATTATTAATATTGATATCATGATTGGTTCATCCATTGAAAAGTGAAATACAGAAAGGCTTCTAAGTGATTGAAGACTTACTTTAATTTTAACTCGTTTATTTTTTCTATTATAAAAGTTTTCATGTTTTTGTACAATTTTTGAAAATGCCAAGAAGGAACTGAAATAAACAAATAAAAGGGCAACCTTTAGTTGTGTTTCAGGAAATTGAGGTTGTTAATTTTTTCTTTCCATAAAGAAGGGCAAAACATTTCCACATATAATCATCATCTATTTGCACAACAGTTTTTGGTAATAAAGAGCACTTACTGTTCCTGGTGCATAGAAGGAAAAACACACAAAGGTTTAGTGACTTGCTTACTTGGCAGGAACAGAGCTAAAGCCTCTGACGCTTGGCACTCTAATCACTGTACTGTGTGGCCTAAAACCATTTTGCTACCAAACTGTATTACTTGCCAATCACTAAAACATCCAAGAACAACCATTACCATACAGATTGATTTAGGTCCTTAAAATGCAGTGAGGAAGAGTTCCTTACCTCCTTCTCCTGACTACCAAAAGCTCTGGTTAGCAAAGATGTACTTCTTAATATTCTTCCTCTTTAAATTTTCACCTATGATAAACTCTGAAATAGAGATGAGACTAAAATAAACAGATGAATACAGTCTTACAAAGAAAATTACAAAAACATAATATGTTACAATCATCCAGCTCCCACTAGAGTCTCTGTTGCTTACAGATCAACAAGGGCTGGCTTCTAGTGATAGTCATGGAGATGGTGGGAAGGATTAGATTTAGGACACACTTTGGAAGCAGAGCTGGCAGGTTTTGCTGATAAAAATATGTATGAGAGAAATGGGCTAAATCCTAACTTCTGGGCTTGAGCAACTGGATAAATATGGTATCATTCCCTGAGATGACAAAAATGGGAAGAGCAAGTCTGAGAAAGGAAATAGACAATTCAATTTGGAAAATATTAAGTTTGAGGTACCTAATACTCATTTAAACGGAGATATCATACAGTCAGTTAGATATCTATGACTGAATATCTAAGATCAAGGGAGTGATGACAGCTAGAGATAAAAATATGGAAATCAACTGGGGGATTGGGAACTAGATGGGGTAACTAGCTAAAGTGGTCAGATAAAGAAAATTTATGAGGGCAGAGAATTGGAAACACTGAGTTAAGAGGATCCAGCATAGTAATGGTGTAGTCAACGAGGTAGGAATATAATATAGTGCTCCAGAAACCTAGAGAAGAAAGTATTTCAAGATGATTTCCCAAGTGAGTGAGCAAGTCTATCTAATGGTTTTAGGAGTTCAAGTAAGATGACTGAGTCTTGACCATTGTATTTTGAAACATGATGTTCATTAATGATCCTGACAAATGAGATTTCTATTGGGAACGAAGCTCTCATTGAAATGAGTTGAGAAGAGATGTGGAGTGAGAAACTGGAGACATGGGATAAACAAAAAGTTCTAGTAACTTTGCCAAAAGTGGAGCAGAGAAATAGGACAGTAGCTGGAGAGGAAGATGGGGTCAAGCTTTTTGTTTTATTTGTTTAGGTTGGTTTGGTTTGTTTGCTTTATTAACTGTGAGATATAGTGTAGTATGTCTGTATGCTGTTGAGAAATATGTAATAGGGGATAATTGATGGTACAGAAGAAAGGGGAGGCATAACTCTAAGAGAAAAGTCCTTGAGTAGAAGAATGACATCAAGTGTACAAGTGATGTATTGGTCATAGCTAGAAACATGAATAATTCATCCACTGTAATAGGAGAGAAGGCTGACTTCACAGGTATAGATATGGGTAGTTTTTAAATTTTTGGTGGTAAAAAGAGGAGGAAGGTCTTATTTCTCTTCTTCATTAGTGAAATAAGAATAGAAGACATCAGCTAAGAGTGAGGTATAGGAAAGGGACCTTGGAGGTTTCAGAAGAGAAGAGGAGGTGTGAAATAGTTGTCATACGGGGAGAGTGCACTGACTAGGGAAACTTGTAACATTTCTATACAGTGCTTAGAAACAGCAGCGTGGTTCTGTGTTTTCTTCCAACCACAGGCACAGAGAAGGACAGGGTTTGCCCGCAAGTATGATGAAGAAAGAAAAGCAGCAGAATTAAGAGTGTATGCAGAGGGGTGTTTACAGCAATGACTATGGGATCTAAACTGGAAAAGAAGGGAATTAAGTGCGTATTCATGCAGAATAAGGGAAAAAGCAACAGTCAATGGATTGGAGATCTCAGCTGGTTCAAGAACTAAGAACTCTTTAGTTCTTATCTTCTTTTCTCCAATGTTACTACTATTTTCATAACACAAGGTCTCTTAGGTATGTACTATCATATTACAGCAGAATCATCTACATTAAAGTGATACTGATTTGGTGGAAACTCAGATAAAGTTATACAATTTTAAGACAAATACGTACAAACTTTTTTTATGTGTTAAAAAACCTAAATTAGAGGAGAGGCCATTAAAATCAACATTGTGTCTGTTCCCTTTGTCCAGTACCTAAATCTTTTTTGACACATATCTCTCAAACTCTTTATCCAAGTAATTCCCTGAGCCCTTTAGATTCTTTTTTCCATATTGTTTCTCTTATTTGTCCCCTATTTTCATGCCCACTCTTACCTCAGACTTATAAACGTACAATTTCCACTCTTCTAATCTTTTCCATTTGCAATCCAGCCTAAATTTTCCCATTAGACTTCCTTACTTATGCTCCATTTGCAACCTAAATGCTTCTCAAACACAACCAACTGCTTTATGTCCGAATGCAAACTGTTCACATATATGCAATACTTTCTAGTTAATCTGGAATTTCCTGTGCTTTTACATTGTTTTATGTCTTCCTCTTCCCTCCCTATTTCCATTGTATACCCCATCCTGTATTTGCCTAAACCTGCCCCTGGGAAATCAGAGGTGTACATTGTGCATTTGGCCAGCTGTGAGGGAGAAACCTTGAGAACCTAGGACACCAGGGGACCAAAATTGGCTGGCAAAGTGTTTCTTTGGCAGTTTTGGTTTGGAAACACTTCACAGGCTGTTTCCTGTGAGCTGGGCAGAGATTGCTCTTTTCCGTATCTCCATTCTAGTCAGTTGCTGGCTAGCTGGCCTCTGTGCGAATTGGAGCATGATCCTTCAGAGGAAGGCTGTAGAAGAAGTTGCTTGGCTATCTATTGTTAAATAAGAGAATGGTTATAATTTTGTGAATTCAGATCCTAAGACCAACCAACTTACATTTCCTCTTTCAAACATATGGGATGAATAAAGAGACAAATAAGTTTAGTGATTTAGCTAACTTTGTCACCGTTTATTTTCCCCCAAAAAAATCTTAAAAGGAAAGAAAAGAAAGCCTTTGTTTATTTAAGCCATGGTGGTTTGACAGCATACTTGGAACAGCTGGTGACCTGACTAAATCCCTCAGAAGTCTTGGCCAGAGGAAGAGGCAAACATATAAGATAACAAGTTATCAATATTTTGTAGTGAGCTGGAGCTGGTTGTTAAATCTATAGAATAAAGAATTTGGTCAAATGCCAGGCTATAAACTCTTCTGACACGGAGAAAAAGTACTCTGAAGGTCTAGGGAAGTGCCAGGAATCCCGCTAATTGTTCAGGCTTGACACAAGAAACATTTCTTTGTACCTTTTGTCCCTTAGTAGGGTAAAAATGATGGCCTAAGGAAGATAGAATGCAAAGCTGTCAGTCGATGACCTCTTCAGTATAGGAGATGCTTTACGGAGACTGCAAACTGGGCCCTCTGAAGTATGTCACTAATTCCTCCCTAAATGTTTAAAGCAGAAGCCCAAACAGCTAAGCTGGCGTCCTTGTTTCAGGGCAGACAGAGGTCAGTGTGACTCAGGATAGAAAGTTGCCAGTGGGAAAGTGAAAACAGACCTAACTGAAAGGATTGCAAGAGCTAAAGTAAATCACAGCCAGGCTCATGAGGTTGACAGAGTGACCCACAGAATGTATAAAGTTCACCATTTTTTCACTGGAAGTTTATGTGCAACTCAGAGCAAAGTCTCAGCTCAGTGAGAATGGCATGACCTGCTCCACCTATTTGCCTACCACAAAGACGGAAGGTTCAGCAAACTGAGAATTTTCTCCCCCGTTATTTGGTGGTCCTAATAAAGAATGCCAACGAGTACGTTGTTAGGGATTGTAGTGTTTTTGGTGGAAAACAATCAGAAATCTGGAGCAAGTATATGTATATATTTTTAATTGTATTTTTTAAAAGCTCTTCAATAGACTAAGCTCATGGGAGTGACAATGTCTAGGGAACATATTAAAGATGGGTTGCACATACAGCAGGACTGAGAAAGTCCAAAAATCAATTGACCAAATCAGGTTGGAGATAAAGGTTAGGGTTAAACCAAAAATGAAAGAAAGAAACTAAAGAGTTGATTCTGACTCACAGAGACCCTATAGAACAGAGTAGAACTGCCCCATAGGGTTTCCAAGGAGAAGCTAATGGATTTGAACTGCCAACCTTTTGGTTAGCAGCCATAGCTCTTAACTACTGTGCCACCAGGGCTCCATAGGTTAGGGTTAGGGTTATATGTGTATATTACCCTAAAACCACAGCCTTAATTACTATAGCTTTATAGTAAATCCTCCACCTTTTTCTTTTCAAAATTAGTTTGGCTATTCTAGATCTGTTGTAGTTCCATATAAATTATGGAATTGAATTTTGTTAAATGCTTTTTCTGCATCTATTGACATGATGTATTTTTTTATCCTTTATTCTGACCTCAGAGCGTACTGTCTTCAAATACAGACTGTATTTTAGTTAAAAACTATGCTCTTCAACACTACATCCTTAAGAACTGATTAATCTCTTCATCAGAATTTCTAATTTGAAACAGACTTGGGAATTATTCATGTATCCCTTGGAATTGAGAAAAAAGCAGAGTGGTGAAGAAGAAGAAAAAAAAAAAAAAATCCAAAGGACAGTCAGATAAAGTGGTGAAAATACTTGAACGTTCACCAATTGACAATTTCTCTGAGTTTATTGCTATTGTTATGTTGTTAGGAGCCGTCGAGTCGGTTATGACTCAGAGTGACCCTGTGAACAACAGAATGAAACACTGTGCCAGTCCTGCAACTTCTTCACAACTGTTGCTATGTTTGAGCCCATTGTTGCAGCCACTGTGTCAGTCCATGTAATTGAGGGACTTCCTCTTTTTCACTGACCCTGTACTTTACCAAGCATGATGTCCTTCTCCAGGGACTGGCTCCTGGTAACGTGTTCAAAGCACCTGAGACGAAGTCTCGCCATCCTTGCTTCTAAAGAGCACTCTGGCTGTACTTCTTCCAAGACAGATTTGCTTGTTTTTCTGGTAATCCATGGTATATTCAATGTTCTTCACCAACACCATAATTAAAAGGTGTCAACCCTTCTTTAGTCTTCCTTATTCATTGTCCAGCTTTGGCATGCCTATGAGGTAATTGAAAATACCATGGCTTGTGTCAGGCACACCTTAGTCCTCAAAGAGACATCTTTGTTTTCTAACACTTTAAAGAGGTCTTTTGCAACAGATTTGCCCAATGCAATACATCAATTGATTTCTTGACTCTGCTTCTATGGGCACTGACTGTGGATCCAAGTAAAATGAAATCCTTGACAACTTCAATCTTTTCTCCATTTATCATGATGTTGCTTATTGGTCCAGTTGTGAGGATTTTTGTTTTCTTTATGTTGAGGTGTAATCCATACTGAGGGCTGTGGTCTTTGACCTTCATCAGTAAAGTGCTTCAAGTCCTCTTCACTTTCAGCAAACAAGGTTGTATCATCTGCATATCACAGGTTGTTAATGAGTCTTCCTTCAATCCTGATGCCGCATTCTTCTTCATATAGTCCAGCTTCTCGAGTTATTTGCTAAGCATAGAGATTGAATAAGTATGGTGAAAGGATACAACCCAGACTCACAACTTTGCTGATTTTAAACCACACAGTATCCCCGTGTTCTGTTCTAACAACTGCCTCTTGGTCTATGTACTTTCTCATGAGCACAATTAAGTGTTCTGAAATTCCCATTCTTTGAAATGCTATCTGTAATTTGTTTTGACCCACACAGTCAAATGCCTTGCATAGACAATAAAACACAGACAAACATCTTCCTGGTATTCTTGGATTTCAGCCAAGATCCATATGACATCAGCAGTGATATCCCTTATTCCACGTCCTTTTCTGAACCCAGTTTGAATTTCTGGCAGTTGCTTGTTCATGCACTGCTACAGCCATTTTTTTGTTATCTTCAGCAAAATGTTACTTGCGTCTGATATTAATGATACTGTTTAATAACTTCCACATTCTGTTGGGTCGCCTGTCTTTGGAATCGGTACAAATATGGATTTCTTCCAGTTGGTTGGCCAGGTAGCTGTCTTCCAAATTTCTTTGCATAGACTAGTGAGCACTTCCAGTGCTACATCCATTTGTTGAAACATTTCAGTTGGTATTCTGTCATTTCCTTAAGTCTTGTTTTTCACCAATGCCTTCAGTGCAGCTTGGACTTCTTCCTTCAGTATCATTGGTTCTTGATTATATGCTACCTTAGTTTATTGCTAGGGTAGTGTAATTAACTAACTCCTATATTGATAAGATTATCCTGGTCATTACCAAAATTTTATAATGTGTTTCTCTTCTTTGATTCCTCCTTCCTCTTTTCAACATCTTTTGCTTCTTATGGGCCCAAATTTCAATTTTCTTACATTTGTATACATTTTTAAGTGTCTAAATATTTTCACAAATCGAGTCTGGTTTCAAGACCATTGAAAATACTGGACTATAACAATCATATCCTGTTTAGTTTATTGCCTACTTTACGTAGAAATAATGACATCAGTACTTACGTGGAGAAAGCCCAATTGATGTGCTCTAACAAAATTAAGTTTAAGTTGTTAACCAATGTCATAAAACAATATGTGTACTGACTGTTTAATGAGAAACTGTTTGTTCTGTAAACCTTCATCTAAAGTACAATTAATATATATATATAATAAAAAAATTTTAAAAAATTAAGTTTAAACACACACATACAGTCACACACACACACACAAATACCATAGCTAAAACCACTGATGATATTAAACAATATTCGAAAGATGTTTTTTCTTTCTCTCCTTTGGTTCAATAGGGCTGCACTATTCAAAGAGGGGCTGCTTCTAATTTTTGAACTATAATGACAATTTTGGCCTACCCATATATTAAGCATTTATTCAAGGTCACATCAAGATAGATTGTGCACCTAATAATCAAAAGCTATATTCTGTCCTCAAAGAGCTAATGAGCTAAAGTTAAGAGGGAGAATAAGCATAAAAAAACATGGACTGATACGGATTCAAACCCAGAAGAAACTGCCCTTACTAGTTTCCTTTTCTGCTCTCTCCCTGGTTGTGTACAAATATATTTTTGGCACATGAAAACATGTAAATGTTTAAATTGGCACTTTGGGACACTGGCTCTTCCCGATTCACCTCTCTTAGGTCTAGTGAAAGTTTCATCTTGGGTGGTCTTCCCATCAGGAGGCTGTCTCAATCAGACAGGACATCAGAGCCCTCCCTTTGTCCCTCAGCATGGGAACTCTCCAGAGACAGCTTTGCGATAACCCATCTCCAACAGTTGGGGCTTTAGTTTATTCAGACTGACATGAATTCAGTGGAGTCCAGTGAATTTCAGCTCCATAGTGGATAAAAAAAGAAAGCATGTCCAATGCTTCCTAAAGCATGGATATTTACCATTATTGCTAGTTATCTTTTAAATAGCAGATAGTTTAAACATTGGTGAAATGTGCAAATGATGCTGAAGATGCTGTTAGTCTCGGCAGGAGAAAAACAATGGGAGAAACTGAACAGGTAGAATGATGTAACATGTAGCTCTCACTCTTCGTCTACCTATGCACAAAGAAGGGTATTGCCTTCCAATGGCTTGGCAAAAGTCACAGAAAAGTTTTTAAAAAACAGCCGTTAGTGGCTCCTCCCAGGCATAAATTAATACTATAGGATTATTTACATTGAATTCCCCAAATATAAACCAAATCAAATCAGTTGCCCTCAAGTTGATTCTGACTCATGGTGACCCCATGTGTGTCAGAGTAGAACTTTGCTCCATAGTGTTTTTAATGGCTGATTTTTCAGAAGCAGATCTCTAGATCTTTCTTCTGAGGCACCACTGGGTGGACTCGAACCTCCAACCTTTTGGTTAGCAGCTAAGCAAATTAATGGTATGCACCATCCAGGGACCCTCAAATATAACATACCTAGAAATAGTGAAAACAGTTTTCTTCATGCTCATGTCTCTTTAAATTGGTCTGAATTACATGTCTAACTGGGCTGATGCCTGGGATGTATTTTCTACCTCATGCCTTTAGTGAAATCTTGATATATTTTTATGGATGGAACTCTAGAGTGAAACACAAGCCTGTGTCCAAGGGCCTGAGTATGGGACTCTAGAAGGATGTGAATGACTGAAAATAAAGAAAGGCTAGGATTAGGAGAAGTGTATGATCTAGAAGGAAGGGTATGGTGTCTGTCTTCTGGATAACCTAAGAATTACATCTGCGTGGGGTTACAAGCAGAAACTGAAAACCATTCTCATTATCTTTGTGACTTTTGTTCACAGGTAGCATTGCTATGGTGTTCAGGGGTGGGAGTAGGGTGCTTCACACTGCAGGAGGGAATAGTATCTGGTTCTGGTGCTTTGAATCTCCAAAAAATACAGCACCACTCTGACACTTCTAGGCTTCAGAGAATCCCTGGCAGTAATGGCCATAGAAATTATCACTGAGAATGAGTCAGAGATATTAAATGCTCACAAAGTATCCATGTGTTACCTGCGTGGTGCAAAGGGTTAAGCACTTGATTACTAGCTAAAAAGCTGGCAGTTCAAACCCACCCAGAGGTTCCTGGGAAAACAGTCCTGGCCATCTGCTTCCAAAAGTTCACAGCCTTGAAAACCCTATGGAGCTGTTCTACTCTGCACATATGGGATGGCTATGAGTTGAAATCAACTTGACAACTAACAACAACAGTCCCATTACAATTAAGTGGGACTATATGACTATTTCTGGTCAACAGGCCGTGATCAGAAGTGACCTGTTTACTCTTGGGCCAAAGCATTCAAGAATAAATGTATGATTTTCCAGATATTTCTTTCCCTGCCTTAATTATCCTTAAAACCATTTATTGAGTTGGAGTTGTCATATGATAGTGGAATTTCTGCTAGATTGGATTTCCAAATTACAACTTGGAAGACAGCTGCACAGGAGGACAGTCAGATCCTCAGTGAATTTTGCATGATCTTTGATTAAGAAAGACTTTTTATGTGCAAAGTCACTCACTAAGATTTCAGAATTTGTTTGCTATTGCAGCATAACTTCCCTTATCCTGACTAATATAAGAAGACTGTAACAACAGAAGGGAAGGAAAGGGTAGATGCCACAAAGCAGGCAACAAAATGTGCTCATGAGATACTTAGAATATCTGTTAGGGACTTTATAGACAACTAATTAACAGGTAGGGACATTTGTGGTTCAGTGGTAAAATTTTTGCCTTCCATGTGAGAGACCCAGGCTTGATTTCCCAGCCAATGCACTTCATGAGCAGCCACCACGTGTCTGCCAATGGAGGCTTGCATGTTACTATGATGCTGAACAGGTTGCAGTGGAGCTTCCAGACTAAGATGTACTAGGAAGAAAGCCGACTGACCTACTTCCCAAAATCAGCCAATGAAAACCCTGTGGATCACAATGGTCTAATCCGCAACTGATCATGGGGATGATGGAAGACTGGGCAGCATTTCTGTTCCATTGTACATGGGGTAGCCATGAGTTAGGGGCCGACTCAATGACACCTAACAACAATAACAAATAACAGGCAGGGTTAAGATCCAGGAAAATTAAGTTTACTATTTATGCCACTCTCCCTTTAACCCCTATGCTGTGTTTTAGAGCTGACAGAGACCTCAGAGATGGTTTTTCCATTTCCTCTATTTTATATGAGTGCCCCTTAAAGCCCAGGTGTGTTTTGCTAAGATCCCTCAGCAAATAAATGGCAGGAAGCAAGTGAATGAAGGGTAGACTGAAGGGTTTACCAGGTGTTAGATAGGCATAGTACAAGCCCTTTACCTATGAACTCATCTTCCAGTTCTCTCAGGTTGTTTGTCCTCTCTTTTCAATGCTCTTAGAGTACTTTGTATTTCTTGGACAATTGTAAGGGAAGGTTTTCTCTCTCTGTTGGGTCTGGGGGAAGGTGCTTGTTTCTTTTCATCTTCTATTTCTTGGTTCCTTGGAGCTCGTGTGGCATGGCATTTATCTTCCCAGATCTATGCTTCCTTGCTGCTTGCTTAATCTGCTCTTTTAAATCTCAGAAGAGATTGACTTAAAACACACTATACACTCACACTGCCTCACGAACATAACAAAGAAAACTCTATTCCCAAATGGGATTATTACCACAGGTATAGGGGTTAGGATTTACAACATATATTTTTGGGAGACACAATTCAATCCATAATAGCTGCCTTCCTTTATTTTCTCTGCAATTTCTAATACATGTCTTAATATGCAAGAAGGAAGAGAGGGAGGAAAGGAGGGATTGAATTAAAGTTCCCTCTTCATGTTATGTAAGAAATCCAAAATAATTGGGTTAAATATATCTTGTGGGTAAATTCACTGCAGTGTTTTTGTCAGGCTATGCCTAAAATCTTGATAAGATACATTTCTTTGAGTTGTCCCTACCTAATCAAACACAATTTACATTTTCATATTTTCTAAATGAAATAATTAGATTGAAATTTGCAAAAATATAAACTTTCCTAAGTCGGTATCATGAAAACACACAGTCTAATAAACATGGCTGTGCAAATATTGATGATCAGATTATTCCTTTCCGTTTCATTTACTAAGGTACCAAGTTAATTTTGTATACCCTGAGTTGAGGCAGCACAGTGTTCCAAGCAAAATAAACAACATTACATAAGGTGTGGATGTAACTCACAGAAACCATACAGACAAAATCAAAAGTCTTAATGGAAGACAATTTCCTACACTTATAGGTTCTGGCATTTTAAAATATTTTTTCATCATGGTACATACGCACATACAGAAGAGTATATAAAAGATATGCCTACAGTTTTCTTAATAATAAATATAAAACAAAATCTCATTTAACCACTGCCCACTGTATTAAAAGCCCCTTGGGCTCCCTCTTGTCCTTGAGCACTGGTGATAACCACTATCCTGACCTTTGGAATAATAGCTTACTTGCTTTCTTTATAGGTTTATAACTTATATATGTAATCCTAAATCAAAGAGTTTAGTGGGTTTTTTTTCTAATTTTGAAATTATACAAAAAAATAAAGCTGTATGTATTCTTTAGTGTCTTGTACTTTTCTTTGATCTTTGCCATCAGATTCACCCATTTGTGTGTAGCTGTAGTTAGTATTTATTTGCATGAACATATCACAACTTTTGATGATAAGCATTTAGTTTGCAGTTTGTTTAGAGCTATTACGAACATTTGACAAAAATATGACAAGAATAAAAAAACATAAAAACAAAAAAAGAACAATTCTAGAACACTACGTTATTGTAGTTTCTTTGTAGACTCATTACTAATCTGGGATGAGAACATTTCCAAATCATCAATGAATAGATAAAATAAAAAAAAAACATATAAAATTTTTGAAAAAAAAAAAGTTTTGGATCCTAGAAATCTTGTAGTCAAAATCTTTTAATAGATGAGGAAACAGAGACCCAGAGAGGATGTGACTTCGCCAAAATGACATGCAGACAGATCCAGGGAGAGAAGGCAGCTCTCCAACTCTGGTAACATTGAGTCCTCTTATCTTTACACGTTGCCAAATCTTTCTACCAACCACCTGAGTACCCTGAAAGTAATAAAGGGATTAAGATCATCTGGAAACTTCCTAATAGTCTACTCAAGAAGATCAGTCCATAGACAAAAAAAATTGGTGCTATATTTTGAGAAAAGAAAAAATAGTATTTTGGGGGATATATTTAATATAAAATTTGGGATCTTAAAATTACTTGAGGAAACCCTTTTTGGATTTTACATGTAGAAGATTTGTTATAAAATTATAGGATGATGTTATTTTACTTTCAATGTTTTTAACTTTGTTTTTCATCACTTTTTTCCAAATCATTTGCTATTTAAGAAGTAGAACAAATAAAGTGAAATGGCTTGCTCAATATCATATAAAAAGTTGGTCATGAATTGAAAACCAAAATTAAGCCTTCTTGTGTATCAAAGGAGGAGGAAGAAAAATCATTCTGGCAAAATATGCTGAGTGGCAGTTATTTATAAAGTGTACTGGAGGATAAGGACAACTTTAACATTCTGTGCAATTAAAAAACTATATGTATATAACTTTCTGACAGTTCGAAATTTCAACAGTTGTAGAAAGAGAAGATTGAAACTCTCTGCCATTTATATTAAAGTTCTAATACAAGAAAGTAGATCCATCGATACAAATGTCATGAGATGGGATAAAGAAGATATAAATCAGATTATTTTTACACTCTCTCCACTAGATCATATAGCTTGATATCCAGTCTAGACCATGAGGTTCATCTAGTCTTTTTAGCATGAAATGGACAGAGAGATCACATGAATGTAAGTTGGCCGCTAAGGGGAGAGAAACAAACATAAGCAGAAATCTATAGATACTAATGGCAAGTTGCTGGCAAAGCCATTGATGACATAAGGAGCTTAGCCAGTGGATCCTTTTCCTCAGAAAAAGTTTTCATTGTGTGTCTTTAGGCAGTGCTAAAATTTTGTATTCCACTATATGTGTGTTCTTTATTTGGTTTTGGTTTGGGTTACTTCTAAATAAAATTTCATCTCCTTTCAATTCTTAGCTTGAAGTTAGACTTTCCAAATGAAAATATCCAACTCTGTTTATTTTCTAAAACAGTCTGAAGTATATGGAAGAATAGAGTTTTTCACATTTCTTGAAGTTCGTGTTGCAAATTTCTTAATTGCTTATAGTGAATCAGATTCTGTATCATCACCAAATACATGGCTAATATCTACGGGACAATCTTTGTACTGTATAATTCAATCCTTTGCATTAAAATGGCTGCTTTAGCAATGCTTTGGAATTTATCTAGATGGTTGAGATATGTCTTATGGTTTCAGTTGTCCCCCATGGTGCCACAGAAAAATTGGCTCTTCTTAAAGAATAGAAAAAGAAAATATCTCCATCAAAGAACTTGATCTCACCAACACATGTGATATCAGTTTATTGTTCCGTAAGTTAGCATAAACTCCATAACTCAAGTTTCACATAAATGGGAAGAAAAGAAAGAAACAGGAATGTGACTTGTAATTGAATGTAAATTGTTACATTTTAAGGGTCTGTATTATTTGTGTATATGAGAAAAAACATACAATCTAATGGTTGTTTGTATATTCTTCAAATAAATAGTACTAATATCTTAAAAATGCTTTAATAATCTTGCCATTACTTATAAAGTTTGTGCTAGAGTTACCAGGGAGAAAAGCTGTAGCACAAAACATGACATTGAATTCTGCTATCATAAAAGGTATATTCTATAGAGACTAAGTGATATACATAAAAGTGTATAGCACCAATCAAGTAAACTGTCAATGTATGATACTGTTACAAAGGAAATAAAGTATGTGAATTCTGCCTACTGGGGGAGTCAAGTCAAAAGTGTTTTCAGTGTAGAATGGTCCACTGCTACATTAATACTGTTATCTGAAAAGCAAAAATGACAAAATACTGGAGAATTCAACAGTATAAAAAGCACTTGAATAGAACCATTTCTACTGGAAAGGCTACTGTCTAGTGTAAGGGCATTTCATTATCTGCCTATTCTTTCAGCTGACACCGCTGTATAAAATGGTTTGACAGTATGGTTAGATGTTCTTGGAAAATGAAGAAAAAACATATATTGCTATGACTAAAGAAGAAACAAAACAGTGGTTTAAGTTTCAGGCAGTTCTGGAGAATAGTTTTAATTTTCTATAGAATATATCGGAAACCCTAGTAGCATAGTAGTTAAGAGCTAAGGCTGCTAACCAAAAGGTCAGCAGTTTGAATCCACCAGGTGTTCCTTGGAAACTCTATGGGGCAGTTCTACTCTGTCCTACAGGGTCACTATGAGTCGGAATCAACTCAACAGCAACCGGTTTGTTTTTTTTGGTTTTCATAGAATTATTATTTTTTACTCTGCATAACCCTTCCTCAAAAGAGTTAAATACGGCTTGAGTGAAATATAAACTCACTCTCTCTAATTAAGATGTCAATGACTTTTAGACATTATAATGTAGAGTGTCTATAATAAGAGCAGAAAATGCAAGATGTAGGGATGTCTCTAAGAGCTCTTTGACATCCAGACAAATTGAAGATAGGTTTTAATCTTAAATTTGTAACTCATTTCCTGCCACACCATTAGGAAGTTAGCTCTGCGTCTGATGGACTTATTGGCCTTCACCTCTGGTTTGCTGTTAGAATTTGCTTACTTGCAGAGTTCCACTTGGATCCTGACTCTTCCAAAAACTAATAAACCCAATCTCTATTGTCCTCCCTATTTCCCCAGTTAAATTGTTTTCACCCTGGACTGTTCTGAAAAGCTTTGGAATTGAAAGGCACACTCTGGCATTGCCAAGCAATGTACACTAAAGTCATTCTTGGACTTTATTGTGGGATAATGTGAATGTCATCTCCTTCTGGGAATCAGTAGACAGGACATGACTCTCAGTCTGAGAAATGTCATATCATGGACCACTCCTCAGCTAATCCGATGCAGGCATTCCCAGTGATCTGCTGACCTCGATGGCAAGAGCTTAGCATTTCATCTGAAGTCATTCCTTCAACGTTTGGGGCAAGAATTAATGCAGGATCACCAACTTCAGCCTTTTTTGTAGCCCCAGTGATTTGATTATTAATTAGGGCTTACTGGGAGTGGGTGAATGCACTAAGTACTTTGTGAGCATTATCTCATTTAATCTTCACAGCTTCCCTATGAGGTGATGGTGGTGGTGTTAGCTGCCATAGAGTCTGCCCCCAACTCATGAAGACCACATGCACAATGGAACAAAACACTGCCTGGTCCTGTGCCATCCCTATGATTGGTTGTAGATCAGGCCATTGTGATCCACAGGGTTTTTATTAGCTGATTTTCAGAAGTAGATTGCCAGGCCTTTTTTCCTAGCCTATCTTAGTCTGGAAGCTACACTGAAATGTGTTCAGCATCATAGCAACACTCAAGCGTCCACTGACAGAGGGGTGGTGGCTGCATCTGAGGTTCATTGGCAAGGAATTGAACCCACATCTCTCCCATGGAAGGCAGGAACTACATCACTGAACCACCAACGACCCCTATGAGGGGGTACTTTTAATTATCCTAATTTTACAAATGAGAAAACTGAGGCTTAAATATGTTAAGTAACTTGCCCAAAAAGTTGCCATAGGAAGTGTCAAAGCCAGGCCTCAAATCCAGGTGTATCAGAGCGTAAGAGTCATGCCCTTTAGCACCTTGTCATTCTACATTCAGGTTCATTCAAGAGGCACCACTGAAGAGCTTCTCCACAACTTCCACCTGCAAAGTAAAATCCTGTTAGTACAGGGTGGAGGAGTCCTGGTGGCACAGTGGTTAAAGTGCACAGCTGCTAACCAAAAGGTCAGTGGTTCGAATCCACCAGCCCCTCCACAGGAGAAAGATGTCACACTCTGCTTCTGTAAAAATTTTCAGCCTTGGAAACCTTATAGGGAAGTTCTACTCTGTCCTATAGGGTCACTATGGGTCAACATCTAATTGATGGAAGTGGGTTGAGTGCAGTGTGGAGACAGGTGGCACCACAGGCTACTATTATAAACAACAATGCTCTAAATATCCAATGTCTATTTTCCCTTCCACTTGTGACATTTAAATCTTTGAATAGTGTCTAGTGGTCCCAATGGGTAAGTTTATAATAATCCGTACCAATAAATGTCTTAAATAAAGGGTAAGACCTCAGCATGGAATGTGTCTGGGCCTATTAGCCTGCCAGGAATCCAGTAGGCTTCAATGGTTTTATTCGCTAGGATATCTGCCAGCTATTGTTTCATTTGAAGTTTACCACCGTCAACTTGGAAGTGAAAGTAAGAAAAGAGAGAACATAAATAAAAGGGTAAATTGATGTTTACTTAAAAGTTGAACTGTTGTAGTAGGTCTGAAGAACTTACGAGTGAAATTATAATGACTTTTGAACTTATCTAAAAAGTATTCTGTTTCCTAAGAAATCAAAATTTAATAAGGCAGAATTTATAGGATACCAAGTTTTCAGTAAACGTATTATGTTATAATTTGGAGTAAAACAGTGTTTATATAGAGATTATTTTTACAATGACATTAAACTGCAAGAAAGCCTTTATTAAAATTATTAGGATGATAAGGTACCTCTGTACTTGAATATATATTCATTCATTCATTCATTCTTTCCACAATCATTGAGTAATAGACATTCCATTATGGAGTAGCAATACAAAATAGTAATAATATTGAGAATTTTTAAAATCCTAGATGGTTTGTGAATTTTAAGATAGATCAATTTTATGATATTCCTTTATTTTAAAGTTAAAAGGAATTCAGGGTCTGAATTAAATGTCAGTTACTATAATAAAAATTATCTATGCAAGAAACTAAACAATTAACATCTCTAAGCCTCCATTTTAAAAGCAGATGCAGCAGGATATTGACAGGGAACTGTCAGACATTCAGGCAGGATTCAGAAGAGGACGTGGAACAAGGGATATCATTGCTGATGTTAGATGGATCCTGGCTGAAAGCAGAGACTAACAGAAAGATGTTTACCTGTGTTTTATTGACTATACTAAGGAATTCAACTGTGTGGATCATAACGAATTATGAATAACATTGCAAAGAATGGGAATTCCAGAATACTTAATTGTGTTCGTGAGAAACCTGTACATAGATCAAGAAGCAGTTGTTCAGACAGAACAAGGGGATACTGTGTGTTTTAAAGTCAGGAAAGGTGTTCGTCAGGGTTGTATCCTTTCACCATACCTATTCAATCTGTATGCTGAGCAAATAATCCGAGAAGCTGGACTATATGAAGAAGAACAGGGCATCAGCCTTGGAGAAAGACTCATTAACAACCTGCGATAGGCAAATGACACAACTTTGCTTGCTGAAAGTGAAGAGGACTTGAAGCACTTACTGACGAAGATCAAAGACCACAGCCTTCAGTGTGGATTACATCTCAGCATAAGGAAAACAAAAATCCTCACAACTGGACCAATAAGTAACGTCATGATAAATGGAGAAAAGATTGAAGTTGTCAAGGATTTCATTTTACTTGGATCCACAATCAGAACCCATGGAATCAGCAGTCAAGAAATCAAAAGATGCATTTCATTGGGCAAATCTACTTGCAAAAGACTGCTTTAAAGGGTTGAAAAGCAAAAACGTCACCTTGAAGACTCAGGTGCACCTGACCCAAGCTATGATATTTTCAATCACATCACATGCATGCAAAAGCTGCACAATGAATAAGGAAGACCAAAGAAAAATTGATACCTTTGAATTGTGGTGTTGGCAAAGAGTATTGAATATACCACAGACTGCTAAAAGAAAGAACAAATCTATCTTGGAAGAAGTACAAGTGGAATGCTCCTTAGAAGCAAGGATGCTGAGACTACATCTTACATACTTTGGACATATTGTCAGGAGGGATCAGTCCCTGGAGAAGTACATCATACTTGATAAACTACAGGATCAATGAAAAAGAGAAAGACCCTCAACGAGATGGATTAACACAGTGGCTGCAACAATGGGCTCAAGCATAACAATGCTTGTGAGCATGGGGCAGCACTGGGCATTGTTTTGTTCTGTGGTACATAAGGTCACTATGAGTCGGAACTGACTCAACGGCACCTAACAACAAGTCTTATTTTTCTCATCTGTAAAATGAAGATATTGAATTTAAAAAGGTTTTAAAATATTTCCAGCTCTAAAATCCTATAACTCTTTTAAGAACCTTCCATTTATTTTCTTAAAGATAAAATGAGTTTCTCAAGAAATTAATCCCAATATGCCAATTGGAAAAATTTCATAAACAATGAAAATAAATATAGACAATGAATATGAATAGATATCTGACTTTAGGGATAAATAAACTGCAAATATATTAAAAGTAGAGAAGAAGGTGGAGATTCCAGTCTGGAGAAAGAGCATCAGCAAATGATTTCATTGAGATTCTGTAGAGTGTATTAGGAACATCTGATGATATGCTGGTGATGGAAAATCTTTGTGTGAAGAAATAGTGTGGGACAAGATTGGCTAGAGAATGTGATTCCTCCATCATCAGGTTGCCTCAGGCTGGGGACTGAGCTGTGGGCAATGAGAAATTATTAGAGATATATTAGCAGGTGAGTGACAGTGGCACTCCCTGGACTTCATGCAAAAGAATGAAGACTGTTGAGGAGTCGACCAGTATGAAGTGTTTGGGGGACTGTTTAATGACTGTTTAATATTATGATTACTAGAATTATAACAGGTAAGCAGAAAAAGAAAGAGGGAAAGAGAATTTAAAAGAGAAGAACATACAAATACATAAAATAATTCTGTATATTTACACAAGCTATTCACATAGCATGAACAAACATGCAATCAAGATGCATTGATAATTACTGGTGATTGGAATGCAGAAGGTGGAAACAAAGAAGAAAGATCAGTAGTTAAAAAATACGGCCTTGGTGATTGAAACAGTGCTGAAGACTGCATGATAAAATTTTGCAAGACTAATGACCTATCATTGGAAATCCTTACTAGGTCCAATCACCACAATTTCATCAATGTAACGGACCAGTGTGACATCTTGTGGAAGGGAAAGGCAATCAAGTTCCCTGTAGACTAAATTATGACATAGGGCTGGAGAGCTGATATACCTGCGAGGTAGGACAGTGAATATGTATTGTTGGCCTTGCCAGCTGAAGGCAAACTATTTCTTGTGGTCCTTTGAAACTGGAATCAAGAAAAAGGCATTTGCCAGATCAATTGCAGCATACAAGGTACCAGGAGACATCTTAATTTTCTCTAGCAATGAACCACATCTGAAACAGCAGCTGAAATTGTAGTGACAACCTAATTAAAGTTATGATAATCTACTGTCATTCTCCAAGAGGCATCTGTTTTTTGCACAGGTCAAATAGGCAAGTTGAATGGCAGTGTGGTGGGAATCACCACTCCTGCATCCTTCAAATCCTTGATGATGGCAGTAATCTACAATCCCTCCAGGAATGTGGTATTACTTTTGGTTTACTATTATCCTAGGTATCAGCAGTTCTAATGACTTCCACTTGACTTTGCCTACCATAATAGCCCTTACTTCACTTGTCAGGGATCTAATGTGGGGCTCCTGCCAGTTGCTGAGTATATCTATTCCAATTATGCATTCTGGAACTGGAGAAATCACTACAGTATGGGTTTGGGATCCACCAGACCCACTATGAGACTACGGTGCAATTAATTACTTTTGTGTGTAGTCTTTCTAGACATGGTCTTACAACACCCACACAGGTGACTGGGCAGGACTGTGTAATAGGGTAATTGTGGCCCACCAAGAGGATTGGTCAGTTTTGCCTTAAAAGACAGTCAATTCCAGAGCAGGGAGGAGAGTCCTACCAAAATCAAGGAAGAACAGCCAGGAGCAGAGAGTCTATCTTTTGGACCTGGGATCCCCATGCTGAGAAGCTCCTAAGAGCAGGAGACTGAGAGAAAGAGACAGAGAGTAAACCATAACCCTGAAGATGGCAAGAAGTGGTGTCAGGAGAGACCTGCAGGAGATGGCACAGTGGGTTTCCTGGCCCATGGAGCAAGAAAGTCCAGTGTGTTTGGGCAGAGACTGAGGGTCAGGGAGAGGTGTGCCTGTGAGCACAGCTGAAAAGAGACTGTCCTGATGGAAGAACTGTATCCTGAGTGTTCCTGAGCCTGAATTGTAACCTGTTACTTCTCTAATAAACCCCATAATCATGAGTGTGGTCTGTGAGTTCTGTGTGGCCATTGTAATGAATTATTGAACCCAGTAGGGATTGCTGTGGGAGGGACAATTGGTGTCAGAATTGGTAAGGATGGCAGAGAGAGAAGGTATGTCTGAACTCCACCTCACAGGAATCAGCCTTGGGCTGTTGATTTTGATTCTCCTTCCCCCTTGTGAAGTTACAGAAGGTCAGACAATGCCCCCACACCATTTTTTACAGAGACAAGCCTGAGCTAAGACTCCATTAATAACGTGGACTTCATACACCCTACTCTGACTGGTAGGTCACAGTTATATTTTAGTTCTCTTGGAATTAGTGTCAGTTCAGAGCCAGTATCCAGTAATCCCTGAAAAGTCTGATTATTTCCTTTTATTCAATGAACAGTCACTCTCATAAAAAACCATAGATGACTTTGGGGAAGGCTGTGAGAAAGATTAACAGTACAAATTTTTAGAAGTGTAATGCGGTTCTTGCTCAAGAGGATCTCACCTCCTCTTCATTCAACGGGTTGTGGGTCTGTAAACTGGCTCAAGTCTTGATTAAGGGGCTGCGTGACTCTTTATTCTGGTGATTTGAGTTATACTGCTGTTCACTTGACCTAGAATTCTTCTGCTTGTACAGATTAAGTAAACATTTAGTAGATTTCCCATCTATTTAACTCCCAGAAACACCATGACTAAGTAGCCAACACCATAAATCCATAAGAATCAGACTATTCGGATTAGTGCTTTTACTCTACTGTCCATTATGGTAACCAGTCTCACCTTGTCTTTGTTTGTTGATTGAGTGCTGCCACTTGGCCCCTATCACCACAGGGTCCAATCAGCCCCATTATAATTAGGTGTCTTAATGCAGTTAGAGCAGTTCCCACTGTCAAATCTGACTTATATAAAATAGCAATCACAGCAGTCTTCAAGGATGCTGGGGCTCCTTTCACAAATTCGTTCCTCATCGTTGTGGTAAAAGGTGTGTCTTCCCGGCACTTCATGTGTCGGTCTGTGGGTCTAACTTGATAAATCCACTCTAACATGCCAATTTCCCTAAGCCTTTGGATACCTTATTCTACAGTATACCAAGGCAGGTCTGGTACTTCAGCTTGGTTTAGTGTAGGCCACCGTATAGTCCATGCTTCAGTGAACCAACCAAATAAACTTAGATCCTTTCCTAACCTCAGCTGAGACAGTGAATGAAGGATCTGTGCCTAGTGGGCCCATATCAATAAACTCAGATTAATCCAACTTTACGTTCCTTGCACCATTATCCCACACCCTTAATAGCCATTACCACACATATTCCCCAGGTTTCTGTTTGTACATATTAGAAAACTCAAGCAGTTCTTTTAGAGTTCCTCCTGGGCCACACTTTTTACTTTACCTTTTGGGCCTCACTGGGACTTAAGTCTAGTTATAGGTCTAGAAGCAAAAATGGGTGGTGGGGATGTGTTCTGAGAACACCCATCAGTGTCTTGTAAGGCATCCTCCTCAGGCGATGCCCCAGGCAATGACTCAGATGCCTTCCCAGGGGATGACTCAGACACCAACCCAGGTGATATCTCAGACAAAGGATCTTCGGAAATAGTTGGGTTAATCTCATCAGACGGGTAGAGAGGATAATGATTTTATTGGGGAGGGTGGCTTAGCAGACAAAGATGGAGTAATTTCTTCAGATGGGATTAAGAGTGCTGGTTCTTTTGGCAGGAGTGATTCAATGAAATTTAGGGTCTCAGGGTCCCCAACTTCCTGATTTTCTGCCCATATGTCCCAATCACAAGTTTCAGGATCCCATTTCTTCCCAATAAATGCCCTCGCTTTAACTTCAGACACCATTCAAGGTTGTCAATTCAGTTGGCGTTGCAATTCAGTCACTCTTACTGTAAGACTTTGGGTTTGGTTTTAGGCAATATCAGCTCTGTTACTACAAGAAATAAGGCATTCTTTCAGGGCACAAGTAGAAAATTTGAGGTAATTTATGTGGTGCTTGAGCTGTAACTCCAAAGCCCTGAGCTCATCTCTTTCACTACTTTGTCTAGCTAAAGTAGGACCAATAAACAAGCTTCCTTATACTTCTCATTCTGACAAAATTGTAAAAAAGTATCAAACATGCAATCACCCAGACCCTTGCCTCTCATCAATGTTGGATCTATTGATTGTGATATTTTGTGTATTTCTATTGCCATCTCACTCCATAGATTAGCAGTGCCCTCTTTACTACTAGAAACAAAGTCATCAACATCTTTAAGACTAACCAGACTTGAGAACCAATATAGAAAACTCACCCTTACAATTTTGTTTCTCTAGAACCACTCTCAGTACTAAATGTCTTAAGCTGGGTTCTCTGGAGAAGCAAAACTAGTGAAGCCTATATATATACATACATATATATATATATATATAGAGAGAGAGAGTTTGAGAGATTTATCTCAAGGAAATGGCTCATGTGGATGTAGAGGCTGGCAAGTCTGAAGTCCGTGGGCCAGATGTCGGGCATCAGGCTTCCCCTGACTCATTTAGCTGTAGAAACTGACAAACCCAAAATCAGCAGGCAATATGGCAGGCCATTGGCTCAAGTCCCAAGAACTGGAGGTCAGATGATGACAAGCTGGATGGAGGATGTAGAGCAAGTAAAAGTTAGTGAGCTTTGCCAGAATGTCCATATACAGTGGATGCAGGCCACAACCCTAAGGAAACTCCCCTTACAACTGATTGGCTGATCACATCAGAGCACATCATAGAGGTGATTACATTATATCACAAAATAGAGGATAACTACATCATTACATAACCGTCAAATTACATCGTTACATAACTGCTAAACTACATCATTACATAACTGCCAAACCACTAAGAATCATGGCCCAGCCAAGCTGACACACAACCTTAACCATCACACATTATCGCTACGGTCTTTTTAAGTTCTAAAGATCTATGATATCTGATCTATCTCATTGCTGCATCTTTCTAAAACTAAAATTGACTTGAAGAATTCATCCATGATATACAGGCAGTTCCCGGGTTACAAATGTCCGACTTACAGACAACTCCTACTTGCCCTTTAATATTATGTAAAATTTCCTTCACTTTGAAACAAGTGAGCCAACTCCTTGTTGTTGCTGTTAGGTGCCACTGAATGGATTCTGACTCATAGTGACCTTATGTATAACAGAACGAAACACTGCCTGGTCCCGTGCCATCCTCATGAATGTTGTTGTACTTGAGCCCATTGTTGCAGCCACTGTGTCAATCCATCTCGTTGAGGGTCTTCCTCTTTTTCACTGACCTTATACTTTACCAAGCATGATGTCCTTCTCCAGGGACTAGTCCCTCCTGATAACATGTCCAAAGTATGTGACACAAAGTCTCACCATCCTTACTTTTAAGGAGCATTGTGGCTGTGTTTCTTCCAAGGCAGATTGGTTCATTCTTTTGGCAGACCATGGTATATTCAACATTCTTCACCAACACTAGAATTCAAAGGCATCAATTCTTCAGTCTTTCTTATTCATTGTCCAGATTTCAAATGCATATGAGGCAACTGAAAACATCATGGCTTGTGTCAGGTGCACCTTAGTCTTCAAGGTGGCATCTTTGCTTTTGAACACTTTAAAGAGGTCTTTTGCAGCAGATTTACCCAATGCAATTCATCATTTGATTTCTTGACTACTGCTTCCATGGGCGCTGATTGTGGATACAAGTAAAATGAAATCCTTGGCAATTTTAATCTTTTCTCCATTTATCATGATGTTGCTTATTTGTTCTGTTGTGAAGATTTTTGTTTTCTTTGTGTCATCTGCATATCACAGATTGTTAGTAAGTCTTCCTCCAGTTCTGATGCCATGTTCTTCTTCATATAGTCCAATTTATCAGATTATTTGCTCAGCATAGAGATTGAATAAGTATGGTGAAAGGATACAACCCTGACACACACCTTTCCTGACTTTAAACCCCACAGTATCTCCTTGTTCTGTTCAAGTGACTGCCTCTGGACCTATGTACAGGTTCCTCATGAGCACAATTAAATGGTCTAGAATTCTCATTCTTCACAATGTTATCCATAATTTGTTACGATCCACAAAATTGAATGTCTTTGCATAGTCAATAAAACACAGGTAAACATCTTTCTGGTATTCTCTGCTTTCAGCCAAGATCCGTCTGACATCAGCAATGATATCCCTCGTTCCACGTCCTCTTCTGAATCGAACTTGAATTTCTGGCAGTTCCCTGTTGATGTACTGCTGTAGCCTCTTTTGAATTATCTTCACCAAAATTTTACTTGCTTGTGATATTAATGACATTGTTCAGTAATTTCCCCATTCGGTTGGATCACCTTTCTTTGGAATAGGCATAAATATGTATCTCTTCCAGTCACTTGGGCAGGTAGCTGTCTTCTAAATTTCTTGGCATAGAGAAGTGTCTTGGTTATCTAGTACTGCTATAACAGAAATACCACAAGTGCATGGTTTCAACAAACAGACGTTTATTCTCTCACAGTCTAGTTGGCTAGAAGTCCAGATACAGGGCATCAGCTCCAGGGGAGCGCTTTCTCTGTCTGTCAGTTGTAGGGGAAGGTCCTTGTCATCAATATTCCCCTGGTCTAAGAGCTTCTCAGCGCAGGAACCTGGGGTCCAAAGAATGTGCTGTTCTCCTAGCACTGCTTTATTGGTTGTATGAGGTCCCCTTTGTCTCTCTGCTTGCTTCTCTCTTTTATATCTCAAAAGAGGTTGACTTTAGACAGAACCTAATCTTGTAGATTGAGTCCTGCCTCATTTAACATAACTGCTGCTAACCCCACAATATTAACATCATAGAGGTAGGATTTACAACAAATAGGAAAATCACATCAGATGACAAAATGGTGGACAATCACACAATACTGGGAATCAAAGACTAGCCAAGTTGACAAACATTTTTTTTTATAGTCCCTTAATTTCTGTTTATCTGGAAATGACCTAAATCACCACCATATTTGAATGAGAGTTTCGCAGGATATATTATTCTTGGCTGGCAATTTTTTTCTTTCAAGGTTTTATATATGTCATCCCATTGCCTTCTTGCCTGCATGGTTTCTGTCTAATAATCCAAGCTTAGTCTTATTGTTTCTCCTCTGTATATGACTTTTTGTTTTTCTCAAGCTGCTCTCAGGATTCTTTGTTTGTCTTTGGTTTTAGTGAGTGTGATTATGATATGCTTTGGTGATTTTCTTTTGGGGTCTATCTTATATGGGGTTTGTTGAGTTTCTCGGATGGTCAGCTTTTCATCTTTCATGATATTGGGGAAGTTTTCTGTCAGCAATTCTTCGATTATATCACTGTGTATCACTATATATATCACTATATCTCTGTGTTTTCTGTGTTCTCTCACTGTTTTGGAAACTCTGATCGCTTGCAAATTTTTCCTTTTGATTGTATCCCACATAATTCTCAGGGTTTCTTCATTTTTCTTTGTTCTTTTTTCTGATTTTTTCTCAGAGTTGTATCCAAGTGTTTGTCTTCAATTTCGCTGATCCTATCTTCCATCGTTTCAAACCTGCTCTTCAGCCCTTCTATGACACTGTCCATTTCTGAAATCTTGTTGTTTACCTTTTGGATTTCTA
>NW_004444148.1:1519605-1583313 GCF_000243295.1 Trichechus manatus latirostris | reverse complement strand
TTTTTTGTCTGTATTTTCCATGAATTTGTCTGCCTTTTCCATGAATTTGTCTATTTTTTCCTCGTTTTTGTCTGCTTTTTGCTTCAACTCTTGGATAATTCTGAATGTTAGAGATTTGAATTCCCTATCAGGTAGTTCTAGTGCCTTTTCTTCTACTGGAAAGTCATCTGGTGGTTTATTTTGGACGCCTACTGGAAGCACCCTGTCCTGTTTTTGTATACGTTTTGATATTGTCTGCTGTCTTCGGGGTATTCAGTAGTTATTTTCCTCGTTTATTGACTGTAGATTTGTTTGTTTTGTCCTGCTTTTTTGTTTTATTTGTTTATGTCTGAGCAGGTGGGCTGTGCATTCTTTGTTGTTTGCTTGTCTGTGGGCACGATACTTTTTATCTCCTTCTCCAATAGGCAGGGACAGTCCCTCAGGTATGGTACAGCAGGGCAGGTCCAGCTGAAGGGGAGTTGCTGGGATGGGTTGTTTGTGGCAGGTACTAGGGCCCACAGGGTGGACTGGGAATCAGTGCAGGGCAGGTTCTGGTAGGCCGTGCCTGTACTGCTTGGGAGTGTGATGTTCAGCACACAGTGCAGGTAGGCAGGAAGGAGGGGAGAGATTGTGATGTGACACACACTTTTGAGGGACATAATTCAATCCATGACAATGAGTAAGCACTTCCATTGTTGCATTTGTTTGTGGAAACATCTCAGTTGCTATTCTGCCAATTGCTGGAGCCTTGTTTTTCACCAATGTCTTCAGTGCAGCTTGGACTTCTTCCTTCAGTCCATCAGTTTTCGATCATATGCTACCTCCTGAAATGAATGAAAGTTGACCAATTCTTTTTGGTACAGCGACTCTGTGTGTCCCTTCCATCTTCTTTTGATGCTTCCTGCATTGTTCAGTATTTTGCCTATAGTATCCTTCACTATTGCAACTCAAGGTTTGAATTATTTCTTCAGTTCTTTCAACTTGAGAAATGCTGAATGTGTTCTTCCCTTTTCATTTTCTAACTCCAGATTTTTGCACATATCATTGTAATATTTTACTTTGTCTTCTCGAACAGCCCTTTGAAATCTTTTGTTCAGCTCTTTTACTTCATCTTTCAAAAGCCAACCCCTGCTCACAACAAATTCTTCATCTCAATCACCTTCACTTGCTGCACACGTAGCTTTTAAATCATTGAATTGGCTTCGAGCATTTTCTTCACTAAAACCCCAAACCAAACCCATTACTGTTGAGTTGATTCTGACTCATAGCAACCCTATAGGACAGAGTAAAACTGCCTCATAGGGTTTCCAAGGCTGTAAATCTTTATAGAAGCTGACTGCCACATCTTTCTCCCATGGAGCAGCTGGTGGGTTCAAACTGCCAACCCTTCGGTTAGCAGCCCAGAGCTTAAACATGTGCCACCAGGGTTCCTTTCTTACACTGAAGTAAGGATAAATAAGAACCATATGTACCCATTCTGGCTCACCTATAAATTTCATTTAAAAACTTAAAGACACAGTTAGGAACAGATCTCATTCATAACCCAGGGACTGCCTGTATTAGAGCAAGCCAAGATCCTGACAAGATAGCTACTTCAAATATGAATAAGTTTAAAAGAAATGGTATGACTCTATGCAAAATACTACAGCAAAACAAACAAACAATGAAGAAGACATGAAAAATCTATTCTGCAAAAGCAGAGCAAAGAAAAACAAAATAAAATCAATCCCAAGAGTTGAAAAAACATTCCCATTGTCCTTTTTTTAATAGAATATTTGAAATAAAATATAAATTGAATAAAATAGACATCAAAAATGAGATGGCAAAACAACAGGATGAGATGGAAAGGGAGAATAGCCAATGCAAAAAATTAAGGACAAAACTAAAAAATAAGAAGACTAAAAAATAAGAATCGCAAAACTAAAAAATAAGAATCTACAAGGAAACAACATAATGAAAAGGCTGAAAATCAAATTGATGACATAAATGAAAGACTCAAGACAATCATAGTGAATGAAGAATAAAAAGTTAAATTAAAGCTAAAGCATTTAGAAGAAAAGTAGTGGGAAGTAAGGATAAACAATTAGGTAAAATAAAAAAATAATTGATGATAGTAAAGTAGAAAACCCAAGGATAAAAATTTTCAAAGATAAAATAGAGAAAACTTTCTGAAATTTAAGGGAGACAAAATTTGTAGCTCAACATAGCACACTGTGTTGAAGAAAGCATGATTCAAAATAACTGACACCAAGATAAAAAAAAAAAGTGTTGCCCCCAAGTTGATTCCAACTCATGGCAACTCCATGTGTTACAGAGTAGAATGGTTCCATGGGGTTTTCTTGGCTGTAATCACTATTGAAGCAAATCACCAGGCATTTCTTCTATAGGGCCACTGGGTGGGTTTGAACTGCCAACCTTTAGGTTAGTAGTTAAGCACTGTTTGCACCACCCAGCTACCTTCGACACCAAGAAAATAAAACATATCCTGGTAAAATAATAAAAACTTAAAGATTACAAAATAATTCTTTAGGCATCTAGGCAGAAAACGTAGGTTGTCTATAAAGAAGAAAAATGTAACTGACCTCATGTTCTCATGAGAGAACTCCAGCAACTCTAAATACCAAAAGACAATGGAGTAATATCTCAAATTCTAAGGAAAAGATAATATGATCCAAGGACCATTTTTGGACAGCTACACAGCTCTTCGTATATAAATAAACAGATATTACAAATACAAATAACTCTAGGAATATAGTATGCATGAGCTATTATACAAATTCTGCTAGACACATTATCTGCCAACCAAGATACCTCCCACCAGCAGAGGCATCAACATAAAAAAACTGGCAATAAGCCTTGACTCCCATGAAATATAGAATTGATCTAACAGTAGTGGGAAAATATTTACAAATAATAAATTCTGTAAGCTCAGACAATGCAAATATAATATTAATACAAACACATTATAAACTTTAAATTTCTTCTTTCTTACTAGGAATTAATAGATGTCTAACGTTGATAAATCAAGAGAAAGATTTTGCATATGTTACATAAAATTAATAATATAATTGCCAGGGAATAAAATACATGATTGACCTAATATAGAAATCTATATTCTAATAACAGATAATATGCATTTTAAACACCCCCCTAAAAAAGTAGAAATAATGCACAATATTTTCTCCAATTGAGATTCATCAAAATTAGAAAATAACATAGAAACCAAAAATTATCAAAGAAATTGACCACAAAATAATTTTTTAATAACTCCTAAATGAAAAAAGAAATAAAAACAGAACATATAGCATAAGTAGAAAATAATGACAAGGGAAATAATAAAGACCAAAATCTATGCACTCAGAAGAAAATAGTCTTAGGCACACACATGGTGTGAACTGATTTAAATATTATACTCACATACAACAAAATTAGGTTAAGAAAAGCATGATAAAGCAAAAGCAGAAGACCACAGATTTTAGTAAAGAAAAAAATAACAAAAGAAATAAATAAACCCAAGATAAAAGTATTTCTTTAGAAGAAAAATAAAATGTGTGAAATGGCTAGTTTATTCAATAATAAAAAGGAAAGAACACATTTACAGATCTGCAAATGAACAATGGAAATAAACACAAATATATGAAAAAGTAAATAAATCATAGGAAACTACTTTCAAGATACTATAAAAACACATATGAAAACCTGGATGGACAAGCAAAGTGAAAATAGCAGGGCTTGGAACCCATTCGAACCAGTTCAGTCATGACCAACGAAGCGAAACCAGAACAGACCCAAATTTTCATAATTTGGGTGAACTTGAACACTAACCAGAAAGGGAAAAACTACAGGTCGAAGCCGTAGAATAGCAAACTTAGAAGAGGCATAGTGAGCCCTTTCAGGAGCCTAATGAGTGAGATTGGATTATTGGCAGGACTGTGGAGCAGTCAGCTGCCATCTTTGATTGTCGTACCACTGTTTCCAACTCTGCTCAAAATCTGGTGGGCAAGAGATTAGGTTGCCATGCAATGCATAAGCTGCCCTTGTTTCCTAAGAGGGAGATTAGGTTTCCAGCAGGGCTTCAACCCATAATTTTTCCTATTCCAATTATCATTCTGGTTCACTTAGATTTTAAAAATTCAGGTCTGTTCTGGTTTTGCTTCATTGGCCATGACTGAACCAGGAAGAACCGGTTTGAAGCCCTGGAAAAAACTCATCTGTAGTGGGCATGATGTATCATAAACTCAGAAACTATAAATGTTTTTCTCTTCTTTCAAACAAGTTGTATTTGATAAAGTCCTCATCATGAGAGGCATGTAGGGAAGGAATCTTTATCATTACTGGGCCTCTTTCCTTTCCAAGGAGTCTCTGGGTGATACAGTTAATATGCTGCTACTAACTGAAAGTTTGGAAGTTTGAGTCCACCCAGAGTTGTCTCAGAAGAAAGGCCTGGAAATCTACTTCTGAAAAATCAGCCATTGAAACCTTATGGAGCACAGTTCTTCTCTGACACACATAGATCACCATGAGCCAGAGTTGACTCAAAGGCAAATAGTTGTCCCTTCTCCTAGGTCCCAAAAGCATGTGGAACATGTACATGAAGCTCAGAAAGCTGGGGAGAAGGCTCCTGTTTGTACTCATGATTTATCACAGTCTTTTTTCAAGGCCATAGCTATCTTTTGATAGTCTGGTTGATCGCTGTTTCTATGCCATTATATGGTGCATTGAACTTTATTAAGGTTGGGCACCAAGCGCACAAGATTTATTGTCCCTCGGCAAGTACACCTGCAGCCACCTCTATCCCTCACTTTTACTTCTCCTTCTCAAAGATCTCTCCACTCTCTTCCCAACCCAATCTTCCAACTTCTTTTCTTGTATTTGTTTATGGAACATTCTCCACCATCCTTCACACTGCCCTCATTTTGTTGCTTTCAAAGATGTTCCCTCTCTTTTTTTGTTTTGTCCTAAAAGGCCTTTAGAATGATGTCTTCAATAGGTTTGACCTTTAGGAAAATAAACACTAGGAAGGAATTTGTCTTTGAAGAGATGGAAGTGTTTGGGGAATGCAGCAGGAAGATTTCTCTTTAGTAACTTTCTGTACTCATTTAATTTTCCCTCATGTACATGTAATTGCTTTTAGTTTTCAAATAAATAGATAGGTTAAAAAATAAAACTTCCCTAATGACAAGAGAAGAAACATTCTTTATGAGAAACTAGTGGTAGAAAACCTCACTCTTCTCTAATGTGATTTCTCATTTGCTGCTCATTTTGGCTGCCAGCTCTTGTCCAAATGAGGATATCACAAAAGAGAAAATGAAGAACTAAAAGGAAAAAAAAAGAAAATTACATTAGCAAAACTTGGAAGAGGAAATGATAATTAAAAAAACAGATAGGTGGTGATGGTTGTACAACATGGTGAATATAATCAATGTCACTGAATTGTACACTTAAAAATGGTTAAAATAGCATTATATATATTTCACCACAAAAAAAAACAGACGGGGGAAGATCTATGTAGCATACAGTAAGTCTCTTTCTCAGCTTTTCACCTGAGCCCTCAAACTGCCCAAGCAAACTTCAAATAGTTGAGCCACATGGAAGTCTTTTGATGTTCCACTCAGGCTAGAAAAACATGGGAGAGGATATCTAAGAAGAGGAAGTTTTATTAGTTCCTGGTTGCAGTCCTAACAAATTCTTGGCTAACGGAACAATAAAACAATTTCATTCATAACAAACTCAATACCTGAATACTCCTGTATACTCCACAAAATATAATTAAAAAGAAATTTTAAACCTAATATGAACTCACACAGGTGTACCTGCCTGAGTCATGGTCTAGCTTTTGCTTGAATCACGAATCAGTGTAGAAATGAAAATCCCTCTTCATCTGGGGCCTGTAGCAGCTGCAGCTGAGAATGGAGGTAGGGTAGACTGTCTTGGCCAGCAGCTTTTGCCCTTCCAGAATGAGAAGCTAAAGGATGGCCAGAAGGCACTACTCCAAATTGTTGCTGAGAAAAATGATAAATTTCCCTCTTCTTACCCCTTCTATATTTTATTTTAAGAAACAAATAAACAAACAGAAACAACAACAGCAAATCCCGAAATGTCCCCATTGCCTGTATATATCTGTCAACACTTTTATCTTGGAAGAAGAAAAGAGGAAAGCTTAGCAGTCTACCATTTTTAGGGATGGAGGAAGAAAACACTGTGTCCCTTCTTTGTAAGTTTCTTTCCAAACATCATCTTGAGAGAGTGTCCAAATAAAATGCTTGTTATTTGTTTTTAAGCAGGAAATCCCTACCAAAACATTGCATGTAATGGTGGAGTTGCTTCTCTCTCATTTTTAATTAAACAAATAACTGTAAATAATGTCCATGATTTGTTATGCCAGGGCCCTTAACTATTTTCCAGATTAAGGAGAAAGTTCCAGTGAAGAAGTCATTTCAGTGGTATAGCTTGGGCTACCATCCCCATCTCTTTAAGATTCAACTCAGGCTTTCTCTCTGAGAATGTGACTATCCTCTCCATTCCCTCTTCTCTGAGACTCAAATCCAGCTGGGTATTGGTCCTAGTTTCATAAAAGAATTCCTAAAGTTCATGGAAGGATTTGATAGAGAGCCTTTAGGTCAGACTTTTGCTTTAGGGAAGCAAAGTGAAATCTTAAATCAACTGAATTTAACAAATAGTTTTAATCTAAGGGAAAAAATCTTTAACATGCTCAAGATATCTTTGATGGAATTTCTCCTATATCTGAGAGTAGAACAATAGCCACTTCTGTTTCTAAATAATATGGCCTCAGATCTACCCTCTTCTCTATTTTCATCTCACTGACAATAACCATGCTCACAGTGAATTACCTATACCATGATGTGCCTTCTACCCTGGCTGCCCCTCTCAGTGTAAGGTAGGGCTCTTCAAGAAAAGTCAAATTAGGACAGGTCATCAGACACTTAGAAATGTTTGGGCCCTTTGACATAGGAATGCCACTTCTGTTAATTCATCTTAAACAAGTCATCCTATATGGAGAAAGAAACAAACAAGAAAACCTATCTATACAAACATAGTAATCACAGTGCCATTTATAATGATGAAAAATTGGAAAATAACCTTAATGTCTGACAATAAGAGAGAGAAGTTAAGGAAAACTCCTAGATAAAAATTTTGTAACTATTAAAATGTTGTTTACCAAATATTTGAGTTACTATGACATTATGATTACTTAATAGTTAATTATTACAACTATGCTAAAATATATATACATTTAGAAAAGGAATCTGGAAAGAAACATGCCAAAACATAATCAGTAATTGTATTTGGGACATGGCAATATGGGTAAGACTTTTTTCTACTATTTTATATTTTTCAAATGTTCTCTAATGAGCTTGTGTTAATTTTATAATACTAATTTTTAAAAAGCACATTTTTAAAAGTTGAGACAAGCAAAGAATATATTTTTGTCATAAACCTCTTATCTTACAAAGGCATATTTTTCTTGTGATGGCTGTCAACCTACACACTGATACAGGAGCCAGAAGAAAAGCAGGAAAACTACCTGTACCTAGGAAACTCTTAGAAGAGAAAATGGGGGTGGGGGGCTGTAAATAGCTCACTTCCTGCCTGGGCGCCTAGATGACAATCAGGAAGCAAGAAATTATTTACAGCTTCAGGGAATATACTTACGAGTTAACAAGAAAAGGATTCTGCAAAACAATGTGTTTTTCTAAAATAATAATATTACTTAATGTTTGAAGGGAACTTCACAGTTGATGAAGCACTTTATAGACATGATCTCATGCTTCCCTTTCTACCACTCTGTTACAGAAGTATAATTATTTTGATTTTACATGTCATGAAGGGGAGGCTTAGAGAAGTTAAGCATTTTACCCAAGGTCACAAAGCTTTTAAGTTAAAGATTTGTGTTTGAACTCAGGTTCCTGATTCTCAGTTCATGCTTTTTTACTATACTAACCTATACATCATTAAGTACACTTGTTATGGCTTGAACTGTGTCCCCCAAAAAGATATGCTAAGTCCTAACCCCTGTACCTGTGAATGTAACCCTGTTTGGAAATAGGGTTTTTCTTTTGTTATATTTACGAGGTCATACTAGAGTAGGGTGGGTCCTAAACCTAATCTGTTCTGAGTAATAAAAAAGAAAGACTGACAGGGAGAGACATACACAGGGGGAAGAAACCACACAATGATCTGTCTACAAGTCAAGAAATGCCAAGGAACACCCAGGGCTACCAACAAAAAAGGACCCTCCTCTAGAGTCGATACCCTGATTTGGGCTTCTAGCCTCCAAAACTGTGAGACAATAAATTTCTGTTATCTAAAAAAACACCAGATTTACCAGCCTGACAGAGACTGGAGAAACCCCAAGAGTATGGTTCCTAGATACTCTTGTAGCTCAGTTATGAAGCCACTCCCAAGGTTCACCCTTCGGCCAAAGATTAGACAGGCCCATAAAACAAAATGAGACTAAAGGGTCACAACAGCCCAGGGACAAGGACTAGATGGCAGGAGGGGACAGGAAAGCTGGTAATAGGGAACCCAAGGTTGAGAAGGGAGAGTGTAGACATGTCATGGGGTTGTTAACCAATGTTATAAAACAATACGTGTACTAACTGTTTAATGAGAAGCTAGTTTGTTCTGTAAACCTTCCTCTAAAGTACAATAATAAATAAATAAAACAAAAATAAAAATAAAAATAAATTCCTGTTATCTGGAGTCACCCACTTGTGGCATTTTTGTTACAGCGGAACTAGGAAACTAAGACAATACCCAAAACATTTTATCAGAATTTATGGAAAAGTCTTTCATTTTTAAAAAATAGATAATATGAACCTCATTAAGTTTATGTAAATTCCTTTGTCAAAGCCTCCACTTTTACCTCATTAATGGAAAATTAATATTTCGGAGAGCATGTTTAAATGTTTTCAATATGACATGTTTAAATGTCCTTATTTACCCTCTACCAAGATTTGGGGTTTGATTTATGTCATAGAACCACAGACCAACAAGTGGCTATAAAGGGCCATGGGATATTGTTCAACTACTTACCTAGAAAATGATAGGTAAATATACCTCTACATGATGAACCAGTACTCTTTGGGGACATATTTAAGGGGGACAAAAAGTATTTCAACTTCTACGAAACACTTCTTTACTTTTAAAAATAAACAAAAATCAAACAAAAAAAAAACACGCACAAAAGAAGTCTTTGCATTATTTTTGTTGTTGCTTTTCTGTTAGGTTTCTAAAATTTATATATATATAAATCAAGAAATATATTTTCCTAAGAAGCAATCATGGCCCAACTGCTTGGCCTAAGGACTGGAATTCTGAACACAGCCCCTGGTCTTGCAGCCGATTTTCTGCTAAGTGTTATGAAAAGTAGCCAGCCTTTCTGTGACTCAGCTTCCATTAGAATTAGATTCTGGAGTTGTCCTGGTTTCTTGAGGGGGGAAAAAATGGAGAAAATCTCCCATTTCTTACATGCACTCCATCTTAGAGGTATGAAAGCCATGCTATCAAAGAATCTAGAATTCAAGGATGGGAACTACAGATTATCCAAGCCAATATTCTCTTTTAACCAATGTATCTGAGAGTTTGCTGGAGACCTAGAATAGGCTAATTGGTCTAGATGGGTGGCAAAGACCAACGGATGAAAGCTCCAAGAGGGGTGACAAAAAAAAGCATTCTGAAGGCTGCAAACATTGAACAAAGCTAGTTCCTTGTGGCATGGGGGAAATGACGCCTCTTCTTACCACTAGATTCTGCCTGCTCTGTTATATTCCTCTCAAGTTTGTCCCCTTATCGCCATTTCCAATCTGACCCAAAATCCCTATTATCAGAACCTTTTTTTTTGTTGTTGTTGCTATTGTTTGTTTAACTGGTAGTGGTAATAATATGGCATGAATATATTAATTCATTACTCTCTGACCATCAGATTTCACTAATGGGGCATGGCTCATTTCCTTGCGGAGCCCAGACTCAGCCTAAGAATGTGGGCCAGTCCAGCAATCTAAGAAGCCATTGCCAATGGATCAGACTTCGCCCATCAGATAAAACCTCTTTGCCATCCTTAGATTAGAGTGACATGTGGGCATATTGGTCCCAAAAATTCTCTACTGCTTTGGAAAAGTAATGTAATATTTTTGCTTAATGCATTCCTTTTAGTTAAAGGTTCAATTTTCACTTGTGCCTATGCAGGCAAGTATTTCCCCACTTGGCTGAGAGATGGTGTAAAAATGCTTCATTGTGTGCCTTTGCTCTGGAAGCTCTCATCCCAATAAGCTGACTTTCTTTGATGTTACTTTTTCCTGAGCTAGTTCCTTTCATCATCCTACCCACAGGGAGAAAGACATTAACACCAGTATACAAATCAAAAAACAAAACAAAACAAAACAAACAAAAACCTCAATTCGTAAAATAAGCAATAAAAGCCCTGCCTTTTCCCAGGGTTTGTACAAGGTGCCTTGTTAAATGTGGTCTGTGTGAGGTTCCAGTTTCCTTAGTTGGTTGCTGAGGGCAGAGCCCTTGCCTTTCATGAGTCGCCTTGAATGTCTCTGACCCCTGCCACAAGGTGCTTTTGTAAGTCTTCTGCATGGTTTTGGATCAGGTGAATTTGCCTTCTCTCCTGTGGCTGTTGAAGCTCCCTACACGTGGCTGTCATCGTTCCCTGCTGGGGAGCAGGTAGAGGAAAGGTGGCTCATTAATTCAGTGAACAAATATATACTGAATGCCAACTACAGGCCAAATCTTATGCTAGAAACCATGTATTCTATAGCTGGTCAAAGAGGAGTTGGTCCCTGGCTTCAGAGAGCCTATAGACCAGAGGAAGAGACAAGCAATAAACAAGTTATTAGCTGCTGCCAAGTCGGCCCCCAACCCGTGGAGAGCTCGTGCACAAAGGTATCAGACTGTTGTGATCCATGGGGCTTTCACTGGCTGATTTTTGGAAGTAGATTGACAGGACTTTCTTCCTAGTCTGTCTTAGTCTGGAAAGTCTGCTGAAACCTGTTCAGCATCATGGAAACAGATAAGCCTCCACTGACAGAAAGGTGGTAGCTGTGTTGAGGTGCATTGGCCAGGAATCGAACAAACGGCATATCTGCATAGTGTGATAAATGCTTTGAAGAACAAGAACAAAGAGATACAGGAGGATGTATCTGGAAGATGGGTTTAAGTTTCAGTGACTGAGAAAGGGCCTATGAGGAGGGAACCTTTAAATAGAGACCTGAGGATGACGACTGGGTCATTAGGAGGGAGGGAGGAGGAATGTTCCAGGTAGAGGGAAAGCATGAGCAAAGACCCTGAGGTGGTATTTTCATGCGAACAATGACTCCCACTCCCCTGTGAAGGCCTCTCTGGCTCTAAGATATGCACATTGGCTTTGGAAGACAAATAAAAATTGCAGTCCAGGATGGAGGGAGGCCACCTGCAGAGCAGGGTCTTACATAAGAAGAATTTTCCACTTGTTTGGGGATCCTCATTATGAGCCAGCTGGGGTAGGATATGCCCATTAATTGATTTATGAAGGTCTTACAGCACTATGTGTGGCCAGGAATTAGACTTTGTATTCACCGAAACAAGCTCACACGTGGGACTGACATTTGGTAAGGTCTGTGCTGCAAACACCAAAGTCTAGGCTGACATCCTGACTCACTAATGTCCTCTCAGAGTTTGGTGTCCTTGCTGCTGTAAGTGAAATTATTTTCCATCACTCTGTCCTTTGGGGACTAATGTGCCAGATTCTCTGAAGAGAGTACTGTCCTGATAAAGGAAAAAAATGAACGCACTGGGTATTTTAACTGTGGAACATAAGACAGGATGGTGGTAATGTTTGGATTCCTCCCCACATCCCCACCCCCTGCCGATGTTTTAGACCAGATTGTTTGGATGCTGGAAGTCATGTTTTTGCACCCCTCTTGTGGCATTCTGACTGCAATTTCAGAGCCAGAAACTGAAATATAAAAAAATCCTGGCAGGCTCTTATAAGCCGTTAAATTAGTCCTGAATTGAATAAAACAATTTTCTTTTCTATGTAACCATTACTTGAGTTAAAATTCACCTTTCTAGATCTCTCTAATGTAGAAGTTTTTTAAAACCAAAAATTTGACAATTTCCTCCTATATCGAAGTTAGTCACATAATAGGAATGGAAAGAATTTTTACACGTGTCTAAGAGATAAGGCATAAAGGCATAAAGGGGAATTAATTGACAAACATTTTTTTTAAAGTTTGGTCATAATTGTTCTGCATTTCTCTCAATTAAAACTTACTGGATGTTTTTCCATTTCCTGATAGCTTATAAAAAGTGGGGGGCAGGTAGAAGAGCAAGATGAACAATGTATTTTATAGAAGGAAAATGAATGTTAAGGAACTCTTTCTTTGCACCTACTACTCTCCTTTTCACTTCCTCCATTGCACTCAAAATTAAATGAGTTCATACCTGTCGAGTATTCAGAGCAATGCCAGGCCTATAATATGCCCTATATAAGTGTTTGTTAAATGAAAATATAAAAGAATTTGTTAAATGAAAAGAAAACAAGAAACAAACATGAAGCTCAGGAAGGAGACAAAAGGGAATGATGAAGGAAAAAGAAAAGCAGCCAGAGGGAGACTAGGGAGAGAATTCTGAAATGTGCAGGATAAGAAAAATGAAATAAAATTCTTCTAGAATGCTTCAAGAACACATAGGTTATCTTCTTACACTCAAACTGCACCATCAGGGACTCTCAAACAGAAAAGCAGGAGAAAAAACAAAGCAGAATTACACTCCACAAGTTTCTAACCTGCCACGAACCTGTTCTTTTGAAACACATCCTACTCATTATGAAAAGTATCTAAGCCTCTTGGTTTTGACTAAAATGCTCTAAAGGGCACTGGGCTATCCTTCCACAATATACAAACATAAAATTGGACAACAGGCCCTGCAAGCCTGAAATCTCAGAGAAGAACTAATTGGCAAGACTCCCATTAGCCCAGCTTTCCCGCCTGGGCGTTTCCCCACTGCAGTGCAGCTTACTGGAATCAGCAGAACAAGATGGTGCTGCTGACTTGAGGAAGCTGGAGGTTCTGGAATCTGCAGAGCAGGCACCACAGAAGAGAAACCTTGAGGGAGCAGAAACTCCAGAGTTTGTGGGGGGTGTGTGGTGAGGGGGGAGGAGTTCTGTACAAGTCCTTGACCAAGGGCTGGGCTTCACATAAACAGGATGAAACTGTGTCAGGCTTACCAAAGGTAGAGAATAGAACAGAAATACCAGTGATCCAGCAGTATTAAGGAACATTTGAGTCCTGGTCCAGCCAAAGTGGAAAGACAGCTTTAACACCTCATTATTATCCCAGGCATTCACCTGAGACATTAGAAAGGCCACAGCAGGGTGTGACAGTGAAATTACACTGTTGTAAAGCTATTACATTTCTTAACAGGGAAGTATAAAGTGTGACATGGTACAGTATTGATTGTAAATAGACTTGAATAAGTTATAATGCATATTATTAACCCTAGAGCAACTACTAATAAATAAAAATACATACAGAATTCAACAGGAGAAATAAAATGAAATATGAAAAAAATGGTGCTAGAAAAACTAGATATCTGTATCAAAATAACAAAATTTTACTCCTACTTCACCTCTCATATAGAAATTAATTTGAAAAAGATCATATATCGAAACATAAAAGCTAGAATTATAAAAATTCTAAAAGAATTCTTTGGAGAAAATATCTGCAACCTTGGAGTAGGAAAAGATTCTTAGGACATAAAAAGCATGAACCATAAAAGAAAATTGGCAAATGGGACTTTACCAAAATTAAAAACTTTCTCGTTTTCCAAAGACACTGTCAAGAAAATGAAAAATCAAGCCTCTGGCTTAGGAAAAATATTTGCTATATATATATATTAGAAAAGATTCAGTTTTGGAACATATAAAAAAACACATAACTCAATAATAAGATAAATACGCAATTTAAAAAATGGCAAGAATATAAGCACACATTTCAGAAATGAAGATATTTGGATGGCCAATAAGCATGTGAAAAGGTGCTCAGCATCATTAATAATCAGGGAAATAAAAATTTAAACCATAATGAGATACCACTTTACACCCACTGAAACAGAGAAAATTAGCAAGACTGAAAATATCAAGTGTTGGTGAGGATGACTCTCAGATTTTGTTTATGGGAGGTTAAAATGATATAGCCTCTTTGGAAAACAGTTTAGCAGTTTTCTTTTAAATTTAAATATTCACTTACCATTTGACCCAGAAATTCCAATTCTAGGTAGTTACTCAAGAGAAATGAAAACATATATTCACAAAATGACTTGTGCTTAAACATTCATAGTCAATAGAAAAATGAAAAAACAAACTGATATATTTATACAATGGGATAATCCCTCAGCAATTAAAAGGAACAAACTATTGGTATGGGCAACAATATGGATGAATATCAAACATTTTATCCTGAGTAAAAGAAACCAGATAGAAAAGAGTAAACGCTGTAGTTTTCATTTTTCTTAAATTCAAGAATCTGCAAAACCAATCTGTAATGGTAAAAAATAATATCAGTGGGGACAGGGTAAAAGGTTTTATTGCAAAAGAGCATAAGGGAACTTTCTGTAGTGATTGATGTGTTCCATATCTTGATTGTGGTGGTGTTTACTTGAGTCTATATATTTTTAAAAACTCGTTGAAATGTACACTTGAAATGTGTTTTTATGTAAATTGTACTTCAATAATTTTGATTTAAAATAGTGCCCTAAGTCTATCATTCAAGCATATCCTTTGAGCTTCATTCATTCATTTATTTATTTCCATAATCATGTAGTGTATGTTATAAATAAGACAAATGTGGGCTGTGCCTTTCCAAAGCTTTCAGCCTAGAAGGGAAAACAACTGAAGGAGTTCTGTAATCATAAATAAGAGTAATGAGTGTTTGATGAGGAAATTCAGCATGCTTTAGGAACATACTTAAGGGGCACCTACCTCAGGCTAGGAGTCAGGAAAGGATTCCCAGATGAGGTTTTAGCTGAGACTAAAAGGATGTTTAAAATCTAGCTAAAGAGAAACCCAAGGACAAGCCTAGGCCGGATGTGAGAGAGTGTGTGGATAGCGTGACAGTGGCCAGATATGAGACCACAGAGGTTGGCACAGGAGAGCTTCATCAGCAATGCAAGGCATTTGGACTTTATTCACTGAATGATGGGAACAATTAAAGGATTTTAATGAGAAAGAAATGTACCCATACTTCATTTTAGAGACATCACTGTCTACACTATGAAGGAGGAATTGTTTGTCTTTTTTGGGGTGTGGGGAGGTGGGGGTAGGGGTAGGAAGGATGGGAGTAGATGGACCAGAATGAGAGCAAAAAAAAAAAAAGTCTATTGCCATATACAAGTAAAAGACCCCGGTGGCCTCTCTAAGGGCTATGGAAAACAGTGATGAAGAGAAGTGAGTGGACTTAAGAGTTCATTAAGAGGTATATTAATCGACATTACATATTAGGGGTGAGAGAAGGAGGTGGATGATGGCCAGGTTCTGTCTAAAGCAAACTAGGTACCATTTTCGGAGTGGGGGAAGCCTGGAGGTAAAGCAGATCTGGGACAAAAATGGTAACTTTGGTTTGAGGATTATTGAGTTTGGAGTGCCGCGTTTCATTTTCTTTATCCTTGCTGTTGTTATCACCGATCTGAAAATTAAAGGCAAGTTCTGTCAACTTTATTTCATTGACTTCAAACTGTTCACAATATGCTCATTTTTACATGATTTCCCAGATCATGCACAAAGAACCATTTAATTTTGTTAACTCTGTGTCTAATTAGGCAAAATAATCCCACTGGACCTGCCTAATTTTATTTCTTCCCTCTTTCTGGCTACTAAGATTGATTCTATAAAACAAAGCACTTATTTCCTCTAGTGACTCCAACGTCTTCACACAAAGGCAATAGTGAGTGGCTTGTAAAAACAAAATAAAATACAAAATTGCCATGTTCATGCTGTGCTCCCATGGAGCCCTCTCAGGCTGAAGAAGGTGGCCAGGCATGGTGGAAACTAACAGTCTAGACAACTGTTTTTAGAACATGAAAAAAAAAAAAAAAGAAGTAGATGTGATGAAAGACAGCCTCCTTCTCACACATCAGCAATTCCTTAGGAAGGTAAGCAAAGAGCAACACTGAGCAGATAGATAGGCTACTGCTCAGGAGACCTGCTTTAAATAAATATTTGTAGTTCAGGGCAGAGCAATGAGACTGTGGCTTCGTTATATCCACTGAGCAAATTTATTGGGAACTAGACCATGCATTTTATTGCTGGAGTCTTTCAATCCATTAAGTGGTTGCCTTGGTTTAATTATTATTTCAAGATCCCAGAATAATTCCATGGTGTCAGAGTTGGAAAACTCACCAACAAAATGGCCTTCTTATCCACCATGCACATAGCCAGACCCAGACTCAGCACAAGCCAGCTCTTGCAAAACTGGAAAATATGAGATGTTGGCTTTTTGTGCCCCGAGTCTTAATTTGCCCCTTTTCCTAGGCACTTATGACTCTGATGCTTTCTCTTCCATAAATGGAGGAAAAACTTGATTAAAAAGGAAGGCCTTATTTGCCCAATTTGTTTTCAGGCTCATTTTATTGAGAAGCTTGGAGAAAAAGGTTTAGCCAAAAGGAATGAACAATTAATGCACAATGGAGTAATTTCTGTACAAAATAGAAAAGTGAGAAATATTAGGAAGCAGATGGCTTTCCCTTCACCCTAGCAAAGGTTTTAAGTAGGATTTGGTCCTGGGACCCTAGCATTCAACCCTTTTCTTACAAAGAACTGAATCAAATGGAATAAGGCATCAGCTTTATCATTGGTAAAGTTTGTTTGGATAACATGGCAGAACTTCTGACTATCCACTGAGACTGTTGCCACACCCCTGAATCACAGAAGTACCCGTCACCCATTGCCATCAAGTCAATTCCAACTGATAGCAACCCTACAGAACAGAGTGGAACTGCCCCGTATGATTTCCAAGGCTCTAAACCTTTACAGAAGCAGACTGCCACATCCCTCGGAGCGGCTGGTAGATTTGAACCACTAACTTGGTTGGCAGCCCAGTGCTTAACCACTGTGTCACCAGGGTTCATTAAATACATTGCTGTCAAGTCAATTCTGACTTATAGGGGCCCTATAGGACAGAGTAGAATTGTCCCATAGGGTTTCCAAGGCTGTCATCTTTGTGGAAGCAGACTGCCATACCTTTTTCCTACAGAGAAGCTGGTGATTGCAAACAGCCGACCTTTCAGTTAGCAGCCAAGCTAGCTTAACCACTGCACCACCAGGGCTTCTTTTAGCACAGAAGCAGAAAGTGGTAAATGGCAAATCTGGGAGAACCTCCCTTACAGCATTTACTATGAGGGAGTTAGAAAGGGAGACTCAAAGAGAAGTTAAAAATATTTTTACTTGAAAAAATTTTCAAGGAACTTCAGACATTAGAAGAATTGCCTTACCAAATAAAAAGTACAAGATATTTAAATTAAAAAACCACTAAGCTGCCAAAGTTATAATAACCTGCCAATGGGAGAAAAAAAGAGCAGTTTTCTCATATATTTTCCAAATCTGCAAAGTTGTTACGTATCAGCAGGGACGGGTTACCCAATAAGCAAGGTAAGCACATACTTAGAGCATCAACAAAATAGGGGCACCAGTTGTTCAAAGCAAAGACCCATAGATGCCAAGAAGACAGATCACAAGGAAAAGTGAGCACTGCAGTGGAAGAGAACTGGCAGGGGCCTAAATGAAATTTATACCATCTTATAAATTTTGTATATGGTAACAATTACATTTTCCTTTCCATTTCGGACCGACCAGGTATAGCCTCACATTCAGTTCTCTCTCACTGACCACATAAGAATGTACCAGTAGCACAATAATCATGCACTTCATGATGTATCTGGTCCTGTGCAAAGCAAACCAAAACACATCTTCAAATTGAGCATAGCCATGCACTTGTATCAAGTTCTTTGCAATTGTTCCTGCCCCTAATGGGTAGCAGTAGTAGTCCAGTGAACCATGGAGCTGCAGCATCAAATGATGGAAAGTGAGTGCACAAGTTTTCAAGTATTATTTCAAGATGAAAAATGCTCGTGGAGATCTGTGAAGGGCCTTCCAACAAACATCATACTATCAACAAATGAAATTATTTCTGACTGCCTTGTAAGTACTGTTTCTTTTGACTATCTCAGACCTGAAGAACAAAATTACATGTTCCACATCAATATTTTTACTTTCGAATATAAATTTTTGTGTTAAGGTCCAAATCTGAATATAAACTTTATTTTATAAATTTTACTTGTTTTATACATTTTATTTTGAATTATCCAAATTTATTTGCTATGGTATAACTAAATTTAAAAAGTGTCATGATTTTATATCTAGGTAAAATCAAATGGCAACAGCTAAGCAGAGTCAAAAATGAAATCTCACAGAAGATAAAAAGAGAAGGATTTACGAATCCCAAACGACAATTCCAAACATTAATTATAAAACGTAATGAATCAGAAAAGACTTCTTCCATTGAACACTTAAGTTTAATGGCTGCAAATCATTGTACTAGAACCTTTAGTGCTGATATTACTAATAGTAATCTGAATATAACAAAGTTTGTTTCAAATTCTGCATCCATTCCTTGCTGTAGTAAAAAAATTGATAATGGTGTATAAAGTGAAACTATTTTAGAATCTGAAATTGTTGCATTCTCAGAACCTGTAAATAAAAGAAATACAGATCCTGCTTTGTGGAATAATTTTTCCTCTAATGATGTAAATTATTGGACTGAAAGAGGGCCAAGTGATTGTCAACATACAGTGGACCACTTGAAATTTGTATCGAAAATGTCTGGATGGTAAACAAACAAGGCTGTATAGCCAGAATATATTTCTAGGGTACAAAGCTAAAGGTGAAAATTATAAGAGGGAGCGGCTACTGTATTCTCCACCAGTCAGCTCTGTATATTGTCTTCAGTCTTAAATCAGTTAATTATCGATTTGCTACAAATGGATTTAGTGATTGACACAAGACAAGTGTGATTGATAAACACGAAAAAGGTTCAATTCACAGAGATTGTATGTTGTCCTATTTAAACCAAAGACATGGTTTTGGCTTAACTCATGAACTGGGAACACAAATTAATGAAGAACATCAGTATTGGAAAACCATTTTGTAATACATTGTTGCTGTCATTATAACAATAGCTGAACATGGACTATCTTTTCAAGGAAGAAATGAAGTGTTTGGGTGTTCACAAAATGGAAATTTGGGGGGTGTACTTGAACTTGTTGCTCAGTTTAATCCATTTTTAGCAGGTCACATCTCAAAATATGGTAACACAGGAAAAGGCAACCCATTGTGTATGTCAAAAACATCTGAAGAATTAATAAACTTAATAAATTATAAAGTCCGATTAGCTATTTTCACTGAACTAAGTATAGCTCGATATTTCAGTTTGTCTGTAGATTTCACTCCTCATCTTTCTCGTACATATCAGCTAAGTATTGTTGTAAGATAGTATCTTCAACAGATGGAAAACCTGTCGAGAAATTTATCATATTTAATTTTACTAGCTTAAAAAGTTATACCAGTGAAGAAATTGCAGATCAAGTACTTCACTATTTATGTGAAGTTTGCAAAACTGATTTTTCTAAGTGCAGAGGTAGTCCTATGACAATGCTGCCAATACGTCAGGGTGTTATAAAGGCATGCAATAGAAAATTTTAGAAGTAACTAATATGCCATTTTCATACCACGTGCTCAGCATTCACTTAATCTTGTAGGACGTACAGCAGTGGATTGTTGTCTGGAAGCAGTTGATTTTTTTTCTACTGTTCAGTTACTCTACACATTTTTAGCTGCCTCTACTCACCAATGGGCAGTTCTTAAAATATATTTAGGCAATGATCGAGTACTAAAACGTCTTTCTAATACACGTTGAGAAGCACAGGTTGTAGCAACGAGTGCAATCCTGTAATCGTACACTCAGATTCTATATGCCTTAAAAAACATTGCTGAAGACCAAACACAAAAAGGAAATACCAAAAGAGAAGCTGAAAACATCACCAACAAAATGCCAACACTAGAGTATGTATTTATGATGGTTATGTGGAATAACACGGGAGAAAGATGTAGCAGTCTGCTTCCATAAAGATTTATAGCCTTGGAAACTCTGTGGGACAGTTCTACTCTGTCCTATAGGGTTGCTATGAGCCGGAATTGACTCGACGGCAATGGGTTTGTGGAATAATACATTGCAGCATTTTCATGTCAAGCTCTCCAAGATTCAGAAGCAAATTCAAGAGACGCACAGATCTCCATCAGTAATTAACAGGGTATTTACATGATTTAAGAGAAGATGTTGAAAACACAACAAAACAAATACTGATTATAAAGCAATTCACCATCATAGAAGCATTAGAAAGAAACAAGTAAATGATGGAAGAATTCCAGAAGTATCATTGAGTGCCAGAGATCAATTTCATATAACCACATATTATACCATCATTGACACACTTGAATCTTGCATGAAAAGAAGTGCAAAAGCATATGAAGTTCTTTCAAATAGATTTTCCTTCTTCAACAATGTGGATACACCTGATGAATGCATGAAGGCATTCAAGAAATTAGTGCAGGCTTATCAACAATTTCATTCTTACATATGTTTACAGATTCGGAAAAGACAAATTTACTCATGTAAGCATGTATGATTCCATAATATAAGCTAAAATACAATGCATATTTCCCGGTGTTGAAATTGCTTTACCCATATTCCTAACTTTAATGATCACAAACTATACAACAGAACGTTCATTTTCATCCCTAAAGAGACTCAAAAACCCTCAGGTTACAACAATGATTCAAGAAAGACTCCATTCATTATCCTTATTATGTATGGAAGTAGATATTTTTAGGCAGCTTAATTGTGATGAAGTCATTGAAAAATTTCTAAGAGCAAAGAAAAAAAGCATTCTTAATTATAACATGTTAGAGATGAAAGATCCATCTAAAAATAAAATGTAGTAATTTGTTGTAATACTTGTTTTCTTACCATTAAATTTTCTTTTACATCTTTTCATTTGTTAATTTATAATTATAGCATTTATTATGAAACCAGCATCAAAATTGAAGTATGTCATTTAAAGTAAAATTGGTGAAAGTCAATTTTTCGTTGTGGATTGTTGTTATGTGTGGTAGAATCAGTTTCCCACTCACAGCGACCCTATGTACAACAGAATGAAACACTGCCCAGACCTGCACCGTCCTCACAGCAGTTGTTATGCTTGAGCCCATTGTTGCAGCCACTGTGTCAATCTATCTTCTTGAGAGTCTTCCTCTTTTTTGCTGACCCTCTACTTTACCAAGCATGATGTCCTGCAGGGACTGGTGCCTCCTGATAACATGTCCAAAGTACATTCTGGCTGTGCTTCTTCCAAGACAGATTTGTTAGTTGTGGGAAATCAACAGAATTTTACATTGATTGTTGAAACAACTAAGTTCACTGACTCATTTTCTTTGTTGTAGAATATGTGGAATATTCTTTTTGTAGAAAATGTGGTATATAGTAAAAATCTCAGTACGCCGCATCCACTAAAAAATTTATAATCCAGTTCATCTCTTTCCGCTAAAAAGGCATATGCCACTTTTGCGTTCAATCACTAATATTACAGTTGCATTAAAAAAGAATTTACATCATGGATAGTTAAGACTCACACAGACACACACACACACATATGTATGTATATGTATATGTATATCATATGTATCATATATATCATATATATCATATCGTATATCACACACACATATATATGTATATGTATAATATGTATACATATACATATATATATATATAGCCAAAAAAAAAAAACAAACCAGTTGCCATGGAGTTGATTCTGACTCATAGCAAACCTATAGGACACAGTAGAACTGCCCCATTGGGTTTCCAAGGAGCAGCTGGTAGATTTGAACTGCTGACCTTTTGGTTAGCAGCTGAGTTCTTAACCACTGTACCACCAGTGCTTCATATATATATATGTACACATGTACATATAACTCACATATCCCGTCCAAATGCATGAGAAAGCACAGGAGGGAGCGTCACAAATTATCAGTGTTTCGGGCCCTCACATGCCTTAATCCAGCCCTGCATATCAATACTGCAAAAGACAAGGGGAGAGTTGTTTTTGTCAAGCAATTGATAACTTACAGGAAAGTGATCACGGTTTCATCTATTTTGGGGACCTATGCGAGACAGAATGACTCATTTTGTTTGTTCATCTCAAGTACAATGTCCTCTTCTGCTGACTGTGGAATGTGATGTTCATGTTTATCCATGACGGACACAGAGCAAGGTGTCAGTTTGCTTGCTCAGTCAAGAAGGAGAAAATCCTCTGTCTGAAGGCAGGCAGGCCCTGGGAAGACCTGGAGTGATTCAATCCAGAGTCTCAGTGCAGGGGCCTTGCACTCTGAGTAAACTGACCAGTGGATTATAGGCTTCTCAGTCTCCTCATTCAGCTAACTTGGTCTTCCTCCCATGGAACACAACTGAGAGGGGCGAAGAAAATCTGGAAGTTATCTCCATAGCACTTCCTGAGAGGGCAGATGTGTACCCAGGCTCCCCTTCTTATATGAGCTTGGACTAGAAATGGAAAGTTCTGCTTTACTTAAATCTTAATAGCTGACACTTGGAGTCTCTGGGTGGTGCAAAAGGTTAATGCGCTCAACTACTAACCAAAAGGTTGGAAGTTCAAGTCCACCAGAGGTGTCTCGGAAAAAAGTCCTGGCAATCTACTCCCTAAAAAAAATCAGTCATTGAAAACCCTATGGAGAACAGTTCTACTCTGACACACGTGGGGTTGCCATAAGGGGAAGTCAACTCAATTGACAACCGGTAAATAAATTGGCACTTATACGAGAATACAGCCTTATTTTTTGCACCTGGAGCTATGTTCAGAGAGTTGGTCATGGGATGGAGCGGCAGATGGAGAGTTCAGACACTGTCCTGCTAAAGAGATCGTGGGAGTGATTTATAAACTTAGGAAACACCAAACATAGCACTCATGTCACAAAGGGGTGCTCAGGAGTGAATGTGCCTCCCTACCCCACCAGGCCAACCAGTGTTGTCGAGTAGAGTCTGACTCATGATGATCTCTTGTGTGTCAGAGTAGAACTGTGCTCCATAGGGTTTTAAATGGCTGATTTTGGGGAAGTAGCTTGCCAGATCTTTCTTCCGAGGCACCTCTGGGTGAACTTGAGCCTCCAGCCTTTTGATTAGCAGACAAAGGCATTAACCATTTGCAACATCCAGGGACTCCTTGTCCCACTAGAGGGAGGATCAATGTGTAAATGTGTTCTGGTAAAAAGATGGAAGAGAGCTGGGCCAGGAAGGTGTAGAGGCAGGGAAGGGGTGAGAAGCCACTTCGGATACACAGTAGAATAACGTCACAGTCACAGACATTCTGTCTCCCATTATATCTTCATATCTTTTCCTTTACATCTTTCCACACCTCTATTTTAGTTCTGAATATTTTGTGAGTAATCAACTAATATTACATGGTCTACTAGCAGTTTACAGCTGCTTGAAATGTATGCATTTTATCTGAAATTGTCTTCCCTACCAGATGGTTTACCCAAGGGCAGCTATTTAAATATTTCCCTTGAAAAACAGGCACTCCGTTACATTGCTAATCAGAGCACATAATGATATAACCCCTGGAGATGACTGTGGCAATAACTAACAGAACCATATATGTAGTCACTCTTTGACCCAGTAATTTAACTTCTAGAAATGTATCCTGAAAATACCTCTCTCTCTTAGTCTCTCTTCTCCTCTCTCCCCCATGGAAAAGGGTAGTTATTCACTGTTAAATTACTAGTAATCAAAAATATGACAAAAAACAAAAATGTCCATTCAAAGGAGAAGAGTAGAATAAACTATGATACATCCCCCAATAGATTTCTATGAAGCCATAAAAAAGAACAAGGAACACTGATTCTCTATGAACTGACATGGAATTTTTAAGTGAAAAAAGGAAGAAGTAAAAGCGTATATATGTTGTGCTACCCTTCGTGTTAGAAAGTAGGAGGAATAGAGATAGATATGCATTTGCTGATTTTTGCAAAAAAAAGGAAGGACAGACAGAAACTAATGCAAATGCTCACCCACTGAATGTAAATGGAAATGAGATGGAAGTGTTGAGGATTTTTTTATACAATTTGTAACTCAGCTGTGCAAATATTCTACATGTTCGAAAAAATAAAACTAAATCAAAAAGGCTAACAAAGCAAACCCTGAAATTTAGTATGAAGAGAAAGAAACAAATCTAACTGCATATGAAATTAATTATCTAACCATGCAGGGAGAGGAATTAATTCAAGTATCTTTGGATATAGTATCTTAACTATAATATCTTACTGAGATCAATTCTAAGGGAAAAAGAACTACAAAGAAATGCTAAACTTTATTTAATAGGTTTATTATTAATTGTAATACTATTTTAATTCTGAAGTTGTTTAATTTATAATATAAGATAAAACAAACAAGTAAATATATTCTTACAAGAAATCAAGATTTTCATTGTGAGAGAAAAAGAACTACAAATATAACATTTAAAAAGCTAAGGAAAACCTGAAATGTTAAATTTGAGTTAGATATATCAGTGTGACATCATTGAAAATATTTCCTAGCTGTGTTCATAGACACAGCTGTGGCCTAGACACAATGGCCCCTCAGTAACAAGCAGTATATATAGCAATCAGATTTCAGTTTTTAAATACCATCCCTTAATGAAAGTAACTGGGCTTCTTGGAGAAACAACTCACTCTTGATCTGGGGCAGGAAAACATATAAGGTGATCCAGGGACAATTTGTTTGTCCAAAAGCAAGGAAACTCTTGAAGAGTAATGGGGTCATATCAAAAGGACAAAGTCTTAAAGGGACTCCTATTGGCCAAATTCAATGTCACTGAAACATCAGAAAGAATAAAGATAGTAATAGATTATAACAAATTAAATTTTAAAATAATCCATGAGTTCATTAAGATACTTAAAGGGAAAGGGGAAGGGAGGGGGAGAGGAAAGTTCTTTGAGAAAAATTCCAGCTAATAAATAGGATTAGCCATTTTGCAGTTTTCAATGCAATAATTTATCCAGGAAAATATCATTAGGGAGTGCTAAAAATTGGGATGTGGAACTGTGGAGAAATAGGATATTACACAGTTGCAAAGTATCACTCATGGATTGCTTATTAATCATAAAGGTGGGAACATTACTTTAAAGTAAAGAGAGCTAATGGTCATGACTTAACCAAGTGATTCACTTAGCAATAATGACACTATATGTTCTCTGATGTGATGCACTAAGAAGTAGATAATATCTCCATAAATCAATCTAATCATGAGGAAACAATTAGACAAACCCAGAATGTTAGATATTCTACATGACAAGTGGCCTGGAATCTTCAAAAACAGTCGAAGTCAATATCATTAAAAAAACAAACAAAAAACAAGGGTACTGTTTTAAATTAAAAGAGATTAAAAACACAAAAACATTTGCCATGAGACCAGAAGAAATGGATGGTGCCCGGCTGCCATTACTGAATATTTTGAGCAAAGATTCCAGATCAAAAGGGGGAAAATGAAGAATAGAATTTCAAATTCTCATGAACTCTAGACTTTCTGAAGCCATGGAGGGTGGATGAGCCCCTGAAACTACTACCCTGAGATAATCTTTAAACCAAAAATATCCCCTGAAATCATCTGAAAACTGATCAGTAGTTCAGCTTAACTAGTAAAAAAAAACCCTGCCTTGAGAATAATGCTCTTTCAATAACCATCTATATGGGATCAAACTGACAACAACAAGTTGAAAGATTAGATAAGAACCTTAGAGGGCAGTGAGTTTATGTTAATGAGAGAGGAACAACTCAGAAAAAGAGGGTGAGAATTTTTGCACAGCTCGAAGAATGTAATCAATGTCACTAAATTGTATATATAGAAAATGCTGAATTGGTATATGTTTTGCTGTGCTGTTCTCAACAACAAAATAAAATTTAGAAAAAAAGATAAAAACAGCAAAATGTAATTTGTATGCCTCAGTTGATCTTTGGGGAAAAAACAGATGTGATCATGGAATACACCCACTCCTCACTTATCAACATTGTTAGGTCCCAAAGACCAGGTCATTATGTGAAAATTGGCATTATGCAAGAGTGGGGCTGTGCCTCATCTTTGGCACCTGTGTTCCCCATCACTCACCACTTGTCAGGCGCCCCTGCATGTCTCAGAATGCACGTGGCCAGTGGGCCCCTCTTCCCCACCATGTCTTCCCCACCACTGCTGAGCCCACACCTGGCTTCTCCACCTTCCCACTCAGCTGGCCCTGGAGAAGGGCCTCTGCAGTAGGTGGCTCCCAAGACTGTGGGCAGGTGAATCCTGGCCACCTGGGCCCAGCAGAGGCTGCAGAAGTGGCAGAGAGGCCTCTTTGGAAGAAGAGACTTCTAAGCCAACTGCCCAACTCCTGTGGCCCCAGTTCCTGTTGCCTTCTCCCAGCCAGGCCACCCTCCACCTCCTGCACACTGCCTTCCCACCCCTCACTCATGGGCCTGCCCTGGCTCCTCTAACCCCACCCGGGTAATATGAACTACTAGTGGATTGCATGGCCTCACTCCTTCTCACAAACCTCGCCCTCCTCCTCTCCTCCGCCTTGTGCCTCAGCTCCTCGTTAATGTGCAAAATAGTCAGATATTAGATTTTTTTACTATTGTTGAAAATGCAAAATGTTGGATGATAAGATAGTATGTAAGTGAGGAGGTGGTCATTGTCCTATTAAAAAAATATCCTTAATCTTAGAGGGGCCATGTTAAAATATTTAGGGATGAATGATTATAATATGTGTAACTTACTTTCAAGTAGTTTACAGAGAAAATGAGAGAGGGAACACAAATGTGGCAACTTGGGAAATCTAGACTAAGGACATTTGCATGCTCATTGTACTATTCTTCCAACATTTCTGTTAAATTTGAAAATTTTCAAAATAAAGAGAAAAGCATAAGCAAATACTTGCCTTGAAACTGTAGCCTTATTCTTTGAATGAATTGCTATTATCTCCCAAATAACAAATATATAATGAGAGCAAAAGCGATAATAATGGGAACTTTAACTTGTTTTATGCACTGGTTAGGCTATGTACAGCTTCCTCTCTGACTTGTTGACACACACTGCACTCAGAACCAAGCCGCCCACATTTTGGGGCCAATTTGGATGATTCACAGCATTCCTGTGGCCATGCCATGTTGGTGGGATGTGAGATATCTCTGCAAGGCTTTCTTCTTTGCCATCAGCAGAAAAGAGGTGAAGCCTAGAAATGTTTGTGCTGTAGTGCTGATTATGGCTTCTGGTCCAAAGAAAATCAAGAAGATTCTGTTAATCATTAACTACCTGAGGGTGGCTGGGAAGAGCTCAGAGAATGATGGAACAGTGGACCACCTACCAACACCAGGAGAATTAAGAACCCAAATGCTTCAGTGTGTTCAGAGTTCTTTGAGCCACTTTAGGAAATGGCCCTATTACTTTTGTTGTTAGTGGCCCTCAAGTCTGCTCAGATTCATGGCAATCTTATGAGTAATAGAATGAAATATTGCCCAGTGCTGTTCTATCTTCACCATCACTGATATATTTGGGTCCATTGTTGCAGCTATTGTGTCAATCCACAGCAACAGTATTTCTCTTGCTTTCTCTGGTGCTCTACTTTACCAAACATAATGTCCTTTTCTAGTAAATGGTCTTTCCTGATGGTATGTCCAAAGTAAATGAGTCCAAGTCTCGCCATCCTTGCTTCTAAGAAACATTCTGGTTGTATTTCTTCTAAGATTGATTTGTTCATTCTTTTGGCAGTTTATGGTATATTCAATATTCTTTGCAGCACCACAGTTCAAATGCATCAGTTCTTCTGTCTTCCTTTTTAATTGTCCAGTTTTTACCTGCACATTGAAAAGACCATGGCTTGGGTCCAGTGCACATTGGTCATCAAAATGACATATTTGCTTTTCAAAACTTTAAAGAGGTCTTTGGCAACAGATTTGTCCAATTTTAGAGCATCATAAATGTACTAAAGAAGGACAATCCAGTCCATGATTCCCTATGAATGGCTGTGAACTGGTTGGTGGATTACACTCCTTCCAAGTGCTTTCATCTCTATGTAACAAACAAGAGAATAAATATCAACACCATAGGTTTGCATTTATGGAGAGGAAGGGCCAGGAAGTTCTTCCATTAGTGCCCAATATTTATAAATGATGAGGTTATGGTAAGTGTTCTGAAAGGGAAGAGCCAGGAAGTGATGACAGGAAGTCAGAGAAAATCTTCTTTCCTTGTTGGTGGTACTTTTGCTCTTTCTCATAGAGGCCCTAAACTAAGTTCTATCTATACACAGAAAGTTCTCATTGTTCAAGGACTGATTCTTAGAAAAGACCACTTAAAGTGAATTGACTCTAAAAAAGAGACCAAAATTATTTGTTGAATTATGGGGGGTGGGGAGGACAGTTTTATAGAATTGCAGTGCAATAGGTTTATCTTAGATATGGCCTTTTTGGCCTTGAGTTTACAATTCTGCCAAAAATAATTGAATGAGCCTCATCCTGCCCCATGGTTGGTCTATTTTATGCACGTTATAGGGATTGGTCAGTTTACTATGTAAATAGTGTGAGTAAAACCACTCATGAGGATTAAGCAATCTTGCAGGGATTGGTCAGTTTATGGCCTGGCTGGGAGGGCCATGCCTTAAATTTGAATAAAAAAATCTCACAGAGGTCGAGGAGGACTTCATTACCATCAAGAAGAGTCTGAAGTGGAACATGTCCTTTGGACTTGGGGTCCCTGAGCTGAGAACGTCTTAGACCCAGGAGAGAAAGGCCCAGGAGCACAGGCAAGGTCCAATGAGGCCCAGCATCAGAGGCAAGGCCTAGCAAGGCCCAACAGCCAAGAGAAGTGCTGTTGGCTGGCATGGTCAGGAGAAGGGCCTGCTGGCTGGCAGGCCATAAAAAAGCTGAGCGCTGTCTTGACTGGAAGCTGTCCTGGTTGACGAACTGTACCCTGTCTCCTGAGTTGTACCTGTTACTTCCAAGTTGATACTGATCCTGAGTTGTAACCTCTTACTTCCTTAAAAAATCACATAATTGTGATTATGGTCTGTGAGTTTTATGTGACCATTGCCACAGATTATCAAACCCAGAAAAGACGCAGAGATTGACATGGGAGGTGGAGAGCTGGGATAGCAGGTGTCAGAAATGGTGAAAAAGTTGGAGACTGGAGGGAAGTCTGACTTCCATTTCACAGGAACCAGCATTGTGCTGATCTTGATTCTCATCCTTTCTCCTGAATTTAGACAAGTCTTCATGCTAGATTACGAGAACTTTCTTTTGAAACATGACATTAAGTTTTTATTTAACAAAATTTAAGAATCACGACTTCCAGGCAACATGGCGGTACAGACAGAAGCACCACACTGTCCCTCCACTGCAAAGACATGAAAAACTAAGTCAAAGAGAGACAAACATCAATCCTGAAACCTTAAGCATCAAATGAAGAGATAAAGAACTCAGCCAAGCACCGAATGGAATAAGAAACTGAAAGGGAACAGACAGCGAGGAGAGATATGTGCAGAGGTTTCCTATCAGCTAATGCAGCACAGATTCGCCATCTTGGACTCCTGTCAGAGATCAGTAAACATGGACTATGGGAAAGCAGCTTCATGGAGCCCCCAGCAGGAGACAGAACAACCAGAAAACAGTGATATACGCTTTCCCACCCCACACCCTTCATCATCCCCACTTGGCCTCCTCTGCTTCTTGTGGCCACAGTCTCTTGGCCAGGAGGATACTGCCTGCCAACACTGGCCAGCTCCCTGAGTGCCATTTGTTTGTTGCTGGTGTTGGTTTCTTCCACTTCTTTTGGTTTCTTCCATACCTCTCACCTCCTCCCCCTCCTTTCTCTCAAATACCTGGATTTGTGTACCATCTTTGCTTCCTCCTGAAAGGCTGTGAAATGCCGCTTGACTATGGAACTGCTTTCTGGCCCGTGCTGCCACACTGGTGGGATCCCCAGGGCTTTTTTGTTTGTTAGTTTGTTTTGATTTGTTCCATTTTAATTTGTTTCTTTGTTTTCTTTGTCTTTTCTCAGCTTGGGAGCGCCTTCTAGCTGGGTTGTACTGCATGGCTTGGGACCTACTTCCTCAGTCTGTGAAGCTGCCCAGTGGGATCCCTGGGAGCATTTCTTTTTTTGTTTTTCTTTTTTATCTTTTTTCCCTTTTTGCCTTTCTTCATTTCTCAGTTTCGCATCTCTCTATACTTATCTTCCTGTCTCCTGAACACCTGGAGATATGTGACACCTCTACCTCTTCTAGCCAGGATGTACTTCACGGTCTGGGAGCCACTTCCCCAGTCTCCGCAGTCACACCAGTGGGATCCCTGGGGGCTTTTCTTTTTTCTAATTTTTTTTTTCCTTTTACCCTCTCAATTTATTCATTTATTTTTTTCCTTTTTGTTTTTCAAGATTTCAGAAGTGGACAGTGTCATAGAAGGGCTGAGGAGCAGGATTGAAACAATGGAAGATATGATCAATGACACTGAAGACAAACACTTGGCTACAACTTTGAGGAAAAATCATAAAAAAGAATGAAGAAACCCTCAGAATTATGTGGAATATAATCAAAAGCAAACATTTGTGAGTGAACAGAGTTCCAGAACAGGCGGAGAAAACAGAAAACACAGAGACGATCATTGAAGAAATGCTGACAACTTCCCCAATATCATGAAAGATGAAAAGCTGACCATCCAAGAAGCTCAACGAACCCCATATAGGATAGACCCCAAAGAAAATCACCAAAGCATATCATAATCACACTCAGTAAAACCAAAGACAAACAAAGAATCCTGAGAGCAGCTCAAGAAAAACAAAAAGTCACATACAGAGGAGAAACAATAAGACTAAGCTCGGATTATTTGGCAGAAACTATGCAGGCAAGAAGGCAATGGAATGACATATATAAAACATTGAAAGAAAAACAGTTGGCAGCCAAGAGTAATATATCCTGCAAAACTCTTCTTCAAATATGATGGCAATTTAGGACATTTCCAGATAAACACTAATTAAGGGAATATGTAAAAAACAAACCAAACTTACAAGAATTATTAAAGAGAGTCCTTCAGTCTGAGAACAAACAACATCAGACAACAGGCGGAATCTAGGACACAGGATTGTACCAACCAGATACTAACCTAGGAAATGAACTCTCAAGGACTATCCAAAACCAAAAGAATTACAACAGGAAACCACAGAGGTTAATCTGTAAATGACAACAGCATCAGAACAAAAAAAGAGGTCATAAACACTGTAGGTATAGAACCTTCTAATGGAGAGGAAAGCAAGGCTATACCAAGTCATAATAGACTGGTTCAAACCTAGGAAGATAAGGGTAAATTTCAAGGTAACCACAAAGAAAGTTAACAAACCCTACTCATCAAAATAAAGAAGAAAAACATAAAGTCTCAGTAAAAACAAAATCTACAAAAACAAAAGAAATTTTAAAAAAATCCAAGACAAAAGGAACTCAGCACAAGAGAGTAAGAAGAACACAGAAAATGTCAGCACCATAAAAGAAAAGCACTACAAAATGACAGCAATAAACTCACACTTATCAATAATTACACTGAATGTAAATAGCCTAAATACACCCATAAAGAGATGGAGAGTGGTAGAATGGATTAAAAAAATAGGCTCCATCAATATCCTGTGTATAAGAGACACATCTTAGAAACAAAGATGTAAATTTATTAAAAATCAAAGGATGGAAAAAAATTAACGTGCAACCAGCTACCAAAAAAAGCAGGACTGGCAATACTAATCTCAGATAAAATAGACTTTAAAACAAAATCCACCATAAAAGACAAAGAAGGACACTATATAATGACTAAAGGCATGAGCCATCTGAAGACATAACCATAATAAGCATCTATGCACCCAGTGACAGGGCTCTAAAATACATAAAAAAACTCTAACACCACAGAAAAGAGAAATTGATGGTTCCACAATACTAGTAGGAGACTTCAACACACCACTCTCAGTAAAGGACAGAATATCTACAAAGAAATTCAGCAAAGATACAGAGGACTTAACAGGCACAATCAGCAAACTTGACTTCATAGATATATATAGAACACTCCACCCAACAGCTGTAAAGTACACATTCTTTTCCAATGCACATGGAACGTTCTCCAGAATAGACCACATATTAGGCCATACAGCAACCCTCAACAAAATCCAAAACTTTGAGATAATACAAAGTATCTTCTCTGACTACAACATCATCAAGGTAGAAATTAACAACAGGAAAAACAAGGGAAAAAAATCAAATAAATGGAAACTGAATAACACCCTGCTTACAAACCACCAGGTAATAAAAGAAATAACAGATGGAATCAAAAAATTCCTAGAATAAATGAGAAAAAAACACATCATACCAAAACCTTTGTGACACAGCAAAGACAGTCCTCAGGGGACAATTTATAGCAATAGATACACACATCAAAAAAGAAGAAAGGGACAAAATCAAAACATTAACTACAGAACCCCAACAAATAGAATGAGAACAGCAAAAAAGGCCACAGCCACCAGAAGAAAGGAAATAATAAAGATCAGAGAAGAAACAAATGAAATAGAGAATAGAAAAACAATAGAAAGAATCAACAAAACCAAAAGTCGGTTCCTTGAAAGCGTCAACAAAATCAACAAACCACTGGCCAGACTGACAAAAGAAAAACAGGGGAGGATGCAAATAACCCAAATAAGAAATGAAATGGGGGACATTACAACAGACCTGACTGAAATAAAAGGGATTATAACAGAGTATTATGAAAAACTATACTCCAACAAATTTGAAAACCTAGAGGAAATGGATAAATTTCTAGAAACACGCTATCTGCTCAAACTAACACAAAATGATGTTGAAAATCTGAAGAGATCCATGAGATGAGAAGAGATTAAAATGGTGATAAAAAAAACTCCCAACAAAAAAAAGCCCTGGCCTAGATGGCGTCACTGGAGAATTCTACCAAACATTCAGAGAAAAGCTTAAACCAGTACTACTCAAACTATTTCAGAACATAGAAAAGGAAGCAACACTTCCTAATTAATTCAATGAAGCCAGCATAACTCTGATACCAAAACAAGGCAAAGACACCACAAAAAAAGAAAATTACAGACCAATGTGTCTCATGAATATAGATGCAAAAATTCTCAACAAAATTGTAGCCAATAGAATTCAGCATCATATCCAAAAAATAATACACCATGACCAAGTAGGATTCATACCAGGTATGCAACAATGGTTCAACATTAGAAAATCAGTCAACGTAATCCACGACATAAATAAAAGGAAAGAAAAGAATCACATGATCATCTCAATCGACACAGAAAAGGCATTTGAAAAAGTCCAACACCCTTTCCTGATAAACACTCTCAATATAATAGGTATAGAAGGGAAATTTCTCAACATAATAAAGGGCATCTATCCAAAACCAACAGTCAACATCATTCTTAACAGAGAGAGGCTGAAAACATTCCCCTTGAGAACAGGAACAAGACAAGGATACCCTTTATCTCCACTCCTATTTAACATTGTGCTGGAAGTCCTAGATAGAGAAATAAGGCAAGAAAAAAAAAAAGGGCATCCAAATTGGTAATGAAGAAGTTAAAATGTCCCTATTTGCAGATGATATGATATGATACTATACATAGAAAACCCTAAAGACTCCACAAGAAAACCACTGGAACTAATAGAAAGAGTCAGCAGAGTAGCAGGATACAAGATAAACATAAAAAATCAGTTGGATTCCTATACACCGATAAGGAGAATGATGAAAATGAAATCAGGAAAACAATACCATTTATAATAGCCCCTAAAATAATAAAATAATTAGGAATAAATCTAACCAGGGATGTAAAAGACCTATACAAAGAAAACTACAAAACACTACTGCAAGAAACCAAAAGGGATCTACATAAATGGAAAAATATACCATGCTCACGGATAGGTAGCCTGAAAATGACAATTCTACCCAAAGCAATTTACAAATACAATACAATCACACGCCAAATACCAACAACATTCTTCAAAAAGATGGAAAAACTAATCATTAACTTTACATGGAAAGGGAAGAAGCCCTGGATAAGTAAAGCACTATTGAAGAAGAAGAATAAAGTAGGAGGACTCACACTACCTGACTTCAGAACCTACTATACAGCTATGGTAGTCAAAACAGCTTGGTACTGGTACAAAGACAGATACATTGACTGATGGAACAGAATTGAGAACTCAGATGTAAATCCATCCACCTATGGTCACCTGATCTTTGACAAGGGCCCAAAGTCCATCAAATGGGGAAAAGACAGTCTTTTTAACAAATGATGCTGGCAAAACTGGATGTCCACCTGCAAAAAAATGAATCAGGACCCATACCTCACACCATATACAAAAACTAATTCAAAATGGATCAAAGACCTAAATATAAAGCCAAAAACTATAAAGTTCATAGAAGAAAAAATAGGATCAATGCTAGAGGCCCTAATATATGGCATTAACAGGATACAAACCATAACCAACAACATACAAACTCCAGAAGATAGGCTAAATAACTGGGATCTTCTAAAAATTAAACACTTATGCTCATCAAAAGACTTAACCAAAAGAGTAAAAAGAGAACCTACAGACTGGGAAAAAATTTTTGGACAGTACAAGTCAGACAAAGGTCTAATCTCTAAAATCTACATGAAAATCCAACACCTCTATGGCAAAAAGACAAATAATCCAATTAAAAAATGGGCAAAGGAAATGAACAGACACTTCACCGAAGAAGACATTCAAGCAGCCAACAGACACATGAGGAAATGTTCATGATCACTAGCCATTAGAGAAATGCAAATCACCCCGGTATTACTGGCACAGATAAAAAAAAATGGAAATAACAAATTTTGGAGAACCTGCAGGGAGATTGGAACTCTGATGCACTTCTGGTGGGAATTCAAAATGATACAACCATTTTGGAAAACAATATAGCGCTTCCTTACAAAGCTAGAAATAGAAATACCATATGATCCAGCAATCCCATTCCTAGGAATATATCCTAGAGAAATAAAAGCCGTCACATGAATAGACATATGAACACCCATATTCATTGCAGCATTGTTCACAATAGCAAAAAGATGGAAACATCAACAGATGAATGGATAAACAAACTATGGTACTTACACAAAATGGAGTATACACAATGATAAAGAACAACGATGAATCTGCGAAGCATCTCATAACATCGATGAAACTGGAGGATACTATGCCGAGTGAAATAATCAATCACAAAAGGACAAATATTGTATGAAACCACAACTGTAAAAACTCATGAAAAGCTTTACACACAAAAAAAAACAATCTTTGATGATTACGAGGGATGGGAGGGGTGAGGGGGAAATACTAAATAGGCATTAGATAAGTAGTAACTTTGGTGAAGGGTAAGACAGCACACAATACTGGGGAAGCCAGCACAACTTGTACAAGGAAAGGTCATGGAAGCTCCATAGACAGATCCAAACTCCCTGAGGGACCGAATTGTTGGGCGGAGGGCTGTGGGGACCATGGTTTGGGGAACATCTAGCTCAATTGGCATAACATAGCTTATAAAGACAATGTTCTACATTGTACCTTGGTGAGTAGCATCTGGGGTCTTAAAAGCCTGTGATCTACCATCTAAGATACTCCACTGGTCTCACCCCTTTGGGAGCAAGGGAGAATGAAGAAAACTAAAGACACAAGGGAAAGATTAGTCCAAAGGACTAATGGACCACAACTACCATGGCCTCCACCAGACTGAGTCCAGTACAACTAGATGGTGCCTGGCTACCACCACTGACTGCTCTGACAGGGATCACAACAGAGGTTCCTGGACAGAGCTGGGGAAAATGTACAACAAAATTCTAACTCACTAAAAAAGACCAGACTTACTGGCCTGACAGAGACTGGAGAAACCCCGACAGTATGGCCCTCGGACACCCTTTTAGCTCAGTAATGAAGTCACTCCCGAGGTTCACCATCCAGCCAAAGATTAGACAGCCCCATAAAACAAAACGAGACTAACGGGGCACAACACCTCAGGGACAAGGACTAGAAAGCAGGAGAGGACAGGAAAGCCAGTAATAGGGAACCTAAGTTCGAAAACAGAGAGTGTTGCCATGGTGTGAGGTTGTTAACCAATGTCATAAAACAATATGTGTACTAATTGTTTAACGAGAAACTATTTGTTCCAAAAAACTTCATCTAAAAAGTACAATAAAAAAATTAAAAATTTAAGAATCAATTATATTTTCAGAGAATTTTCCTAAAAATAGCTTAATAGACCATCTTTCACTTTACATTTTATTTGTGGTAAAATCATAAGGAGATATTTTTACAAAATTATTAACATATTTTTATCAGTTATCCCAAGCACATTTCTTAATGCTGATACTCAAATCATGTTCTTTCTCTCAAAATGTCTGTCCTATCATCATTTTTATTGCTATTTCTCTTTTTATTTTATCTACTGTAACTCTGAAAGGTTCTTTGTTATTTAAACATCTCTTCAACATCACTTTCACAGACTTGATGAAATCTGTAAGATTTGCAATTTCAATTTACAGTTTGCATTGTATTTGCATTACATTGTTGGATGTAACAATATCAGACTCACCATAAGAAACTGAACCACAGAGATGATAATGTAATGGTTGTTTATATATACCAGAATGAAGTGGAAGTAGGCTTAAATGTGGACTAATTTTATAAGTGGTCAGTTCATTACTGAAAATTTTCTTTATGAAAAACTTTTGAAATTTCCTTATATAACTTATAAATTTTGGGTGTCTTGGGTAATGGATGTTCTGATAACAAAGGCTCCTCCTATAATAGTCAGGGTTCAGTTTACTCAGAAAAAAGAAAGTACTCTAGATATTTGAGCATAAAGGTGTGTGATTTCTATGCTTACAAGGAATTATATGCTGACAATTCATCGCAAGGTCGGGGAGTGGGTGAAGGTTGAGGAGAACCATTGTTGACTAAAGAAAATGAACAAATACTGGAACTGGAAGCCACCACCAGTGCTCACAGCTTCAACATGAACTCATATATGAGCAATTAATAATCTGTTCCACACTGACAGGGAACTGCCAGAAATTCAAGCTGGATTCAGAAGAGGACATGGAACAACAGATATCATGCTGATGTCAGATGGATCTTGGCTGAAAGCAGAGAACACCAGAAATATGTTTACCTGTGTTTTATTGACTATGTAAAGGCATTCAACTGTGTGGATCATAACAAATTACTGATAACATTGCATAGAATGGGAATTCTAGAACACCTAATTGTGCTCATGAGGAACCTGTACATAGACCAAGAGGCAGTCATTCAAACAGAAAAAGGATATACGTCGTGGTTTAAAATTAGGAAAGGTATGCATCAGGGTTGTATCTTTTCACCATACATATTGAATCTGTATGCTGAGCAAGTACTCCCAGAAGCTGGACTACATGAAGAAGAAGGTGGCATCAGGATTGGAGGAAGACTTATTAACAACCTGTGATATGCAGATGACACAACCTTGCTTGCTGAAAGTGAAGAGGACTTGAAACACTTACTGATGAAGATCAAACACTACAGCCTTTAGTATGGATTACACCTCAACATAAAGAAAACAAAAATCCTCACATCTGGGCCAATAAACAACATCTTGATAAACGCAGAAAATATTGAAGTTGTCAAGGATTTCATTTTTCTTGGATCCACAATCAGTGCCCATGGAAGCAGCAGTCAAGAAATCGAAAGGTGCATTGAATTGGGCAAGTCTTCTGAAAAAGACCAAAAGTGTTAAAAAGCAAAGATGACACTTTGAGGACTAAGGTGCACCTGAATCAAGCCATGGTACTTTCAATCACCTCATAGGCATGTGAAAGCTGGACAATGAATAAGGAAGACTGAAGAAGAATAGATGCCTTTGGATTATGGTGTTGGTGAAGAATATTGAATATACCATGGACTGCTAAAAAGAACGAACAAATCTGTCTTGGAAGAAGTACAGCCAGAATGCTCCTTAGAAGCAAGGATGGTGAGACTTCATCTCATGTACTTTGGACATGTTATCAGCAGGGATCAGTCTCTGGAGAGGGACATCATGCTTGGTAAAGTAGAGGGTCAATGAAAAATAGGAAGACCCTCAATGAGATGGATTGACACAGTAGCTGCAACAATGGGCTCAAGCATAACAATGATTGTGAGGATGGCACAGGACCAGGCAGTGTTTTCATTCTGTTGTACATAGGTCCCTGTGAGTCAGAACTGACTCCACGGCACCTAACACCACCGCCTGACAATAAATGGAGTTGTTGTTACAGGTTTCCAGGGATAAACTTATCTGCATGTGGTTAATGTCTCTAGTTGAGGGACAAGGTAGAATATGAATTTGTAGAACTGATAGCTTTACCAAGATTTATGGACTAAGTTTAAGAAATGGAAAGAGTTTTGGAAAAGCAAGAAAAAATGCACGTTTGACCACCCCGTCTATCATGACCACAGAGGAGAATGGACACATCTGAGCAGTTTATTTTCCATCTCTTCTCTATGGAACATATCAAAAAATGTATACTTTATTACTTTTTTTCTTGTTTGCAGAAACATCTTAATAGGAGGCCAGCAGTGCATTCAAGTGTTCCAATGCCACGTTGACAGCCTGCACCTTTTCACATACCTTTTGAAGCTATCTGAAGCTCACATTATCCAACCTTTTCAAAATCCCACTGTCTCTTTTGTTTTTTGAAACTGCATGACCTACCACAGGGCCATTCTCATTAGGTGTTTAGTAAGGTATTTTTTAGTTGTTTTCTAATTGAGAAGGTTCTGTTCTTTTCACCTCAAGGAATTACTTAGGAGATACACAGCAGCATAAAATAATTAGATTTGATTGACTCTAATTGATTTGAATGTTAATGAAGCTGTGCCTCCAGTTTGTTTTGTGTCACTTAAACTTAGATGACACTTAAGCAGTTACCTTGTTCCCTTCCCTGCCACCTCCAGCATTCCCCACCATCATATACTCCACTGTTCCTTTCTATCAATGTTATTTGTCTGAAAGCTTTTTTGTCAGCTGTGGATAGGATTGGATAGGAGCTCTCAGCTCATCCAGCTCTATCACCTCCCTTATTAGTTGCCAAGGGAACCATCTCACTGAGTCAACAATAAAAGACTAATCAAATTTAGTTGTTTTTTCTTTTGCCTTGATGAGCCACTGAAATGTCCTCTTGCTTCAAAGCCCTAGTGCCAATCTTTTCTCCCATTTCTTTTCATATGACCTGAAAGCAATTTTTATTTATGGTAAGGGATGAAAGAAAGTAGTTTGACACAACAGGGTTGTAAAATTTAGCTGAGGTTAGTGCCACAGAAACAACATGTGTTTGTTCTGTGAAAGGAAAAAATTACAATTTGATATTTAGATATTTTGATAGAACTATTTGGCCAAGTTTCCAGTTTTATTGGGGGCAGGGGAGTGGCTACTGGTTTGTATTTTATTCTGAACAGTATCTTGATAGATCAGTGGGGACAGACAGGGGTGGATTATCCAATAGGCAAGGTAAACATGTCAAGGAAGGATTATCCAATAAGCAAGGTAAGCATGGTGCTCATCTGGCTTACCAGCTCATCTGTAGTGAATAATTTCACACTTTTTCACCACATCAAAGATTCTGCTTCTAGGTGTGGCTGACATCTGTCTCTCTCCTAACCCCACAGCACCTTCCTACAGAACCAAAGCCTCTTTTCAAATTTACAATCCCTGACAGGGGCAGATGACCCGATAAGCAAGGTAAGCACAGGCTTACTTACTAATCTCTAGCGAACAATTTCACATGGGTTTCACCACATCACCAAGGCCTATTGGATAATCCACCCCTGGGGACAGGGTCTAAGCTTTCTTTGTTTCTTTCTATAGTACTCTCATCCACTGGCACAAGTATAACTCTAAACACATGTAGAGGATTGCTCACCAGTGTCGCTGCCAGGCAAGAGAAGGTTTTCTGCACTGTTACAAAACATTTGGCAAAAGTTCCTGGCAGAAAATATCTAGACACTGGTGAGGAGGTGTCTCTGCAGCGCTTCCACTCAATATAACCTTCCCTTACCTCGTTTGAGTTATGTTCAGTATACTCCCAGGAACACAAGGAGAAGAGGAAGGCACTCACACAGAACGGATAGACCCACAGCCCCTGTGAGAGTTTGGGGTGAAAGAATAATTGCTTTGCCACCCTACCCTCATTGTCAGTATTTTATGCATAAATATGAAGTCAAAATAGGCATTGTGGGCAATTTTCAATGGGGAAAATGAATATGATGTCCCAGCACAGCCAAGCTGAACAGAAGGCCAGGTAGAGACAAGGATCTGGAATGGAAAAAGACAGCCCCACTCTTTTTGCCTGGGTTTTCACAAGGTAGACAGAAATTGCCTGATTGCTTTTACTATATTTTTATACCAGTTAAGCCACCTCTTTCTCCCTGAATCACTTCCCAGACTCTGGAACAGTCTCTCAATGTGTGACTGTTCATCACCTGCATCACCCGAGGTTGTTAAATAACTGCAGGGCTCTGGGCTGTACCCCAGACCCATTCAATCACAATCTCTGAGGGTGGAGGCCAAGAATCTATGCCTTTAACAATTACCCCAGGGAATTCTTATTTATATAAAGTGTAAGGACTAATACAAGAGTGGCTGTGGTAGCAGCAAAACGGCTCCCCCAAAGTGAAGGGTGCAGGGTAATCTCAGAACACAAGTTCTAAATCTTGATATGTTTCTGGGGTTCATGACATTCCTGAAGTTGTTTGAAAATTTTTATGTGTATGTGTATCTACATACATTTTTTTTGGTAAGGGGGTTCAAATCTTTAATCAGCTCCTCAAAGGAGTCCATGGCCATCCCCAAAATGTTAAGAGCTACTTGTTCTTGGAATGCTCTGGCTGACATCAAGAAGGTTTCCCCAAAATAAAATGTCTTGACCAACCTCCTCTCCTCTCTCATTCCTGCCTTATTCTCCCCTGCCATTCCTACTAATCCACCACCTACACACACACACACACACACACACACACACAATCACTCACTTGGACATTGGAATTTTCCACACTCACTAAACTCTGAATTACTAAATCTAGTTGGTTTTCAAGCAGCCAAAATGATCCAGTGAGTATTTTAACAGCTTTCCTTTTTTGGAGTAAATGATTGCCTCAAATCAGAAAACAAAAGGTTAATTTTGTTCTCTGCTCACATTATAAAAACAAAGTAAGTGTTGAGGCATTCACTCTACTTCTCCAAAAACCAAAGTGGTTCCTGAGAAATCTCTTTGAAGAGTAACTATTAGGACACTCAAGATTAGAGAAATCCGATTAATTGGCCCGGAGTGTGATGTGAGAGCCTGTTCTTTAAAGAAGATGGCTGTACAAAGTGGATACACACACAAACACACATCCAGAGAAGTTCAGGGGACTAAGGTTGTGTTTCTCAAAGTGTGGTTAGAAGACTGCATGACCACAGTTACCTAGGGGATGTGTTAAATGCCAATTCCCTGTACCTAGCCAGACCTGAAGAATCAGAATCACCTGTGATACGGCCAATGACTTGGCAGTTCGAACAAGCATCCAGGAGATTGGTGACTGTGAAGAGTTCTGAAGTTTGAGAATTTTGAGGGTAGCATTTCTCCTCAGTCATTTTTACATAAGGATGAAGGTTATGGAACAGAGAAGGCAATGCTACTAAGCCCAGAACCTAACATGTTGTCTGGTAAATATGGGACCAAGTCTACCCACAGGGAATTTATAATCCTGTCCAGATGTTTGTTTCAGGATGGGAAAACGGTTGCATAATCATAAAAATCTTATCCGGGACACAACTGAGAAGACTATTATACCAGTGCATTTAGTGGATATTTTAAAATTTTATTACCCTACATCTGAGACATCTCAATGATTTTCTCTTCCTTGCAACCAAAAGGGGCCCAACCTCAGTAGGAATGGATACATTTCCAAATGATAGAGCTGGTCTAATTCCATGGCTTAGATTCAGTGATTCGTAAAGGATGTTCAGAAGTGAACAATCCACTGGTCTCCAGGCAGGCTTGGGGAAGGGTGGAGACTTCACACATGGTGGTTTAGGGCTCTCTGAGGGGTGTGTCTGTGAGACCAGAGAATCTCTTACCGATTTGGTTAGTCCCAAGAGAAAGGAAACTTTTCTGCTTTTTATTTTTCCCCTCCATTAGTCTCTAAGCTTGTCAGTGCCTAGAGCTCTTCAGATGTTTCTCTTAGGGTCAATATTTTCAAACCAAAAATTTCTAATGAAGTCATGAATAGATCTATAGCCATAAAAAAATAATTTATTTGTCATCAAATGATTACTAAGAATGTTTGCTATGTCTTCTTGTCTATTTTTGCTCCCTCTCAATGTCTATGCAAAGGAGAAACCTGCCCCCTTGAAGCAAACTTAATTGTTTTTAACAATTTAGTCTTTAAAATAAAAAAAAAAAATGTTAAAGCAAGAAACCAGATTCACTAGATGGCATAAGCAGATTAAGTATTTATAAATTGGTATCAAATAGTCATGTTCACCCTGCCCACAGTCACGAGCTTCTGCAAAGAGTTTCATACCAGGTATTCTGAAAGACCTCTTTCCTAGTCTTTCCAGTCAAGCCAGTGGGGTCATATACTCTGCTCCCCAAGGATCTGAGGTATTAGAGTATAAAGTGCGTGGTAGCTCACCTCTACTGATGTCGGCAGCAGCTTCTGACTCATGATTCACTGCGGTATGCAGAATAATGGCCCCAAAAGATATCCACATTCTAATGCCCAGAATCTGTGAATATGTTACATTATATAACAAAGGTGAATTAAAGTTTCAGATGGAATTAAGGTTGCTAATCAGCTGACCTTAAGAAAAGGAGATTATCCTGGATTCCTAGGTGGACCCAATGTAATCACAAGTGTCTTAAATGTGGAAGAGGAGGCAGTAGATCCAGTGTTTGAGTGAGACAATGTGAGAAAGACTCAACTGGCTATTGTTGGCTTTGGAGATGGAGGGGGTCCATGAGCCATGGGATGTAGGTGGCCTCTGGAAGCTGGAAAAAACAAGGAAACATCTCCCCTAGAGCTTCCTGAATGAATGAATGCAGCCCTGCTGGCACCTAGATTTCATCCCGATGAGACTCATTTCAGATTTCTGACCTCCAAAATTGTAAGATAAAAAAAATTTGTATTGTTTTAAGTCACAAAGTTTGTGGTAATTTGGCAATTACAGCATCAATAGGAAACAAATACATTAATCTAGATATTTATCTTTCTCACTTTTCAGAATAAAGCAATTTTTAAATATTTTTTAAAGATGAATCTGGGCTTTTCTTCAAACAGAGAAGAGTTCTTAGACTGGTTCCTGTTTCTCTTTATTGCCCCTAATATCTGGACAGTATTTGTCCTATCCTAGTTACATTAGATGATGATGATATAAACAGAGAGAAATCACGAGCACTGAAAGGGCATCAGCTTTTGAGGAGATAATAATGTCCACATCTGGGCTTGTGAATTTAGGAACTCTGGATATCTCAGAGGCAGGATATTGGATGGAAAAGATGCTCAACCATGAGAAAGTTCATTTTTCAGCATCTTTATGATTAGAACTTGTTTTGTGTTCACTGCATAAAAAATTGCTTAATAATATTTGAATTTTTATAAAGTACACAGATCTACTGAGGCATTATATAAAAGATGATAACATTTATACATTGAACTTATTTTGTTGATTATTTCTAAATGAGGAACCCAGTGGAAATTCTATTCTCTTCCTTGCCTACCAGCTTTATAGATCAATTAATTACAGCTTATGTTCAGAAGTGCTAACTTAAGAATTATCCCTTTCTTACCTCTTGCTTGTGCTGGATAAAATAATCATCATGTTCTCCCTCCTGAAAATGCCAATTCCTAATTCTTTGAGAATAAAGATACTTTTCATTTTATTCATTCCATAAAAATATGACATTTTAAATTCATTAAGCACTTTGCTTTCCCCAGTTCTGAAAACCATCAAAGCAACCTTTTGCAGGGCTTAATATTTTAAAACAAATCCTGAAATAATTTATAACCTAAAGGAGGGAACTAACATTTATGGAGTAGCTAATAGGTACCAGGCTCTCTACCAAGTGCTTTCACACATATTATCTCATTTAATAACCACAACAATCCTATAAATGATGTATCTATTTTTCAAATAAGGAAACAACAGCTCAGAGAATTTGTATAATTTTCCCCATACATTGAAAACTATCTTTCTGATTCTCTTTTGTGCTCTATCCACAGCATCATGTTATTTTACAGATTAACAGTGAGAAATATGAAAGTGAAGCTGATGCCTTTACTGCAGGGACTGATGCAGAACATAACAATATTTAACAGAATTCATATCATGTAATAATATGAACAGAATGCAGTTATAATGTCCTTTGTGGAAGAACATGATGATACCTTTGTTAAATTGAGCAGATACTATGTTATTTGTTTACAAGGTGATTATTTTTCCTGTATAACCTTTTAAGTTCAGCAGAAGGCAATTGATTCTGCTTAGTTTTGGTCTCTAGTAGGACCTCTAGTATTTCTTCCCTCTTTTTCCTTCTATCTCCAGAAAGGAATGGGGCTGTGATTGGTTTGGATTAAGGATATTTAATTTGTCGTTGAGTGGGTTATAGAGTTACAAGCAAAGCAAAAAAATACAGAATTTGAAAGCATGGTATCTCCTTTCAACTCTCTTCTCCTTAATACTGAGATACTTTCTCTTCTTTCATTCATCTAAAGCAGATAGAATGGAGGTCACTCCCTTCTTGGATGCACACCTCCGCACCTCCCAGACACTGCCACAAATTCTCTTAGTCTCTAGGTCTCTTTTCTTCTTTGAAACCTTCCAAGACTGGTAACATCAGAAACTGCTGAGAGGTTAAATAGGTTTAGCACGGCTCTCTGTTTCTTTCAAATCAATTGAGGCCAGCCAATATTAGAAAAAGCATTTCTCCACAAAAATTAGTGTAGCTTTCCAGAGCTCTCTATTGGCATTTAGAATCAAAGCCACTGCTAACAATAAAATATAATATTCTTCTTTTGAGTCATGACCCTGATGTGAGGCATTGGTAGTTGAAAGAAGGATTCAGGAATTTCTGGGATCCTCGGCCAAATTCCATAATACCTTCTAACTTCTAACACATGTCTAACTGCTAACATGTTCGTAGCTCTCCATTTTGATATAACTTGAGCATAGAATTAATATCCATATTAGACGCTCCATAAACTAAATGAAGCTGAGATTACTTTTGCTTGTTTGCATAAATAGCCAAATAGGTAGATTATATTCATAGTGAATTTTTACCATTTAAAATGTTAGAGTTTAAAACCAAAAGTTTTAAATTAATGTGGGCTTGTTAATTTCAGAATAGCTCTATTACATCAGCTGCTGTGCATATAATTTCTCTAATTTTAAAGGGCCGCCTATAAGTGTTTGGCTTCTTTTGCTTCTGTAACAAAGGAAACACTTCAGGTTATATACACTGACCCTCTTTTGACTCACTCAGTCATTCACTAAGCATTTCCTGAACATTTATTATATGCCATTAAATATACTCAGTGATGGGAGAACACAGGTACATTGAGAGGTAGTGTCTTTCCCAAAATAATTTATAGCCTATAAAGATTATCTTGTAGTACGATGCCAAAGAAGCTCTGTTTCTGTGTACCTTAGTTGCCAAGCATGGCCCATTTTATGTATAACTTGAGAAAAGTTTAATTAAACACACCTAGTATACCTTATAGTCTTCCTTGATTTCAAAAATGAACCTTCAGTCTGTGTTTGGTGTAACTTGAAGTTCTCTGTTTACAAATCTGCATGACCAGCTACGTACTGTTGGCTCTTTTTGGAGATTGGTACCGTTACTGAAGAACTATGGCTCATGGGTTCAGCTGGAATTTGAATTTGGTAGAAATGGTTTTCCTGTATCTACAAAGATTCTTAGGGTCTAATGAAAGCAAGAGGCTGTAATCAATCTCATAAATCTGGATAGCACGAAAGGGCCCAGTAAGTATATGTCTCATTTAATGAGTTTATAAACCCTTGCATGATTAATTTAACAATGGCTTTTTCTCCCAATTAACACCATCCCAAGGGAATTTTCCCCTAATCTACATCTCAAACAGCTAGAGAGAGGACTCTACATCGTTAATACATTGATGATTCACAAAACACAAGACAGTGCTGAAACAGAAGGGGAGGAGGAGACATAAATATATTTTAATGAAGGAAAAGAAAGAAAAAATTAAACTGCTTCCAAAACGCAGTCTTGTTGCTATGAGATAAATTAAAATTAAACAGGGAATTTTGATTATAACTCCCAAGATCTTATTATATGGGGTATTTTACATTGTTTGCAACCATAAGAGAACAATAAGGATCTACATCTGCTATTTGCTTTAAAGAAATTCTTACTCACCTTTGCCGAAAAATGTGCAAGACAGTTAAACTAATACTAAATCCAAGAGAAAAAGCACAAGAAATAATTTGAAGAGCCAGGAAAGTGCAGACAATGAGAAGAGCCAAGGAAAAATACTGACAATGGTTTAAAAATAGGAACAAATAGCAGTAAATGGAAGAAACATCACTCAGGGGAGGAACTATGTGGATACCCAACACTCCTGTGCAGCTGCTCTTGTCTCTTTTCAAAATGTGAGCCAAGAAAATAACTTGGGGAGCTATTCTTGACTTGAAATGGGGAATACAGCCCTGGCAATTTATGGGGATGCTCAGTGTTTATTAACACTGCTGGGGAATTTGCAAATAGGCTAGAGCCTGCCTGAGAAATCCCAGATGCTAAAATTGGCACATATGCTTCTATATCAGAAGTAAGTAAAATGCAAACATACAGGTTTTATTTTTCTGTTCATCTTTGTATATTATGTTCTTATGAATTTTAGGCACTTTTCACAGCTACTGAATTATTTTATCTTCAGAAGTACATGAGCCATTTATTATTACCATTTTTCTGAAGGGAAATTGGAGGCACAAGGTGGTTAAATTGTTTGTTTAAAATATGAATCTTGTTTATAGTTGGAAAGAGACTTCATTTATTGAGCAGTTATTATTGCCAAACTCTGTGGTATGGCAGTATTATACATAGAAGATAAAGCAGAATGTAGGATTTCTGGGTCCCTAAGAGTGTTTAAGGAGTCCCGGTCTTGCAATGGTTAACCACTCAGTTGCTAAACAAAGAGTTGGTGGTTTGAACCCACCCAGCTGCTGTGTGGGATAGACTTGGCAATCTGCTTCTGTAAAGATTACAGTCATGAAAACCCTATGGGGAAATTCTACTTTGTCAAAGGGGTCACTATGAGTCAAAAATTGATTTGTTGGCACACAACAACAAGGGTGTTTTGGGAAAAAGGTAGTGTTACAATGTATGTGTTCAGAGCTGTAGCTTTGTTCTTGCTCCTTTTTCTCATTAGAATATACAGTATTTATCTTCTCCCTTCCTAAAGTAGAAAATAACAAGATATCCTCATGAATGGAATAAATAAAAGGGTGAGAGCATTTTTCTTTGTGCAGGGTAGCAAGTAGACATAAACAGCCTGGCTAATACATAGGTTCTATTGCCCAGACAAAATGTTCATATTGCAAGGAGTTTCAGAAGCCAGCATCATCACAGTGCTGAAGCTCCTATATTGTAAACTTACTCAGAAAATTGTTTCACAAGAAACAGCATAGTTTTCTCTAAATAGATACATATTCTTCTTACTTTTTCTTTACTTTCTAAAAAACAAAACACAGTGGCATTGGTGAACTTTACCAGGTTTTGAATTCTTGCTCCAACATTTAGTAGCAGCGTAAGTTGCTTAACTTAGCTCTAGCTATTATCTTCATTGTTAAGTAAGGACAATAACACTGCCTTGCTGTTTTGTTGTTAATCTTAAAGAAGATAATGTGTCTAGCACAATGTTTAGCACACAGCCAGCACTCAATAAATGTCAATTACTCCTTTCCACTGTATTATAGCTATTGGTCTTGTCAACGGCTTGTTATTTCCCCTGGCACAAATCTTTTCAAAGAATTTTTCTTTAATTTCAATCATCATCTTTTTCAGAAAATCAAAAAATATTTAAACTAAAAATTATTTTACATACTATCTACTCTAACCTTCAATGGTTTTCTGTTGTTCAACTGGGTCAAAATAAACTAGTTAATATAATAGTCTTATTTTAAAAACCAGTTGCCAACGACTTCAACTCATGATGACCCATGCGTGTCAGAGTAGAAATGTGCTCCATAGGATTTTCAATGGCTGATATTTTTCAGATGTAGATTGCCAGGACTTTCTTCTAAGGTGCCTCTGGGTGGGCTCAAATCTTTGACCTTTCAGTTAGCAGCCGAGCTCGTTAACTATTTGTACCGTTCAGGAATTTTCCTCCTATTATAAATAAGGAAAGTGGCCCACAGGGGTGATGTGACTTGACTACATGACATCCAGATGAAATTGTGCACAATTAAGTAAGCACAATTAAGCCCATGTGTACCTTGCTTATTGAGTAATCCATCCCTACCTACAGTCACATAGGTGATGAGAGGTAGGTTTAGGACCAGGATACAGGTCTCTCGATTCAGTGTTTCTTCCAATATTCTCAAGTGCCTCCCTATAGATGACTTTTTTTTCTTTTTAATTTAGAAAAGATTAAAAACAACTTAGCATTTCACAATGTTATTTTTAATCATTCTGCAGTTCTTATTGAAACCTTCTTTGCTTGAAAGAAATGGCACAATTGGCCCTTGAGAATTTGAGCTTGAGATTTTTGCATTTATATGTTTGTTTGTTTGTGTTGGAGAGTGTGTGATGGTGGTTTAGGAAGCATTTTTTTCAGACTTCAGAGGAAGCATTGCTGACTCAGTATCACCATGTTTTTTTTTCACAGCCGTGAAGTTCTGGAATGCCAAAGAGTCTCTCTTCCCCTTAATATCTGTCTATTTAGTTTAGTTTTTCTCTCAGAGAAAGAAAATATTCCATGAGGAGAATTCCATCTTTAAAAAGTTAACAAATGAAGTCAGACTTCCTAAATTGTGGCAGGGTGGGAAGACACCACAAAGCAAATTGCTAATCCAAATGCATTAACTTGGTAACTCTTTCAATAAACATAGGTGGGTAACCCCTATGTGACCAGGAATTGTGTATTCAGAATGACACTGTATTCTTTCAATAGAAATAAATGGACATATTCTATAACAGTTTTCTACTGTTGTGGACAAAAGAAGATTCCATTTTGGCTTGCACTCAAGAGAGTTTCCTGACTTGCCGGAAGTATTTCACTCATAGCTAGTTTTAGATATTAAGTTTTCCCACAGTTTGTAACTAAAGAAAAAAAAAACAAAAAAACAAAACCCAAGGGTATGATGAAGTTCCACAGTAAACCCTCAGTGAAAGTAAAAACTAAAATCATTTAGGCTTTCTCTGTCCCTAAAACTTCCCTGTGCTTGAAACAATTATCACGTGTTCTTCCCAGATTGGTGAACAGTAAGAGATAACATGGGTTTCAGAAGGACACGCCAGACTTCTTTATCATTCACACACTCAATGAAATTTGACTTATCTACTGCGCTCCAAACTTTTTTAGCAATTGGCTTTCCTGATGATGTGATGATCCTGATGATTGCTAGAAAAGGACATCATGTTTAGTAAGGTAGAGGATCAGTGAAAATGATGGAAACCCTCAATGAGATGTATTAGCACAATAGCCACAACAATGGATTCTAACAAATGATCATGAAGATGGTGCAGAACCAGGTAACATTTCATCCTGTTATACATAAAATTACCATGAGTCAGAGCTGACTCAATAGAAACTAACAACATCTTCCAAAAGCTAATTAAAAAGTATGGATATGAGATTGTCATAGATTGAATTGTGTCCCCCAAAAATATGTGACAACTTTTCTAGGCCATGCTTCCCAGTATGATGTACTCATCCTCCATTTCATGATAGGATATAATGTAATCACCTCCATAAGGAGATCTGATATAATGTAATCTTCCTCATGATCAACTCTGCTATGAGCAGCCAATCAGTTGTAAGAGGAGTTTCACTGGAGTGTGGCCTGCATCACCTTTTATCTTACAAGAGAAAAAAGCAGAGAGAAGCAAGCAGAAAGAGAGGGACCTCACTACCATCAAGAAACAAGTGCTGGGAGTGAAGCGCATCCTTTGGACCCAGGGTCCTTGCACCGAGAACCTCCTAGATCCAGTGGAAAATTGATGCAAAGACACATGGAGAGCTCCAAGGAACACCGGACTCACAGATGTTGAAAGGAGACAAGGACTTTCCCTCAGAGCAGACAGAGAGAGAAAGCGTTTCCCTAGAGCTGAGCCCTGAACTCAGATTTCCAGCCTGATAAACTGTAAGAGAATAAATTTCTGTTTGTTAAAGACATGCACTTGTGGTATTTCTGTTATAGCACCACTACATAACTAAGACAGAGATGCCCAAATATACCCTTCTCTCCTCAAAATGCACCCAAAAATACACCCACATTTACCCAGTGTCTTTCCACCTCTTCACATGTAACAAACTTGTCCACCACAGTGAAACCTCCTTTCCCTCTTGGTCAATGTCTCTTTCAGACAGAATAAAGTCTTCATCTGTCTTCTCTGAAGGAGTGTTGCCCAATATTGGGCTAAATGTGCTCCTGACTAAATTGGCTGATGTTATCATAACAATTCCTTTTGCTTTAACTACTCTATGTTCATGAGAAAGTTTCAGAGTCTCTTCTGACATCCATTTTTGTCTTTTTTTCTTTTCCTGTGTCCTTAATAACTTTTTGATTTTTCATATATGATGTCCTTGATGTCATCCCACAACTTGTTGTCTGGTTTTCAGTCATTAGTGTTCAATGCATCAAATCATTCTTGAGATGGCCTCTAAATTCAGGTGGGGTATACTCAAGGTTGTACTTTGGCTCTCATGGTCTTGCTTTAATTTTCTTCAGCTTCAACTTGAACTTGCATAGGAACAATTGATGGTCTTTTCTGAAGTTGGCCCCTGGCCTTGTTCTGACTGATGACACTGAGCTTCTCCATCATCTCTTTCCACAAATGTAGTTGATTTGACCATCTGGCAAGGTCCATGTGTACAGTTGCTGTTCATATTGTTGAAAAAAGGTATTTGCAATGAATAAGTTCTTGCTTTTACAAATTCTATCATGTGATTGCTAGCATCGTTTCTATTACCAAGGCCATATTTTCCAACTACTGATCCTTCTTCTTTGTTACCAACTTTCACATTTCGATCACCAGTATCAATGCATCTTGATTTCATGTTTGATCAATTTCAGAAGGTAGAAGTTGGTAAAAATTCTTCAATTTCTTCTTCTTGGCATTAGGGGTTGGTGTGTAAACTTGAATAATAGTCATATAACTGGTCTTCCTTGCAGGTGTGTGGATATTATCCTGTCACTGATGGCATTTAATTAAGGATAGATCTTGAAATATTCTTTCTGACAATGAATGTGATGCCATTCCTCTTCAATTTGTCATTCCTGACATAGCAGACCATGTGATTGTCTGATTCAAATTGTCCAATACCAATCCATTTCAGTTCACTAATGCTTAGGCTATTGATATTCCAGTGTTCCATTTTATTTTTGACAACTTCCAATTTTCTTAGATTCATACTTCATACCTTCCACGTTCTGATTATTAATGGATGTTTGCAGCTGTTTCTTTTTATTTTGAGTTGTGCTACATCAGTAAATGAAGGTCCTGAAAGCTTTACTCCATTCACATCATTATGGTCAACTCTACTTTGAGGAGGCAGCTCTTACTCGTATTTTGAGTGCCTTCCAACCTGAGGTACTCATATTCTGTCACTATATCAAACAATGTTCCACTGATATTCGTGAGGTTTTCACTTCCCAATTTTTTTCAGAAGTAGATCGCCAAGTCCTTCTTCCTAGTCTGTCTTAATCTGGAAGCTCCACTGAAATCTGTCCACCAAGCTTGACCCTGCTGGTATTTGAAATACCAGTGACATAGCTTCCAGCATCACAGCAACATGCAAGCCACCACAGTACGACAAACTACAGAACAGAAGAAATGATGAAGTAAAAGAGCTAAACAGAAGATTTCAAAGGGCAGCTTGAGAAGGCATAGTAAAGCATTATAAGGAAATGTGCAAGGACCTGGAGTTAGAAAACAAAAAGGGAAGAATAGGTTCGGCATGTCTCAAGCTTAAAGAACTGAAGAAAAAATTCAAGCTTTGAGTTGCAATATTGAAGAACTTTATGGGCAAAATGTTTAATGATATAGGAAGTATCAAAAGAAGATGGAAGGAATACACAGAGTCACTGTACCAAAAAGAACTGGTTGACATTCAACCATTTTAGGAGGAAGCATATGATCAAGAACCAAAGGTACCGAAGGAAGATGTCCAAGCTGCAAGGAAGTCACTGGTGGAAAACAAGGCTCCAGGAATTGATGGAATACAAATTGAGATGGTTCAACAAATGGATGCAATGTTGGAAGCGCTCACTTGTGTATGCCAAGAAATTTGGAAGACAGCTACCTGGCCAACCGACTAGAAGACATCATATTTGTGCCCGTTCCAAAAAAAGGTGATCCAATGGAATGAGGAAATTATGGAACAATATTATTAATATTACACACGAGTAGAATTTTGCTGAAGATTATTCAAAAGCGGTTGCAGCAGTACATCAACAGGGAACTGCCAGAAATTCAAGTCAGATTCAGAAGAGGACGTGGAACAAGGGATATCACTGCTGATATCAGATGGATCCTGGCTGAAACCAGAGAATACCAGAAAGATGTTTACCTGTGTTTTACTGACTATGCAAAGGCATTTGACTGTGTGGATCATAACAAATTATAGATAACATTGAAAAGAATGGGAATTCCAGAAGACTTAATTGTGCTCATGTGGAACCCGTACAAAGATCAAGAAGTCATTCAAACAGAACAAAGGGATACTGTGTGGTTTAAATCAAGAGAGCTGTGTGTCAGGGTTGTATCCTTTCACCACACTTATTCAGTCTGTATGCTGAGCAAATAATCTGAGAAACCGAAACATATGAAGACGAATGTGGCATCAGGACTGGAGGAAGACTCATTAACAACCTGCAATACGCAAATGAAACAACCTTGCTTGCTGAAAGCAAAGAGGACTTGAAACACCTACTGATGAAAATAAAAGATCACAGCCTTTAATATGGATTACACCTCAACATAAGGAAAACAGAAATCCTCACAATTGGACGGATAAGCAACATCATGATAAACAGAAAAGATTGAAATTGTCAACGATGTCATTTTACTTGGGTCCACAATCAACACCCATGGAAGCAGTAGTCAAGAAATCAACTGATGTATTACACTGGGCAAATCTGCTGCAAAAGACCTCTTTAAATTGTTAAAAATCAAAGAGGTCACTTTGAGGGCTAAGGTATGCCTGTCCCAAGCCATGGTATTTTCAATTGCCTCAGAGGCATGTGAAAGCTGGACAACGAATAAGGAAGATCAAAGGAGAATTGATGCATTTGAAATATGGTGTTGGTGAAGAATATTGAATATACCATGCACTGTCAGCAGAAAGACTACATCTGTCTTGGAAGAAGTACAGCCAGAATGCTTTTGAGAAGCAAGGATGGCAAGACTTCCTCTCACTTATTTTGGACATGTTATCAGGAGGGACCAATTCCTGGAGAAGGACGTCATGCTTGGTAAAGTAGTGAGTCAGCGAAAAAGAAGAAGACTCTCAATGAGATGGATTGACACAGTGGCTGCAACAATGGGCTCAAACATAGCAATGATAGTGAGGATGGCGCAGGACTGGGCAGTGTTTTGTTCTGCTGCACATAGGGCTGCTATGAGTTGGAACCGATTCGACAGAACCTAACAACAGCAAAAACAAATGACAACCACAAGGTCCCTGGGTTTGAGATCAGTTGCTAACATAAAGGCTGGTGGTTTGAACCTACCCAGTGGCGCCAGGGAGACAAAGGCTTGGGGAACTGCTTCTGTAAAGATTACAGCCGAGAAAATCCATGGAGCAGTTCTACTCTGGAACACATGGGGTCTCCATAAGTTAGAATCGACTTGAAGGCTACAGGCTTAATTTTTTGTCTTAAATGAGAGTCAGTTTGCCTAGGAAGTTCTCATTGCTCAGGGACAGTGCACAACCAATGACTGACTGACACTGGCGTAGAAATGTCAACATACTTACCTTGAAATGGGACCAACTCCATGTTGAAATTCATGCTCCAGATCTCCCTATGAGATAGGTAGACTCCAGCTGAGACCAGTCCTTGATTAGCTTTATCCCTGCCCTTTAAGGCCTCCGTCATTTCCTTTTGTCCTGAGAGGACTTCCTCAGTAATGACTTACATATGATTCTCTACCTCAGGCTGTGCTTCTGGGGAACCCAATCTAAGAGAGTTTGTACCATAAGTGGTCCTAGTAAGCTTACTCTAAGGATGGCATTCTAGAGTAAGATCATTCACTGCCGTATTGCAATGAACACATAATCACTGTGGCAGGTGGTGTATAGATAGTCCTTGACATGCTGTAGTAGTCTAATCACTAAGATTTTCACCTGTGGTGAACTAGGGTGGAATACAGGTAGAACAGGATAAACTTATTGGTGAAATATATCTGGTTTTTGAGAGGTACGGAGGAAATAATAGGTATAAGGACTCTGGAATTGTTTGAAAGCTGCTAAATGCCATTGATATATTTAGAAAGAAAATGGCAGGCTCGTATCTATTAATTATCAATATAAAGGATATGTGAGAATTGGCAGCATTTAAATATATGTTCATCTCTTGCAGTTGAGGACAGACAGAGCTAAATATCAGACACAGCACTTACTGTAAGAGTGACGAAACTTCAAAGAAGGCTGAATCCTCAGTGTAGGCACGTCTCCTACGCAATAATCAGGGCTCTGGCAAGGAAGAGTAGAATCTTGAGATGTGGAATGGGGATATCTGGGCAGATGCACTTAAAAACCTTATTATCTTCCTGTTTCCTGAACATAATCAGAATGGACATCTTTAGAAGTTGGTGCCCTGACCTGTAGTGTAAGAGCATTTGTAGTGGGAAAGGCCAAGTGGAACTTCCCTTTTCCAGGCAAAACAGCAAATAAAAAACAGTACCAAAACCCTGGGGTGGGTGGCAGGCAGAGGGGTGGTGGGGAGGGAGAGTAATACTACCCTCAATGACTTACACAATGCAGGGGTGGTGACTCTAATTGTTTCCTCCATTTAATTCACCAGTGTGGTCTCTGAGAAAATGGGATAAATCAAAACAAATGACAGAGGACAACAAGAGCTTAACCAAGATTAGTCTCAATTGCAGTTGTTGTGTCAGATGTGTTATATTTACTAGAGAAGATTAATGCAACTACAGAATGTAGTAAGTGGCTGTAGATCTGGAAAATACATTCTTTTCCATATTCACTCAGAAGCAGATTTAGAACAGAGACCAGAAGTAGATTCTCTTTACACCTGGCAGTAAAGGAAAAAATCTGAACTTGGTTCACAAGTGGGCCAGCTTCATATGTGGGTGCAAGCTGAAAATGAATGGCTGCTGCACCTCAGTCCACTCAAGAATGACCAAAAAAGACACTGGTGAAAGGAAATCCTCCACTGGGAGATCATCCACTTTGAGGAGAGAAAGAAGTAGCCCATGGTAAGGATAAAAATTGATACATGAACATGATGAATGGCTTATCTGATAGAGGGAGGCCTGGAAAGAGTAATATTGGAAGATCAGGGACAAGGAAGTTTAGGAAAAAAGCATATAGATGGAGCTGTGGGAGTGAGGGCAACATATGAGGATATCTGCATCACAAGTTAACCCACCAGAGAGCATTCTCCTGGTTAGAGACTCTGCACAATAGCTGAGAGGATGGCATCCAGCTTCTGTTCTTGACCACCTCAGTACTTGTGCAATGGGTTCTAGAGCAAAGAAGAAATTGTAGTAGAAATGAAAGCTAGGTAAGGGTCTAAACAACAAGGGATTCCTCTCACCAAGGCTGATGTAGCTGCTGCCACAACTAAATGTCCAATTTGTCAGCAACAAAGAGCAACAATGAAAATATGGTACCATCACTCAAAGTGACTAATTTGGTGGAAAGCTAATTATATTGAAACGCTCCACATTAAAACGGGTAATATTGCTTCTTGTCAGTCAACTGTAAATCCTAGTCCACAGTGCCCCAGCTGGCACCACTCTGGGTGTTCACAGAGTGTCTGATCTATAGACTTCTAATCCCACATAGCATTGCACAGGACCAAAAGACACACTTGATGGCAAAGGATGTGCAGTGATGTCACATAACCAAGGTATCCATTGTTCTTGCCACATGCTGAACCATATAGAAACTACTGATTTGATAGCGTGTTGGGAAGTCATCTTAGGGATTAGTTGAGGCTCCATCTTGGAGCAGAAACTTTGCAAGGATGGGGAGTTATCCTACAGGATGCATAATGTTGCTGTTGTTAGGTGCCATCGAGTTGTTCCAACTCATAGCAATCCTATGTACAACAGAACGAAAACACTGCCCAGTCCTGAGCCACCCTCACAATCGTTGTTATGCTTCAGCCCATTGTGGCAGCCACATCAGTGGGCTCAAGCATAACAACTGTGTCAATCCATCTCATTGAGGGTCTTCCTCTTTTTTGCTGACCCTGTACTCTACCAAGCGTGATATTCTTCTCCCTTCTCCAGGGACTGTTCCCTCCTGATAACATATTCAAAGCATGTGAGACGAAATCTTGGAATCCTTGCTTCTAATGAGCATTCTAACTGTACTTCTTCCAAGATGGATTTGTGCATTTTTCTGGCAGTCCATTCAATATTCTTTGCCAACACCGTAATTTTAAGGTGTCAATTCTTCTTCGGTCTTCCTTATTATTTGTCCAGCGTTCACATGCATATGAGGCTATTGAAAACATCATGGCTTGGGTCAGGTGCACCTTAGTCCTTAAAGTGACATCTTTGCTTTTTAAAAAGACCACTTTACAGAGGTCTTTTGCAGTAGATTTGCCCAATGCAATGTATCATTTGATTTCTTGACTGCTGCTTCCATGGGTGTTGATTGTGGATCCAAGTAAAAATGGAACCTTTGACAACTTCAATATTTTCTCCCTTTATCACGATGTTGCTTATGGGTTCAGTTGTGAGGATTTTTTTCTTTACATTGAAGTGTAATCCATACTTAAGGCTGTGGTCTTTGATCTTCATCAGTAAATGCTTCAAGTCCTCTTCACTTTCAGCAAGCAAAGTTGTGTCATCTGCATATCACAGGTTGTTAATGAGTCTTCCTTCAATGCCACCTTTTTCTTCATATAGTCCAGCTTCTTGGATTATTTGCTCAGCATACAGACTGAATAAGTATGGTGAAAGGATACAGCATAATATATACCCTAAACCAACAAACATTAAAAATTGCTGTGTCCCTAGTATGTAGGATACAAGGATCTGGGAACCAAAGGGTTGATGTAGGGTGGGACAACTCATCATTACCCCCAGTTTCCCCACTCCTGCTATTTTAGGCTCTCTGGGTCCTGATTTTCAGAGACGGATGTTTCTAGCAGGGCATGCAGGAAGAATACCAAGAAGTTAAAGCTGATAAAGTGACAGCTGATGCCTGGTCACTTTGGGCTCCTCATCCCATCAACCAGCAGGCAAAGAAGAGTTACCATACTGGCTGAGGTAATTGACTCTGATCATCATAAGGAGGTGGAGCTGCTGACCTAATGTAGGCAGGATGATTCACTGGATTGTCTCTTTTTATTTCTATGACCAATTTTACTGTAATGAAAAAGTCTAGTAGCCACGGGCTGATTAAACAAGGTAACCAGGATCTCGGATGCCACAGAGCAAGCCACCTAATCCAGCAGAGGTGCTAGACGAGGGACAGAGGAATCTAGAATGGGTGGGAGTTGTTGACGTTAGGTGCCATCAAGTTACTTCCAACTCATAGCGACTCTATGTACAACAGAACTAAAACACTGCCCAGTCTTGCACCATCCTCACAATTGTTGTTATGCTTGAGCCCATTGTTGCAGCCACTGTGTCAATCCATCTCACTGTCTTCCTCTTTTTTGCTGACCCTCTACTTTAGCAAGTATGATGTCCTTCTCCAGGACTCTGGTCCTGGTCCCTCCTGACAACATGTCCAAACTATGTGAGACAAAGTCTCGCCATCGTTGCTTCTAAGGAACATTCTGTCTGTACTTCTTCCAAGACAGACTTCTTTGTTCTTCTGGAAGTCCATGGTATATTCAATATTCTTCCCCAACTCCAGAATTCAAAGGCATCAATTCTTCTTCAGTCTTCTTTATTCATTGTCCAGCTTTCGTATGCATATGAGGCTATTGAAAATACCATGGCTTGGGTCAGGCTCGCCTTAGTCCTTAAAGTGACATCTTTGCTGGGTGGGAGAGAAAATTAATCATCCAGAAAGCTAAAAAAGCTGTGCCTGGATGAGCACCCTTAATTTGAGAGCAAGTGGATCTGACTATAGTGGGCCTCACTGATGCTCTGCCCAGATCCACTTTATCAGGTAAGAACACCCATCCAGCTCCTGTGAGAATTCGCAGCTATTTCCCTTCTCCAAATGGAAGCCACTATAATCACTGCAGTAAGCAGCCTGCAACCCTTGCTGACACTAGACAAACTAATGAAATTCATGCTCCAGAGCTTTCAGTGGAACTAGCCTAGTTCCAGCTGGTCTCCAGCTGAGACCACATCCTTCCCGAGCTCCTCCCTCTGCTTTATCCTTCTATCACTCTCTTTTCCTGAAATCACTCCGTCAGTGAATCATTTGCACAAGAATCTAGGTCTCTGGCTCTGCTTCTAGGAAGGCCCATCTAAGATGGAACAAATGGATCATTCGGTGGGCAAGAATCTCGCAGCTACAGATGACTTTAAAAGGAAAATATTTCTTCCAGGCTCTTATTGTTTACCAAAATCACTTTTATTTTAATATTAACTAAATATACTCAGATGTAAAGGTAAGTAGTTTCCTTAATATGATTAGCTGTAATAAAACTACAAAAACAGAACAAACATAACAATTAAATTAACCACAGCAAATAAAAATTCATATTTACAACAGTAATGCAATGTGACAGATTTGGTTTCTTTCCGAAGCTAAATTGTCAATATTGGATGTAAAAACAGAAAGATGCAGCCCCAGGCCTCATTCTATATTTAGTCTGTTCCTGTATTTTAACTCCAACAATACAAATTCAGAGCATGCCTTTATTATTGTTTAAGTGTGTTATACAAAGTGTCATTAATAACTTCAAGGATTTTTTGCTAGTTCAGGACAATCTGCTCTCATTCTTAACAAAAACCCAGCTAGCAAACAATTTTCAAAGGTCAATTTTCATAAATTCTTCCTTCAAAACTTTTTAAAACTTACTCATTCACTTGGTGATAAACATTGTAGAATTACTAAAATCTGCATTAAACGGTATCTAGCTAAAATATGGCTAAACTCAGGAACAGAAATAGTCTCCGTAAGAGATACTCTCTATCTCCATACTTGACTGCTAATTGATACGAACAAAGTGAAACCTTTGCAAGACACCTACTCACATTGGAAATATGGTTCAGAATAAAACGTGTAGCTCTTTTGAGTCTGGTACACCTGTTCTACTATGTGCCTCCTGTTAATTCAATGTTCCTACTACATTTATCAATTTGATCTGCAGTACCACATTCATTCATGGAGTGCACCATTGAGATTTGAGCTTTCCTTGGTGGGAGAATTATCAGAAACAAACACAAATGTGATCACAGAAATCAGGAAGATGTAGTAGATGATAAAAAGGCCCCTGCCGTAGGACAGGAAAGCTGGTAATAGGGAACCCAAGGTTGAGAAATTGTCATGTCGTGGGGTCGGTAACCAATATCACAAAACAATATGTGTACTAACTGTTTAATGAGAAGCTAGTTTGTTCTGTAAACCTTCATCAAAGTACAATAATTTAAAAAAAAGATTAAAAAAAGCCCCCTGCAACTATCCCAAATAAGCTTACATTACACTAGAGATTATCAACAAAATAAAAATAAACAGCTAAAAATTTCTCTTAGAGAACTCATAGACCCTAAAAATACATCCACATACCACTCCCTAAGTTTGTGCACCCCATTTTGGGACGCATTGCACTAAAAGGATTCTGAAATCTTTTCTACTCTGAAATTATACACATTTTGCCAATCTCAGACATTACCATAAGCAATGTTGGTTCATCTCAAGAATAAAAAAAAGGTTAATAATTTACTTTTCCCCACTAGAATGTGGTGCCTTTGCATTCCCACTAGAATATACTGCCTTTGCTTCAACAGTGAGTTGAAACCAGGGCTTCAGACTGGGTTCGGTCAGGTTCAACCCGCTGCTGAGAATTTGCATTTTCACCTCAGATATACTGAATCAGAACTTAAATTCCTAAGAATCACCTGGGGACCTTGTTAAAATGTAGATTCTGGTTCAGTATATCTGGGGTGGAAATGCAAATTCTCCACAGGAGATGGAACCAGAACAAACCCGTTCAAAAGCCTGGTTGAAAACAACTACTGGTTTTCTCTCACAGAAAGCCCTGGCTTTAGGAGACTTCACAATTGGATTTTAAGGTTTTCTTTTCCTTTCCAAGTGGTAAAGTTTTATGGATGACACTCACTCATGATTTAAAGTGGTAAAACAACATTTCTTCGTTTAAGGAAAAATATGCTTCCTTTGAGCTAACGGAACCTTAATGGCATCGATTCTTATTAATTACCAAGAAAGAATAAAAATATCATCTCCATCTCAAGTGGCTCTGTGAATAGACGATTTGGATATAAATAAAGTACTTGCTCTAACTTGACATTTGTGAAGGATGTATGTTAATCTAATGCTTTTTCTCTTTTTCTTTACAAAGTAGTTAGTTCACAAAGTAGGAGATCTACATCTAACAGGGACTTTCTGTGGTCTCTGCATTAATTTCCTACTCTGGCACATGAAGGTGAATTCAGATAGAGGATCATGGAAATAAATTATTTTGGTGGCTTTTGTGATCATTAAGGTTGTGTGTCAACTTGGCTGGGCCATGATTCTCAGTGGCTTGGCAGTTACAATGTAGTTTGGCAGTTGTATAATGATGTAATTACTTCCATGATGAAATCTGCATAATATGATCACCTCCATGATGGGATCTGCTGTGAGTAGTCAATCAGTTGAAAGGGAGTTTCCTCGGGAGTGTGGCCTGAATCCAATATAGGTGGACTTTCTGGCAAGGCTCTCAGGCTTTTGCTCTGCTTTGGATCCTGCATTTGGCTCATCAGCATCTGACCTCCAGTTCCTGGGGACTTGGGCCAGCAGCCTGCTGTCTGACTTGTGGATCTTGGGTTCATCAGCCCCTGCAGCTACATGAGTCAGGAGAAGCCTCCAGCCCCACACCTGACCCACGGACTTGGGACTTGCCAGCCTCTACAACCACATGAGCCATTTCCTTGAGATAAACCTCTCTCTCTCTCTCTCTCTCTCTATATATATACATATACATATACACTGGTTTTGCTTCTCTAGAGAATCCAGCCCAAGACAGCTTTATACTTTCTTGTAAATCTGTGTACCTCAGTGAGCCACTGGATTTGCAATCTCTGTAAATGGTTTTCTTCATCAAATTATCTACCTCCAACTTTTGTCTTTCATGCACTGGTCGTATCTAGCCTCTCTTATTTGTGATCTTAGAGGCAGATGTTTATAAAACTAAAGCTGTTTTTAGAGGTCTATTAAAACTTTATGAGACTTCCGGCAAAATGGCACTCTAGGCAGAAGCACCATGCCGTCCCTCCACAGCAAAGATCCAAAAAACTAAGCGAAACAGAGAAAACAACAATCCTGAAACCATAAAACATCAAATGAAGAGATAAAGAACTCAGCCAAGCACCAAATGTAGTTAGAAAATTGACAGAGAATGGAGAGCGAGGAGAGATTCATGCAGAGGTCCTCTATCAGCTAACGCAGCGCAGATCCACCATCTTGGACTTCTATCGGAGACCAGCAAACAGGGTGTACGAGAAAGCAGCTTGGAGCTTCCAGCGGGAGACAAAACAACCGGTAATTTGTGACATACGCTTTCCCACCCCCCACCCTTCTTCACCCCCACTCGGCCTCCCCTCTGCTTCCTGCAGCCACAATCTCTTGTCCAGGAAGCACCGGATGCTTGGATTCCACCAGGCCACACTAGCTGGCTCTCTGAGTGCCATTTGTTGGCTGCTGGTGTTGCTTTTTTTCTGCTTCTTTTGATTTCTTCCTTACCTCTCACCACCTCGCCCTCCTTTTGCTCAAATACCTGGTTCTGTGCGCCATCTTTGCTTCTTCCTGAGGGGCTGTGGAGCTCCGTTCGAGTGTGGAGCTGCTTCCTGGTCTGGGCTGCTGAGCTGGTGGGATCCCGGGGCTTTTGTTCGTTTGTTTCTTTTGAATTGTTTGTTTCTTTTCTTTTCCTTTTCCTTTTGTTGAGTTGGGAGCCCGTTCTGGCCAGGTGGTGCTGCATGGCTTGGAACCTACCCCCTCGGCTTGCACAGACATGCAGAGAGATCCCTGAGGGGATTTCTTTTTTTGTTGGTTTTTCTTTTTTTCCTGTTTTTTTGGGAGCTTCTCTTGTTCTTTTTTTTTTTTTTAATTTGTTTTGTTTTCTTTTCCCCCTTTTTCCGTTTTTGTTTCTTCATTACTCAGCTTCTCGACTCTCTCTGTCTTCCTTTTCTTTTTGTTCCCTGAATACCTGGCATTGTACACCTCTACACCTTCTAGACAGGCTGTACTCCAAGACTTGAGAACAACTTCCCCAGACCTCATAGCTGCACCGGTGGGATCCCTGGGAACTTTGCTGTTCTTTTCCCTTTCCGATTTTTATTTATTCATTCTTTTCTTTTTTTTTCTTCCTCTTCCCCTTTTTGTTTTTCTCCATTTCATAGTCTCTCATCTCTCCACTCCAACGGCAAGCTCCCCTAGCACTCTTTTTTGTTTGTTGGCATGTTTTTTGCTCCTGCTCCTCTCTCCTCTCTCCCATATCCATCTTAGCTCCACACATAACAATCTCCCCGCTACATCCTGCCTACCTGCACCGTGTGCTTAACATCACACCTCCAAGCAGCACAGGCATAGCCTACTGGAACCTGCCCTGCACTGATTACCGACCCGCCCTGGTGGCTGTAGTAAGTGCCACAAACAACCTGTCCCACTAACTCCCCTTCAGCTAGACCTGCCCTGCCATACCATATCTGAGTGACTGACCCTGCCAATTGGAGAAGGAGGCGAAAAGTATTGTGCCCACACATGAGCAAACAACAAAGAACACACAGTCCGCCTGCTCAGACATAGCCAAATTAAAAAAAAAGGGGGACAAAACAAACAAATCTACAAACAATAAATGAGAAAAATAACTACTGAATGCCCCGAAGACAGCAGACAATATCAAAACATTTACAAAAACAGGACAGGATGGTTCCAGTAGG
>NW_004444148.1:1505083-1513439 GCF_000243295.1 Trichechus manatus latirostris | reverse complement strand
CAATGTCATAAAACAATACGTGTACTACTGTTTCATGAGAAACTATTTGTTCTGTAAGCCTTCACCTGAAGTACAATAAAAAAATAAAAAGATAAAAAGAAATAAAAAAATAAACTTTATGACTTATGAAACTACATTAGGCATTCAGAGTCAATTTTCTTCTCATAGCTGGCTCAAAAAAAGCATTACAAAAAGCAATTTGAAGAAAAGAAGATGATTGGTCACATGTATATAAAGGGGTCACTCTTTAGGTCTGGCCACTGGTAGTGACTGGGATGTGACCCAAGAGATCCCTACAGAATTATCTCAGTTATCCAGCATCTTTGGGAAATAAGAGGTTCTGAATTAGAGAATTTTCTAGGACAGAGAAATTTGGCTTTTCTATTGTGATGAAAAATAGAACAAGTTTGTAGTCCCGCAGTCCTAGGTTCCAATCTCGTCTCTGCCATGTGCTTTCTGTGGAGTTTTGTCATTATCATCTACAAAGCAAGGATAAAATACCCATCTCCCCTAGATTGACAAAGTATGTCAAGAAGTTAGAATTGCTGTTTGGCACAGGAAGAGTCAAGGAGTCTGAATGTGCTACACACATTTCACTTCCTCATTTCTAGGATACTCTTAAATTCATCTGCATCTGGCTTCCCCAAGCTGCCCTTTATGTACTTCCTACCCCCATTCTTAAGAAGCTCTGGTGGCGCGGTCATTACGGCACTCAGCTGCTGAATGAAACGTCAGCAGTTCAAACCCATCAGCTGCTCTGCGGGAGAAAGATGTAGCAGTCTGCTTCTGTAAATATCACAGCCTTGGAAACCCTACTGGGCAGTTCTACTCTCTCTTATAAGGTTGCTATTAGTCAAAATTGACTTGATGGCAATGTGAATACCCCCATTCTTACCCTAACTCTTCCCTGGAATTCTCTCAAAAGGTCGTCTTGCTAAATACAATTCATATTTTTCAGGCCATCTCTTACTTCTTTACAACTCTAATGCTAGTAACCATTTTCCACTTCTTAGAAACGTCTCTCTCATTTCCACAACACAATGATTTCCTGGATTTCTTTGAACTCCTTTGGCTTCTCCACAGCCCTCTCTGCCCATCACTTAAATCTGCATGCTTCTCAGAGATCTATCTCCAGCCATGTATGAATTAGGATTTTCTGGTTTACCAGTGTCAGAAACATAATTTGTAACTTAAACCTAAAAACTAATGTCTTACAAAATACAAGGAAATTTTGTTAAATGATTTACAGAATGGCCAGGGTCTCAGGAACTACAGGAACCCGATCTTGAACTCCTTTTGGAATTCCTATGCCAAACAGCAATTCTAAGTTCTTGACATACTTTGTCATCCTAGAGGATAGGTATTTTATCCTTGCTTTGTAGATGATAATGACAAAATTCTACAGACAGCACATTCCAGAGATGAGATTTGAACCTAGGACTGCAGGACTACAAATCTGTTTCTCACCTCTGCCTCTTACCTTCTGCGGGCTTTACTCTCTCTCACTGAAGATCAGGTTTCTCCCATGGCAGGTCACCAACATGATCATCAACACCCCTGGAGAATTACATCTGGCTGCTAACAGCTGCTGGAAAAGGCAGACTTTTAGGCTTCCTGATCCTAAGTCCAAAAATCAAAGTCCAACTTAAGGTAAGTACTAACCTCGTATTACGGTAAGAGGGGAGGATACTGTGATTGGCCCAGCTTGGCCCAGTACCTCCCACTCTTCTGGGCCAGTCAGCTGCAGGAAAAAGGTAGTGGCTGAGTTACACTGGACAAATATGCTTCACCCACAGTAATCATGTGTTACATAGTCTCAGCTTTCCACTAGTGGTCTCTTCTCTCTTTACACTGCATACTCCTCCAGAACTTTCAGTTTCTACTGTAGCTTCAGTTTCTATAAGTGTGCTGACAACATCCAAATGAATATTTCTAGCTCAGATCTTTCCATAAATTGCAGATAATTATTTTATTCTATTTTAGTTTATATTGACACCACAGATGCACCATTTCCAAAACTTGAATGCTATCTGTTCCCCATACATCTATTCCTGCTTCTCTCTTCTAGATTTCAGTGAATTTCAAGGCTTGTTGGAGTGAGAAACCACAGAACATGCATAACATCTCAATTTCTTCCAACCTTGAATTCAATCAATATGCTGACACTCCCACTTTAATGTCTCTTGAATCTGTCCCTTTCTTTCCCTCCCCACTGCCCAGAACCTGAATGAGGCTATCCTCAGCTTTTTCTAAGATCGGTTTTCTAATTGGTCTCTATATTTTCAATCATGTTACTTTTAAATAATTATTTTTATTTTAGTCAGACTATATTAGTTTACTAGGACTGCCATAACAAAATATCATAAACCAAGTGACTTCTAAGATGTGAAATTTATTGTCTCACAGTTCGGGAGGCTAGCAGATTAATCCAGGGTGTCAGCAGGGCTGTGTTATCTCTGAAGGCTCTAAGAGAAGATCCTTTCTTGTCTTTCCTGGATTCTGGGAGACCAAGGCATTTCTTGACATTCTTTGCCTTGTAGGCGCATCTTTACATGGCTATCTTTCTCCCTGTGTGTCTCTCTGTGCGTCTTCTCTTTTATAAGGACACCACTCAGATGGGATTAAGACCTATCCTGCTCCTGAATGATCTCAGGTTAATTTAACTGATAACATCTTCAAAGACCCTATATCCAAACAAGGTCACATTCACAGGTGCTGGGATTTAAAATTTTGAGAATGCTGGGATGGGGTGACATATTTTGCATGTGGGAGGGGCATGGATTTAGGGGGTGTGGGATAGGGATAGACTATTATGGAAGCAATTGTGTCCCTCAAAAAGATACGTTGATCCTAACCCTCTGTACCTGTGAATGTGAACTGGTTTGGAAATAGGGTCTTTGAAGATGTTATCAGTTGACACGGGGTCATACCAGCGTAGGGTGAGCTCTTATGCCATTTGAGTGTTGTCCTTAAAAAACAGGAGGTGAGACACAAGAGAAAGCCAGAGGAAAAATGGCCACGTGAAGATGCAACTACATGACAAGGAATGCCAGGGGCTAAAAGACACTGAGAACAATAAGAAAGGATCTTTCCCTAGAGCCATAGGATAAAACACAGCCCTGCCAACATCCTAAATTTGGGCTACTAGCCTTCCGAATTGTGAGACAATGAATTTCTGTTCTTATAAGTTATCAAGTTTGTGGTGTTTTGTTACAGTAGCCCTGTTGTTGTTTGTTGTTACGTGCCCTTAAGTTTTTTCCAACTCATAGCGACCCTATGTACAACAGAATGAGACACTGCCTGGTCCTGCACCATTCTCAAAATCATTGCTACCTTTGAACCTATTGTTGCAGCCACTGTGTCAATCCATCTCATTGAGGGTATTCTTCTTTTCCTCTGACCCTCTACTTTACAAAGCATGATGTCCTTCTCCAGGGACTGGTCCCTCCTGATAAAATATCCAAAGTATGTGAGACCAAGTCTTGCCATCCTCACTTCTAAGGAGCATTTAGGATGTACTTTTTAAAAGACAGATTTGTTCATTCTTCTAGCAGTCCAGGGTATATTCAATATTCTTCACCAATACCATAATTCAAAGACATCAATTTTTATTCAGTTATTCTTGTTCATTGTCCAGCTTTCCATGCAAAAGAGGCAATTGAAAATACTATGGATTGGGACAGGTGCACTTCAGTCCTCAAAGTGACATCTTTGATTTTTAAAAAGACCACTTTGAAGAGGTCTTTTGCAGCAGATTTGCCCAATGCAATACATCATTTGATTTCTTGACTGCTGCTTGCATGGGTGTTGATTATGGATCCAAGTAAAATGAAATCCTTGACAATGTCAATATTTTCTCTGTTTATCATGATGTTGCTTATTTACCCAGTTGTGAGGATTTTTGCTTTCTTTATGTTGAGGTGTGATCCATACTGAAGGCTGTAGTCTCTGATCTTCATCAGTAAGTGCTTCAAGTCTTCTTCACTTCAGCAAGCAAGGTTGTGTTATCTGCATAAGGCAGGTTGTTAATGAGTCTTCCTCCAATCCTGATGCCGCATTCTTCTTCATATAGTCCAGATTCTTGGATAGTTGCTCAGCATACAGTTTGAATAATTATGGTGAAAAGATACAACTCTGACTCACACCTTTCCTGATTTTAAACCACGCAGTATCCCGTTGTTCTGTTTGAACGGCTGCATCTTGGTCTACGTACAGGTTCCACATGAGGACAATTAAGTATTCCAGAATTCCCATTCTTTGCAATGTTATCCATAATTTGTTATGATTCACACAGTCAAATGCATTTGCACAGTCAAAAAAACATAGGTAAACATCTTTCTGATATTCTCTGCTTTCAGCCAAGATCCATCTGACATCAGCAACAATACCCCTCCTTCCATGTCCTCTTCTGAATCCAGCTTGAATTTCTGGCAGTTCCCTGTTGATGTACTGCTGCAACCATTTTTTAAATTATCTTTAGCATAATTTTATTTGTGTGTGATATTAATGATATTGTTTAATAATGTCCACGTTCTGTTGGATCACCTTTTTTTAGAATGGGTATGAATATGGATCTCTTCCAGTCAGTTGGCCAGGTAGCTGTCTTCTAAATTTCTTGACATATAGATGAGTGAGCGCTTCTACCTTTGCATCTGTTTGTTGAAACATCTCAACTGGTATTCCATCAATCCCTGGAGTATTATTTTTCACCAATTTGCCCTCAGTGCAGCTTGGATTTCTTCCTTCAGAACCTTTGGTTCTTGATCATATGCTTCCTCCTGAAATGGTTGAATGTCAACCAATTCTTTTTGATACAGTGACTGTGTATTCCTTCCATCTTCTTTTGATGTTTCCTGTGTCATTCAATTTTTGCCCATAGAATCCTTCAGTATTGCAACTCAAGGCTTGAATTTTTTCTTCAGTTCTTTTAGCTTGAGAAATGCTAAGTATGTTCTTCCCTTTTGGTTTTCTAACTCCAGGTCTTTGCACATTTCATTATAATTCTTTACTTTGTTTTCTCGAGCCACCCTTTGAAATCTTCTGTTCAGACCTGTTACTTCATCATTTCTTCCATTCACTAGTTACTGTGTGATCAAGAGCAAGTTTCAGAGTCTCTTCTGACATCCATTTTGGTCTTTTTTTCTTTTTCTTCTTTTCTGTCTTTTTATTGACCTTTTGCTTTCTTCATATATAGTGTCCTTGATTCATCCCACAACTCATCTGGTCTACAGTCATTGGTGTTCAAAGCATCAAGTCCATTTTTGAGCTGGTCTCTAAATTCAGGTGGGATATACTCAAGGTCGTACTTTGGGTCTCATGGATTGCTTTTAATTTTCTTCAGCTTCAACTTGAGCTTCCATATGACTAATTGATGGTCTGTTTCTCAGTTGGCCCCTGTCCTTTTTCTCACTGATGATATCGAGCTTCTCTATCATTTCTTTCCACAGATGTAGTCAATTTAATTCCTGTGTATTCCATCTGGCAAGGTCCATGTGTATACTCACCGTTTACATTGTTGAAGAAGGTATATCCAATGAGTAAGTCGTTGGTCTCGCTAAATTCTATCATGTGATCTCCGGCATCATTTCTATCACCAAGGCCATATTTTTCAACTACTGATCCTTCTTCTTGGTTTCCAACTTTCACATTTCCATCACCAGTAATTATTAATGCATCTTTATTGCATGTTTAATGAATTTCATACTGCAGAAGTTGATAAAAATCTTCAATTTCTTCATCATTGGAATTAGTGATTGGTGTGTGAATTTGAATAACAGTTGTATTAACTGTTATTATCCTTGTAGGTGTAGGGATATTATCCTATCACTGACAGAACCGTATTTCAGGATGGATCTTGAAGTATTCTCTTTGTTGATGAATGCAACACCATTCCTCTTCAATTTGTCATTCCCAAGCAAAGCAGACCATATAATTGTCCAATTCAAAATGGCCAATACCAGTCAGTCTATTTCAGCTCACTAATGCCTAGGATATTAATCTTTATGCATTCCTTCTCCTTTTGACAACTTCCAATTTTCCTTGATTCATACTTCGCACATTCCACATTCCAATGATTAATGGGTGTTTGCAGCTATTTCTTCTCATTTTGAGTTGTGCCACATCAGCAAAGGAAGGTCTCAAAAGTTTGACTTCATCCACATCATTAAGGTCTACTCTATTTTGAGGAGGCAGCTCTTCCCCACTTGTATTTTGAGTGCCTTCCAATCTGAGGTGCTCATCTTCCAGCACTGTTCCACTGCTATCCATAAGGTTTTCACGGGCCAATTTTTTCAGAAGTAGATTGCCAGGTCCTTCTTCCCAGTCTGTTTCAGTCTGGAAGCTCAGCTGACATCTGTCCACCATGGGTGACTGTGCTGGTATTTGAAATACTGGTCGCAGAGCTTCCGGCATCACAGCAACACGCAAGCCACCACAGGATGACAAACTGACAGATGAGTTGCGAACAACAGCTCTAGGAATCTAATATACAGAGAAATATTTTAAAATAAAAATCTCATTCATTAACCTAAAATCATTCAGTGGCTTGTTATTGACTTTCAAGGTCCTTAGTGATTTGGCTGTTGCATAACTCTTACCAAAAAAAAAAAAAAAAAAAAATTGCACCGGATGATGTTAAACAGGCAAGGATGACTTTATTCAAATGCTATTGCAATAGCAAGAAAGATCAGAACTAAGTCTGAGCTCAACTCCACTGAAACAAAGGGAGGGAATATTTTTAAAAGCTGAGGTGGTCTAGTGGAAAAGTACTGAAGGATGTTTAGGGAGGGTGATCATTGGAATGGATGAGTGATTTACTGAATTTGCAGTTAGGGCCATTTGGCTTGGACTGCTTTCATTGTCTGTGATTAGGCGGCCTGAATACAGTAAAAGCTGAGGGGAGGGAGAGGGAGATAAGGGACTCTCTGGTTAGGCGCCTGGATAATGTAAAGGCTGGAGTGAGAGTGAGGTCAAGGGCTCATAGTCAGAAAGAAAACTATCTAAGGTTTAGTCAAGCTGAGGGGAATGCTAAGCTCATGTACGTCACTCTACAGCCATAGCTCCACCATATGCTTTATGCTCTAACAATGAAAGCAAGTTTCCTCCTGAGCAGTTGTCAACCTGGGGTGATTTTGTTCCTCAGGTGACATTTGGCATTGTCTGGAGACATTTTTGGGACAGCGTCACTGGTACCTAGTTAGTAGAGATCAGGGATGCTGCATAACCCTTCCATAATGAAGAATTATCTAGCCAAAAATGTCAATAGTGCTGTGGTTGAGAAACTCTGCTCTAGAGGAAAGTTAGAGTCAGGGTCTAGCCGTTAGACATGATGCTAAGCTTGAAAATATGTGAGGTGTAAAAAGAAAAAATCTATTCTCTTTTAAATGAGAGAAAAGACAGGACTGTTATGCAGATTCATGGCATCCTGCATGGTTTTCATTTTCATTTTTTTAACCAAGCTACATGAAAGAAGAGACATTTTTCCCTTAAAAAGAGATGTAAGGAGAGATTGAATAATTAGATGGTAAGAACGCTAAAAACAGCAAGCAGTTGTGAAATAGAGCAAAAATATTACGGGGGGCCCTGTCTAGCACATAGTTTAGTGTTATCTCAGTCTTTTATTGTTTTTGAGTTATTTTACAACTAAGCTGTAGAAACTGAGAGTAATGGAAATGATTCTTGTCCAGAGAGATCCAACTTGTGTCTGGTGGAATGCAATTGATTATTGCCCTGTACATATTGACTAGTGTCCTCAGTTTTGCATCTGTTTGTAAATTCTTTTCAGCATTCTTCATGCCTATATATTTATTTACTCTTTGAGTTCTCCTTTGAACAAGTTGTACCATCTACTTGTTTCCTCATTATTTGAATGATAGCCATGGTAACTATCTTTTTAAAAAATCATCTTTAATCACTATCGTGTATCAGATAGTATTGTAGGTTTTGGAGATAAAGCCCTAAAGAAAACAAAGTTCCTTCCCTCATGGAGCTTACAGTATAATCACATTTATTGCTTTAATAAAGATTTTCATGATTTTGAAAAATATAAGTGAAAAAAACTATAATGTATGTTTCTAATTAGATGGTTTGGTTTGTCGAGGCCTGTCATGTGATTAGACAACAATTAAGTAAATGTAAATCCAACTTCCAGCTCATTTAAAATTAAGTTTTTGGATTTTTCATAATTGGACGAAAAATAAAACCATCTCCCAGATACTTCTCTGAAGATATAATTTCTATTTCTGTTCTCGACAGTCTATTTTCTTTTTTTTTTTTTTAAGCACTCTTTTTTTGTTTATTGTACTTCAGGTGAAGGCTTACAGAACACATAGTTTCTCATGAAACAGTAGTACACATA
>NW_004444148.1:1498179-1504127 GCF_000243295.1 Trichechus manatus latirostris | reverse complement strand
TGTGCTGGTTTCCCCTGTATTGTGTACTGTCTCACCCTTCACCCAAGATACCACTTATCTATTGTCTATTTAGTTGACAGTCTATTTTCAAAAAATCAGTTTGAATAAATGACATTTATGAAGAATATCCTGAATGGAGTTCATTTATATCTCTGTTGTTATAGTTGTTGTTTTTAGGTCCTGTGGAGTTGGTTCCAACTCATAGCAACATAGGTATCCTAAATTTGGAGCCTAGATTAGATTAAATCAGGCCATCAGAGAACTATGCATATGTCATATGTACCCCTCACCCATGAAACTGCCTTACTGAATTATACTTTGAGTTTATGCCATCGCCTACGCTGACATATAAGAAATAAACCTATAAAATTCATTTTTGTATTCACTGGAAAGATGTTGAAGGCATTGTTCACTATGTCACTACGTTCTTTGATGGTTACGAGAGTGGGGAGAGATGGGGAAAGCAAATCACTAACTAGATAGTAGACAAGTGTCAACTTTGGTGAAAGGAAAGACAACACACAATATAGGGGAAGTCAGCATAACTTGAGCAAGGCAAAGTCAAAGAAGTTTCCTAGATACATCCAAACACCTTGAGGGATCAAATTGGGGCTGAGGGCTAGGGACCATAGTCTTGGGAGACATCTAGGTCAATCAGAATAATGTAATTCATAAAGAAAATATTCTACATCCTACTTTGGTGAGTAGTGTCTGGGGTCTTAAAAGCTTGGGAGCAGCCATCTAAGATACATCTATTGGTCCCATCCTGTCCAGAGCAAGGAAGAATGAAGAAAACCAAAAATAAAAGAAAAATATTAGTCCAAAGGACTAAATGACCACATGAACCACAGACTCCATCAGCCTGAGCCCAGAACAACTAGATAGTGCCCCGCTACCATCACTGACTGCTCTGACAGAGATCACAATAGACAGTCCTGGACAGAGCAGGAGAAAAATGTATAACAAAATTCAAATTCACAAAAAAAAGACTAGACTTATTGGTCTGACAGAGACTGGAGGACCCCCCAAGACTATGGCCCCCTGACACTCTGCTAACTCAAACTGAAACCATTCTCAAAGCCCATTTTTCAGACAAAGATTAGACAGGCCTGTAAAACAAACAATAACACGCTTAACAGAGTGCTTCTTAATTCAGTCAAATATATGAAACCAAAGGGGCAACTCCTGCCCAAAACCAAGATGAGAAGGCAGGAAGGGACAGAAAAACTGGACAAACAGACACAGGGAACGTGAGGTGGAAAGGAGAAGAGTGCTGTCACATTGTGGGAATTGCAACAAACTTACACCTAAAGCACAACAAACTTACACCTGAAGCACAATAAAATTTAAAAAGTTTATTGAGACTTCTATGTTCTAAAAAATATGCTAAGCACTTTATATTATCTCATTTAATTCTTATCATATATTTACTCTTACTTTATAGATGAAGAACTTGAGACTCAGAGAGGGCCCAAGGTCATGCAGCTGCTTAAATTCACCAGCTAGTCAGCAGCCTGAGGAGGAATTTGAACCAGGTCAATCTGACATCATAATCTGTGTTCACAACTACTTCATTAGGCTCTCTTTATATATATGCACATTGTGTGTGTGTATGTGTGTGTGTGTGTGTGTGCGGTGCAATCAATTACTTAATATGGCCCTTCTAGCCGTGGTCTTTGTGACTTACACATGATGAATGAGTGGGCCTATGCAAATGAAGTATATGGAACCTGTGATGGTTGTGGTTATGTGTCAACTCGTCTGGGCGATGATTCCCAATATTGTGTGGCTGTCTTCCATTTTACATGTTGTGGATCATGATCTTTATATGTTGATGAGGCAGGACTGGTGTAAGGTGTGTCTTAGGTCATAGCCTTGCAGGAGGGTGTGACTCAAGCCCCCCCCTTACTAAAGTTATGTCCTTTCCTGGGGTATGGCCTGCATCTAAAATATATGTGTGTGTCCTGGCGAGGCTCTCTCTCTCTCTGCATCTGGATTCCTCATTCAGTTTGTGATCAATTGACCTCCCCAGAGGCCTGTTGTCTGACCTGCTGATTCTGGGATTCACCAGACTTCACAGCTCCTTGGGCTGACGGCCTATTGTGTGACCTGATTTGCAGCCTTGTGAGCCAGCAGTCTGTGGTCTGAACTGCCAGTTTGGCTTCATCAGCTCCTATAGCCACGTGGGTCGGGAGAAGCCTGCACCTGACCCACGAATTTGGGACTCACCAGCCTCCAAAACTGCATGAGCTATTTCCTTCATATGGTTCATGAGTTCTGTGAGAATGTTGCACTGAATTAGGGAACCCAGAGATGGGATAGAGAATACTGAAGGGAGTGGGAGTAGTTGATGTTAGGGATGATAGAGTGGTACAGCAGCTTGGAAAAGTTGGACGTTTGAGACATCTTTAACTTCTGCCTCATAAGAACCAACTTTGTGCTGATCCTTATAAAATAAATTATTTAGTGTGTTAACAAATAACTAATTTTCCAGTTAATCCAAACTTACATGGAACCAATCAATTCATGGTTCTTTAAGCCAAGAACTGTTGTTGAAATTGTGTCAGCTTGCTTTAATTGCAGGAAAGGATCTCTGTGGAAATAAATATGATAACATGGAAAATACCTTGGAAAATATATATATTAGGCTCCCTATTTAAAACAAAAATTCTGTTTCTTCCTTTAAAAAAAAATTGATCTTCACTTACGGGCAACATGGCACTATAGTCAGAAGCACCACACCATCCCTCCACAGCAAAGATCAAAAAAACTAAGTCAAACAGAGTCACACGTCAGTCCTGAAACACTAACCATCAAATGAAGAGATAAAGAACCCAGCCAAGCACCGAATGGAATAAGAAACTGACCGAGAACAGTGTGCGAGGAGAGATACACGCAGAGGTCTCCTGTCAGCTACCACAGCAGGGATCCGCCATCTTGGATGCCTATCGGAGATCAGTGAACAGGAGGTACAAGAAAGCAGCTTCATGGAGCTTCCAGCAGAAGACAGAACCACTGGTAACCCATGATATAGGCTTTACCACCCCCCATCCTTCTTCACCGCCATTTAGCCTCCTCTGCTTCCTGCAACCACAGTCTATTGGCCAGGAAGCATGAGCTTCCCTCCAGGGCTGCTTGGATTCCACCTGCCCGCACTGGCCAGCTCCCTGAGTGCCATTTGTTGGCTGCTGTTGTTGCTTTTTTCCGCTTCTTTAGATTTCTTCCTTACCTCTCACCACCTCTCCCTCATTTCTCTCAAATACCTGGCTCCGTGCACCATCTTTGCTTCTTCCTGAAAGGCTGCAAACACCACTCGACTATGAAACTGCTTCCCGGCCTGTGCCCCCATGCTGGTGGGACCCCTGGGGCTTTTTTGTTTGCTTGTTTGCTCTGATTTGTTCTGTTTTGATTTGTTTGTTTGTTTTCTTTTTCTTTTCTTAGCTTGGAAGCCCCTTCTAGCCGGGCAGTACCACGTGGCTTGGAAGCTAGTCCCTTCCTCTGCACAGATGCACAGGGACATCCCTGGGGGCACTTCTTTTTTCTTGTGTTTTTGGTTTGTTTTTGTTTTCATTTCTTTGTGTAGTTTTCTTCTCTCTCTTATTCCCTTTTTGTCCTTCATTTCCAGTTTCTCGATTTATTCATTTTTTTCTTTTACCCTTTTTCTTTTTTTTCATTTTTGTTTTTCCCCATTTCTCACTCTCGTCTCTACACGCCAATAGCAAGCTGCCTTAGCACTCTTTTTTGTTTGTGTGTATGTCTTTGGCTCCTGTTCCTCTCTCCTCTCTCTCATCTTTCCCATACCCATCTTAGCTCCACACATCACAATCTACCCCCTCCTTCCTGCCTACCTGCACCGTGTGCTGAACATCACACTCCCAAGCAACACAGGCATGGCCTACTGGAACCTGCCCTGCACTGATTCCCAGTCCACACTGTCAGCTCTGGTACATGCCACAAAAAACCTATCTCAGCAACTCCCCTTCAGCTGGACCTGCCCTACTGTACCATACCTGAGTGACTGACCCTGCCCATTGGAGAAGGAGGTGAAAAGTATCATGCCCACAGATGAGCAAACAACAAAGAATGCACAGCCCGCCTGCTCAGACATAACCAAATAAAACAAAAAAGCAGGACAAAACAAACAAATCTACAATCAATAAACGAGGAAAATAACCACTGAATGCCCCGAAGACAGCAGACAATATCAAAACATTTACCAAAACAGGATAGGATGGTTTCAGTAGGCATCCAAAATGAAACACCAGATGACCTTCCAGTAGAAGAAAAGGCACTAGACCTAACTGATAGAGAATTCAAATCTCTAATATTCAGAATTATCCAAGAGTTGAAGCAAAAAACGACAAAAATGAGGAAAAAATAGACAAATTCATGGAAAAGGCAGACAAATTCATGGAAAATACTGACCAAAACAATGGAAGAATTCAAGAAAATAATACAGGAACAAAATGCTAAAAATAAATTCACAGGTATAAATCATACAAAAACAACAATTAGAAATGCAAAAGATAAACAACAAGATTTCAGAAATGGACAGTGTCATAGAAGAGCTGAGGAGCAGGTTTGAAATAATGGAAGATAGGATCAGCAAAATTGAAGACAAACACTTGGATACAACTCTGAGAAGAAATCAGAAAAAAGAATGAAGAAAAATGAAGAAACACTAAGAATTATGCGGAATACAATCAAAAGCAAAAATTTTCGAGTGATCGGAGTTCCAGAACAGGGGGAGAAAAGAGAAAACACGGAGAGGATCACTGAATAACTGCTGACAGAAAACTTCCCAAATATCATGGAAGTTGAAAAGCTGACCATCCAAGAAGCTCAATGAACACCATACAGGATAGACCCCAAAAGAAAATCACCAAGGCATATCATAATCACACTCACTAAAACCAAAGACAAAGAATCCTGAGAGCAGCTCGAGAAAAACAAAAAGTCACATGCAGAGGACAAACAATAAGACTAAGCTCGGATTATTCGGCAGAAACCACGCAGGCAAGAAGGCAATAGGACGAAATATATAAAACCTTGAAAGAAAAAAATTGCCAGCCGAGAATAATATATCCTGCAAAACTCTCGTTCAAATATGATGGTGAAATTAGGTCATTTCCAGATAAACAGAAATTAAGGGACTATGTAAAAACCAAACCAAACTTACAAGACTTATTAAAGGAAGTACTTTGATACAAGAACAAACAATATCAGACCACAGTCTGAATACAGGACACAGGATTGTACTAGCCAATACCAACCTGGAAAATGAACTCTAAAGGACTATGCAAAACCAAAAGAATTATAAAAGGGAACCAGAGAGGTTAATCTGTAAATGACAACAGCACCAGAACAATAAAAGAGGGAATAAACGGTGTAGGTATAGAACCTTGTAATGGAGAAGAAGTCAAGCGATACCAAGTAATAATAGACTGGTACAAATCTAGGAAGATAAGGGTAAATTTCAAGGCAACCACAAAGAAAGTTAACAAACCTGCTCATCAAAATAAAGAAGAAAAACATAAAGTCTCAGTAAAAACAAAAAAGAAATGAAAAAAAAAAAACCCACAAACAAAAGGAACTCAGAACAGGAGAGTAAGAGGAACAAAGAAAATGTCAGCATCACAAAAAAAAGCACTACAAAATGCAATCCCACTCCTAGGAATATATCCTAGAGAAATAAGAGCCATCACACTAATAGACATATGCACACTCATATTCATTGAAGCACTGTTCACAATAGCAAAAAGATGGAAACAACCTAGATGCCCATCAACAGATGAATGGATAAACAAACTGTGGTACATCACAGTGGAGTATTATACAAAGATAAAGAGCAATGATGAATCTGTGAAGCAGTTTCATGGATGAAACTGGAGGACATTATGCTGAGTGAAATAAGTCAATCACAAAAGGACAAATATTGTATGAGACCT
>NW_004444148.1:1487460-1497376 GCF_000243295.1 Trichechus manatus latirostris | reverse complement strand
AGGGAACCCAAGGTTGAGAAGGGACAGTGTTGACATGTCATGGGGTTGTTAACAATTGTCATAGGGCAATATGTGTACTAACTGTTTAATGATAAACTATTTGTTCTGCAAACCTTCATCTAAGGCACAAAAAAAAAAAAAAAGAATTATCTATGTGAGAGATCAAATTGACAACAGCAACTCAAAAGTTTTGATGGGAAGCCTAGGGGACAGTGAACTGAAGATAATGGTGATGGAATAATTTGGAAAAGGATAGTGAGAATAGCAGCACAGCTGGAAGAATGTAATCAATGTCACTGAATTGTACATGTAGAAACTTTTGAAATGGTGTAACTTTGGCTATGTATATTTTCATCAAAAAAAAAGGTCCTCAAGGTCGAGAAGGGAGAGTGTTGACACATCATGGGGTTCTTAACCAATGTCATAAAACAATATGCGTACTCACTGTAATGAGGAACTATTTGTTCTGTAAACCTTCATCTAGAGAAGTACGATAAAAAAAATTTCTTTTAAAAATTGATCTTAGGAGAGTTAGAAACCAGGGGTGCCAAACATCATTCCTCATATAGAATACAAGGCTCCCTATTCTTTCCCATGAACAAGTACCTGGTAAGGGACCCCTCCCCATGTCTCCACTGCCAATGCCTCAAGCCCTCACAAACTCTTGTGCAAGTCATTTAACCTACCAACCTCAATATTCCAAAGGCAAAATGAGAAAAATATTAGTACCACACTGGGTTTTCATGGGGATCAAAAGAAGTTCATAATTAGAGTTTCATACAAAATAAAGGTTACCCTCATTATTCCTTAAAGAAAAACAAAAATCCTCACCACTGGCCCAATAAGCATCATTATGATAAATGGAGAAAAGATTGAAGTCGTAAAGGATTTCATTTTACTTGTAACCACAATCAATACCGATGGAAGCAGCAGTCAAGAAATCAAATGACAGAGGGGTGGAGCAACATGGCGCCTTAGATAGAAGCACCATGCCATCCCTCTGCAGCAAAGACCTGAAAAACTAAGTAAAACTGAAACAAATGTCAGTCCTGGAACCCTAAGTACCAAATGAAGAAATAAAGAACTTGATCAAGCACTGAATGGAATAAGAAACTGACAGAGAACAAGGAGAGCTATGGAGTGGAGGTCCCATACCAACTAATGTGGCCTGATTCACCATCTTGGGCTACAGCCACCAAAGAACTCAGACAGGGAATACAGGAAGGCAAATCCACGGAGCTTCCAGCAGGAGACAGAGCACTTGGTAACCAGGGATAAACGCTTTCCCACCCATCCTTCTTCCCTCTACGTGGCCTCTGCTGCTTGCCCATGAGCCACAGTTTCTCATGCAGAGACACAATAGCTCACTGCCCCTGGGGTCTGCCCCGGCCACATCAGCCAGCCCCTTCAGAGCCATTTTGTTTGTTTGTTTGTTTTTTGGTTTGTATTTTTGTTTGTCTGTTTCTTAATATTTTTCCCCCCTTTGGCTTTTTTTGTTGTTGTTGCTTCTCTCTCTCTTCCTTCTTTTCCTTTCTCCCACCCAGCTAGCCTCATGTGCTATCCCCTCCCCTTCTCAATGGGCTGTGATTTTTTTTGGTTTGTTTGCTTTGTTCTTTGTTTTGTTTTTGTTTATTTCTTTGTGTTTTGATAGTGGGGTTTTTTGGCCTTTTTTGTTGCTTCTCTCTCTCTCCCTTCCCTGCTTTCCTTTCTCCCACCCAGCTAGCCCTGTGTGCCATCCCCTCCCCTTCTTGACGTGATTTATTGGTTTGCTTGCTTTGCTCTTTTTTTTTTTTTCTTATTTTTTCTGTTTCTTCTCTCTCCTTCCTTTCCTTTCCTTTCTTCCATTCACCTAGCCCTGTGAACTGCCACCACCCTTTCTGGAGGGGCCGTGCTGTACAGCTCAGTTGGAGAGTCACTGCACTCAGCCTCCCCAGGTCTGTGCCACTGTCATGACCGGCTCCCTCAGTGCCACTTTATTTATTGTTTTGTTGGTTTTTTTTTCTTCCTTATTGTTTCTTCTCTCTCTCTCTCCCTTCCTTTCTTTCCTTTCTCCCATCCACCCAGCTCCATGTACCACCCCCAACTTCTTGGTGGGTTGTGCCATACTGCTCAGCTAGAGAGCCTCTGGCACACAGCCTCCCCAGGTCTGCGTTGCCCACACAGACCAGATCCCCCAGCACTATATTATTTATTTTTCTTTATCTTTCCCCTTCTCCTTTTCCTTCTCCCTCCAACCTAGGCTCTGCACTTCCTCACCCCTTCCTGACAGGTTGTGCCATGCCACCAGGCAAGAGAGACATCAGATCACCACCACCCCAATTCCACCCCACCCCCAAGAGCTGGAGCCACCACCATATTTTTGTTGTTATTATTTTTATTATATTTATTTATTTTTATATTTTTTGTTGGTTTCTTCTCTCTCTTTCCCCTCTTCCCTTTCCCCCACCCACCTAGCCCCATGCACCATCCATGCCACTTCTCAACAGGTCAAGCTGCATCACTCAGCTAGAGAGCTACAAGCACACTGCCTCACTGGGTCTGCCCTGCCCCCACCTACCAAAACCTACGATACCAGCATTTTTTTTTCTATTTTTCTGTTTCTTTTTTTAGTTCCTTTTTTGCTTTTTTAAACTTTTTTGGCTTTGTTTCTCACTCTCCTTTCTCTCTATTCTTTCACCCACTGACTTCGCTCTGCACATCGCATCCTCTCCTTTCTCTCCTGCCCATCTGCGCCGTGTGCTGAGTGCCACGTCCACAAGTGGTACCAACTTGGTTCCTTGGAGCCTGCCCTGCAGTACACCCCAGCCCTGCCCTGTTACCCACAGTTCATATCACAAACTAACCACCCCCACCCCTCCACCCCCACTGGATCCACCCTGCTGCACCATAGCTGAGGGACCAACCCTGCCTGCCTCGACAAGGTGGTGAGAAGCATTGTTCCCACAGGCGAGCAAGTAATAAAAAACATCCAGCCCACCTGCGCATACATAACCAAATAAAACATAAAAGAAGGATGAAACAATTAAATCTACAATCAATAAATGAAGAAAATAATTCCTGAATGTCCCAGAGACAGTAGGCAATATCAAAACATATTTAAAAAGGACAGAATGCCTCTAGAAAGCGACCAAAATAAAACACCAGATAACCTTCTGCTTGACAAAAAAGCACTGGAACTACCTGATAAGGAATTCAGAAGTCTACAATTCAGGGTTCTCCAATAAATGAAGGAAAACGCAGACAAAAAATAAGGAAAAAATAGACAAAATCATGAAAAAGACAGACAATATCATGGAAAAAACAGACAAAACAGTGGAAGAAATCAGGAAAATAAAACAGGAAAAAATGTAAAAATAAATAAACAACTAGAAATACAAAAACAGGAATTAGAAATCCAAAAGATGAACAAAAACATTTCAGAAATGGACAGTGCAATAGAAGGTTTTAGGAGTAAATTTGAAACAATGTAAGACAGGATCAGCAAAATTGAAGACAAATCCTTGGATACCACTTTGTTTGATGAAAAATCAGAGAAAAGAATGAAGAAAAATGGAGATACCCTGAGGATGATGTGTGATACAACCAAAAGCAAAAATCTGCACATGATCAGAGTTCCAGAACAGCGGGAGAAAATGGAAAACACAGAGAGGATCATTGAAGATTTGCTGACAGAAAACTTCCCGAATATCATGAAAGATGAAAAGCCAACTATCCAAGCAGCTCAGTGAATCCCATATAGGCTAGACTCCAAAAGAAAAACACCAACACATATCATGACCCCACTCACTAAAACCAAAGACAAAGAAAGAATCCTGAGAGCAGTTCAACAAAAACTAAAAGTCACATACAAGAGGAAACAATAAGACTAAGCTCTGATTATTCGGCAGAAACCATGCAGGCAAGAAGGCAATGGGATGACAAATATAAAATCTTCAAAGAAAAAAAACTGCCAACCAAGAATAATATATCTTACAAAACTCTTGCTTAAATATGATGGCAAAATTAGGATAATTCCAGATAAACAGAAATTGAGGAAATATGTAAAAACCAAACCAAACTTACAAGAATTATTAAAGGAAGTCCTGTAGAGAACCAACAACATCAGATGACAACCTAGATCTAGCACGTACGACAGCATCAGCCAGATACCAACTGTCTTAGTCATCTAGTGCTGCCGTAGCAGAAATACCACAAGTGGATGGTTTTAACAAAGAGAAGTTTATTTCCTCACAGTCAAAGTAGGCTAAAAGTCCAAATTCAGGGCGTCAGCTCCAGGGGAAGGCTTTTTCTCTCTGTTGGCCTTCTCATCAATGTTCCCCCGGACTAGGAGCTTCTCAGCACAGGGACCCCAGTCCAAAGGGCACGCTCTGCTCTCGGCACTGCTTTCTTGATGGTATGAGGTCCCCCTGTCTCTCTGCTCACTTCTATCTTTTATTTCTCAAGTGATTGCTTCAGGACACAAGCCAGTCTTGCAGATCAGGTCCTGCCTTACTAACACAACTGCCACCCATCCTCCCTCATTAACATCATAGAGGCAGGTTTACAACATACACGAAAATCACACAGTACCAGGGATCATGGCCTAGCCAAATTGATACACACGTTTTTTGGGGGACATAATTCAAACCATGACACCAACCTAGATAATGAACTCTCAGGATAAAACAAAACAAAAAGTTTACAACAGGGAACCAGAGACATCAATATTTAAATGACAACAACATCAGAACAATAAAACAGGGAATAAATGGTGTAGGTATAGAACTTTAAAATGGAGAAGAAGTCAAATTGTTATCAAGTAAAAAAGCCTGGTTTAAACTTAGGAAGATAGGGATAAATTTCAAGGAAACCACAAAGAAAGTTAATAAACCTACTCATCAAAATAAAGAAGAAAAACAGTCTCAGTAAACACAAAATCTACAAAAACAAAAGAAACAAAAAAATACACAAACAAAAGGAATTCAGCACAGAAGAGTAAGAGGAACAAAGAAAATGTCAGCACCACCAAAAACAGCACTACAAAATGACAGCAATAAACGCACACCTATCAATGATCACACTGAACGTAAATGGCTTACATGCACCCAAAAAGAGACAGAGAGTGACAGAATGGATAAAAAAACAGGACCCATCCATATGCTGTCTACAAGTGACACACCTTGGAAACAAAGACATAAGTTTATTAAAAATCAAAGGATGGAAAAAAATATATCAAGCAAACAGATACCAAAAAAGAGCAGGAGTGGCAATACTAATCTCAGATAAAATAGACTTTAAAACAAAATCCACCATAAAACACAAAGAAGGGCATTATATATTGATTAAAGGGACAATCCACCATGAAGACATAACCATAATAAATATCTACGCACCCAATGACAGGGCTCAAAAATACATAAAACAAACTAACAGCACTGAAAGGAGAAATTGACAGTTCCACAATAATAGTAGGAGACTTCAACACACCACTCTCAGTAAAGGACAGAACATCTAGAAAGAATCTCAACAAAGATACAGAAGATCTAAAGGCCACAGTCAACCAACTTGACCTCATAGACATATGTAGAACACTCCACCCAACAGCTGCAAAGTACACATTCTTTTCCAATGCACATAGAATGTTCTCCAGAATGGACCACATCTTAGGCCACAAAGCAACCCTTGACAAAATCCAAAACACTGAGATAATACAAAGTAGCTTCTCTGATCATAATGCCATCAAAGTAGAGATTAATAACAGGAAGAGCAAGGAAAAAAAAATCAAATACATGGAAACTGAATAACACTCTGCTTAAAAACTACAAAGTATCTTCTCTGATCACAATGCCATCAAAGTAGAGATTAATAACAAGAAGAGCAAGGAAAAAAAATCAAATACATGGAAAATGAATAACACTGTGCTTAAAAACTACTGGGTAATAGAAGAAATCAAAGATGGAATCAAAAACTTCCTAGAATCAAATGAGAATGAAAACACATCATTCCAAAACCTTAGGACACAGCAAAGGCAGTGCTCACAAGACAATTAATAGCAATAGATGCACACATCAAAAAAGAAGGGACAAAATCAAAACATTAGTTACACAACTTGAACAAATAGAAAACAACAAAAGCAGCCCACAGCCACCAGAAGAAAGGAAATAATAAAGATCAGAGCAGAAATAAATGAAACAGAGAATGGAAAAACAATAGAAAGAATCAACAAAACCAAAAGTTGGTTCTTTGAAAGGATGGACAAAATCGACAAACCACTGGCCAAATTAACAAAAGAAAAACAAGAGAGGATGCGAATAACCCAAATAAGAAATGACAGGGGGGACATTACAACAGACTCAACTGAAATAAAAAGGATCATAATAGAGTACTATGAAAAACTATACTCAACAAATTTGAAAACCTAGAGGAAATGGACAAATTTCTAGAAACACACTACCTACCCAAACTAGTACAAACTGAAGCTGAAAATCTCAATAAACCCATAACAAGAGAAGAGATTGAAAAGGTAATAAAAAAAAAAAATCCTTAAAAAAAAGCCCTGGCCCAGAAAGCTTCACTGGAGAATTGTACCAAACATGCAGAGTAGTGCTTACACCAGTACTACTCAAACTATTTCACAACATAGAAACAGAAGGGATACTTCTAAATTCATTCTATGAAGCCAGAATAACCCTGATACCAAAGCCAGGCAAAGACACCACAAAAAAGAAAATTACAGACCAGTATCTCTCATGACTATATATGTAAAAATTCTCAACAAATTTCTAGCCAATAGAATTCAGGATAATATCAAAAAAATAATTCACTACAAACAAGTGGGATTTCTTACTAGGTAGGCAAGGATGGCTCAACATTAGAAAATCAATCAGTATAATCCGCCATATAAATAAAATAATCACACGATCTTCTCAATCAACGCAGAAAAGACATTTGACAACAGTCCAACACCCATTCCTGACCAAAAAAAAAACTCCCAATAAAATAGGTATAGAAGGGAAATTCCTTAACATAATAAAGGGCATCTGTCTTGGTTATCTAGTGTTGCTATAACAGAAATACCACAAGTGGATGACTTTCACAAAGAGAAGATTATTCTCTCACAGTCCAGTAGGCACAAGTCCAAATTCAGGGTGTCAGCTCCAAGGGGAGGCTTTCTCTGTCAGCTCTGGAGGAAGGTCCTTGTCATCAATCTTCCCCTGGACTAGGAGCTTCTCCGTGCTGGAACTCTGGGTCCAAAGGATTCACTCTGCTCCCAGCACTGCTTTCTTGGTGGTATGAGCTTCCCAACTCTCTGCTTGTTTCCTTTTATCTCTTGGAAGATAAAAGGTTGTACAGGACACACGCGAGGGAAACTCCCTTTACATTGGATCAGGGATGTGACCTGAGCACAGGTGTTACATGCCACCCTAATCCTCTTCAACATAATCCAATCTTGCCTCATTAACCACAGGCAGAGATTATGATTTATAACGTACAGGAAATTTACCTCAATCACAAAATGGAGGACAACTGCATACTACTGGTAACCATGGCCTAACCAAGTTGACACATATTTTTGGGGGACACGTTTCAATCCATGACACTCCATGCTTTGGCCCCCAAAAAGTCATGTCCTTGTTACATGTGAAACACATTCACCTCATCATATCATAGCCAAAGTCTTAAATCAACTCTAAGTCCAAAATCCAAGAAATTCCTCTTCATCTGTGAAATCTAGAATACAAGTTATCTGCTTCCAAAGTACAATGGCAGAACAGGCACAAGTTAGACGTTTATATTACAAATGGGAGAAACTAGAGGGAAATAAGTGATAACAGGCACCAAGCAAGTCAGCAGAACACTACATTAGCCCTTAAGGCTTTGAAAATAATCCTCTATTCTCTGAGACAGTTTATGCAATAGCTCTGCCCTTCAGACTCTAGGTATTGGCCACACCCTCCAGATTTTGAGTAGAGGACCCTCAGCCCGTGGCTTCAGCTCCACCTTCCAGACCCACTGGGACAGCAACTCTGCCCCCTCGACTTTAGGTACACCATTTTCCTAGTCCATCTGAGTGGCGACTCCACCCTCAGAAACACCAGAGGCCATGGCTCTACCCTTTGACACCCCAGAGGTCCTGGCCATACCTTTTGAGACTGAGGCAGCTTGGCTTCCTGTGTTCCTTATCTCTTCAGCTTCTGCTTCCTGGTTCCTTGGCCTCTCAGCCCTTGGGCCTCAAGCCCACATCTGCCCTGTTGGGGCAAGTGTTCCAAAGCTCTATAGCTCCACCGATAAGTGCCTGGAGGCACCCCACTCTGCCAGGAAGCCTCCTGCTCACAGGCACTCAGTCCTCTTCCTCGTGGGTCCCCTCCAGCACTGTATGGCATTGGTCTCCTGGTTCTGCTGCTGCTGGTTTGCTGCTGCTTCCAGTCCTCTGCTGCTGTTTCTCACCATCTGTGCCTTCTCTGGTGTTAACAGTTCTCCTCACTTCCTTCTGAGTCTTCTATCCATTCACAGTTTCAAAACCACTTCCACACTTTAGGTATCTGTTAGAGAAGCACCCCACTCTCAGTACCAAATTCTGTCATGGTTATTTAGTGCTACTATAACAGAAATACCACAAGTGGGTGGCTTTAACAAAGAGAAATTTATTTTCTCAGTCTAGTAGGCTAGAAGTCCAAATTCAGGGCGTCAGCTCCAGGAGAGGGCTTTCTCTGTCAGCTCTGGAGGAAGGTCCCTGTCATCAATCTTCCCCTGGACTAGGAGCTTCTCTGCACAGGAACCCCGAGTCTAAAGGATGCATTCTGCTCCTGGCACTGCTTTCTTGGTAGTATGAGGTCCCCAACTCTCTACTCGCTTCCCTTTCATTTTATCTCTTGTAAGATAAAAGGTGGTGTAGGCCACACCTCAGGGAAGCTCCCTTTATATTTGAGAGGGATGTGGCCTGAGCACAGGTGTTGCATCCCACCCTAATCTTCTTCAACATAATCCAATCTTGCCTCATTTACCACAGACAGAGATTAGGATTTACAATATATAGGAAAATTACATCAATCACAAAATGGAGGACAACGACACAATACTACGAATCATGGCCTAACCAAGTTGATACATATTTTTAGGGGACACAATTCAATCCATGACAGCATATGTACAAAACCAACATCCAACATCATTCTTAATGGAGAGAGACTGAAAACATTCCCCATGAGAACAGGAACAAGACAAGGATGTCCTTTATCACCACTCCTATTTAACTTTGTGCTGAAAGTCCTAGCTAGAGCAATAAGGCAAGAAAAAGAAATAAATGGCATGCAAATTGGTAAGGAGGAAGTAAAATTGTCTGTATTTGCAGATGATATGATACTATACATAGAAAACCCAAAGGACTCCATGAGAAAACTTCTGGAACTAATAGAGTCAGTAGAGTAACAGGATACAAGATAAACATACAAAAATCACTTGGATACCTATACATCAACAAAGAGAACTACAAAAATGAAATCAAGAAAACAATGCCATATATAATAGCCCCTAAAATAATAAAATACTTAGGAATAAATCTAACCAGGGATGTCAAAGACCTACACAAAGAAAACTACACGACATTATTGCAGGAAACCAAAAGAGACCTACATAAATGGAAAAACATACCATACTCATGGATTGGTAGACTTAACACTGTGAAAATGTCAATTCTACCCAAAGCAATCTACAAATACAAAGCAATCCTGATCCAAATACCAACGCATTCTTTAAAGAGATAGAAAAACTAATCGTTAACTTTATATGGAAAGGGAAGAGGCCCTGGATAAGTAAAGCACTACTGAAGAAGAAGAATAAAGTAGCAGTACTCCCACTACCTGACCTCAGAATCTACTGTATAACTATGGTAGTCAAAACAGCCTGGTACTGGTACAACGACAGACAGATTGACCAA